>NW_018408731.1:440900-468398 GCF_002113885.1 Mizuhopecten yessoensis
AAAAAAATCTGGGGCTACGCCCCACACATCCCATACGGCATCCTAGCAAATATTGTGGGTTTCCGTTATCTGATATTTTTACTATATTTTCTTTATTAAAACAATATTTGTTGGCATCGCTACGCTCGTCTACTTTGTATCTTGACCCTAAAGTGTTTATTTTTTATTTTACCACCTCCGCAAAACCCCAAGTTGCAACTTGCAACGCTCGGCGGAAATATACTAGCATAAGTTGCATAATTATATTATTGACCGCTCGTTATAGATGATCTGAAAATTAATACTTTTTATTGTAACCTACTTAACCGCCCTTCATTATACAAGAACGATAAAGATTTTTTCGGCTGACAATATTATGTATAATCGACTAAACACATCCATTCAATTATTTTGGTATTATATATATTGTTGGCACTGTTTAACTATCTTGTATGTACAACATAATATCTCTATCTCATTGTGGTACTTATAGCTTACCATCGCAGGGGCGGGTCCAGGTGAGGGCGTAATGGGCGTACGCCCCCCCCCCCCCCCCTTTTCAAAAAAAAAAACAACCCAAAAAACTATCGTCATCTGCTAATATTGTATTGTTTGAATATGGCAATTTATCATATTCATTAATTAAACACATAAACACCCTGACACTTTAACTATAAAATATACATGCTCCAAGTCAGGAACCGTTACATTAGTGCATTTCACAATTATTTTATGCTTTTTAGCCAAAAGAGGTCCAAATGTTTTTTCGGATCGCTCCGCTCGGCGAAAGATTTCATTCTACGCCCCCTCTTTCAAATATCCAATAAACGCCCCTGCATCGTGTACGTACAAGAAAGTATCTTCACACAGCATACTATTGTGTACGTAGTAATAAGTTGTACGTACCAGAATGAGATGATATGCTGTACTTACAAGTATGATAATTTTAAATTAAAATTAAAAACGACGCGTAAACCAGATAGCTTGGCAAATGTACCACTGTTGGTAATATGCAAGCCCTTACATGAGTTAATCAGCGTGGACAAGTGAATTAGTCAACAATTATAAAACGCGAGATTATATAGCTAGTGGCCTTGGGTGTCGCACTGCCTTTTGTTTAGCAACTTAGTGATGCCATGAGTAACTCATTAATTAAACAGCAACGATGTTATGGTGTTATTTGTTCTTTTGTACGACAAAGGTACAATGTCTGAAGACTAGATATTGTGCGTCCCTACATTTATTTTTTGACGGTGGACCTCTCGTATCCCCCTTGCGTGCGGGACTCCAAATTAGGTAATAATGAACAAGCCCCCTGTACATGTGGATTCATACATTTGTCATCACCAGGTTGTCCCTATAATAATACCATCTGACTTCTAAAACACGCTGTTGATAGAGAATTTGAACCGAAACTGTAAATTTCTTTCCAGTACACAAAAAAAGTCTTTGGGCCATACTTAAAATATGTTATTTTCTTCTTGTTAATTAAACATAAAAACAATCCTCAGAACACGGGAAATCGCTTCTGAGACGTTCTAGAAAACACAATTTTTGGGGGGAGATCCCCCAAACCCCCCTCGGCACCACACCGTTGACTATTAAGAAAACTTTCTCGGCCCCCCTTTTAGGAAATCCTGGATCCGCCCCTGAACAATCTGCTCTCTTACGTGCGGGGAACATTCGAGAACCTTACCTCTGGTATTTCGAGGATGTTATCAGGCTAGTGGCCGCCATATGAAAAGATCGCCTGGACAAGAAGATCTCACTCTTAAAGACATGATGCATGGATTATGTCATCCTCGATATCCAGGGGTTACGCTCACTTTCGCGCTGAAGAGAGCTATTTAGCGCGAAAGTGAGCGTAACCCCTGGATATCGAGGATGGGATTATGTGCCCATTTAGTTCACAACCATTATTATTTTTTTATTTCCTCATTTGCAGAGTAACAAGGACATTTATACAATGGTCAATTCAAAATTAAATAAACTTGTATAAAAAAAAAATGATATGAAACCTATAAAGACATTGTTCAATAGGAGTTACTTCCCTTCTACTTTGTGTAAAGGTTACATTTTGTGACTAAACTATATCAGTGCTTACAATTTAGTGTAAAATACTGACCTTGATATGTATGAGCAATTTTATTTAAAATTAACGTTATCATTGAAAGGGCAAGTTACCTTACAAGTATTTTTCTATTTTATAAGTAAATATACATCATCGCTCTTTATGATAATATAACAAAGGCATAGCATGTCCACTATTTTATAAATTCGATTCTTCATAAAACACAATGTTTGTTTTCGTCTAGTTGTAACGTAACGTTCTAAATAGTGTATCGCGCAATCGACGCAGAATTGAAATCTGAAGATAATTTCCATCAATAACTGTCTGATTAGTCCCAACTCCAGCTGGAACATTTAGCTCCAGTCTATTTTTGAATGAGTTGAATATTTTTGCAGTCACCAGAGACTTTAGAACATTGATCTAAAAATGCACTTCTCTTAGTATGAAGGAATGTTATTTCTCTGAAGAACTTGACTGTGGTTACAAATTCTTCCTCTGTTACATGTACATGTGTACCGTGCCGTTTCTAATTCAGCTCGAGGTTCTGGTCGCTGTTCACTTTATACAGATCACGTCGTCACTCTATCGGCCATGTGTTGGAGTTGGGAGTTTAATTGGTTATCGTGCCGAATAACTAAGATCTATGGGAGCTAGTATTTGTTTTGAAGCTTCCTTTAAATATCTTTAAATTTTATACGGTGAACATACTGAAGTCACATTTGTTCTCAGTGGACTCTTGTCTACGGCAAGCCAAGTTGTCATTTATTCATGGAGCAATGTTGATCCAGTACTTAACCAAATTATATAAGATATCTCATATATTATATAAGATATCTTATAAAGTATATAAGATATCTCATAAAGTATATAAGATATCTTATATAATTAAATAAGATATCTTATATAATTTGGTTAAGTACTGGACCAACATTGCTCCATGCATAAATGACAACTTGGCTTGCCATACTTGTCATGTGGTACGAATGTCCATATGCAGAAAAGGTAAACATCGAGGTCTTTATTTCATCCTCGATACTCCAGTGGTTTCGCTCACTTTCGCTCTCTACACAGAGCGAAAGTGAACGTAACCCCTGGAGTATCGAGGATGGTGATGTACAGAATTAAGATCTTTTATATCTGATGTATCAATCTTGCTGTAAACTTTTTTTTTACCACTTCAGCGTTGAACATGAAGCTATACTGTACATTTGAAGTATAAAGTTTATTTCAGCCATCTATACTAGTTATGTATGGAATGATTATTAGTTAACTGTACAAAGTAAAACAAAAACAAAAACTCAGGAATTAATTTAGACGAAAAAAAAAAGACACTAGTGCTATGTTTCAATTTAATGCAATGCCTAAAGCTACCTCTATGCCATTCCCAGTTTTAGTTACTTTAGTGTGTTATTGTTTAATTTACGAGGAAGGTATATTCCAATATTTTCATCTAAATAGAATGTTTCTGATAAAAACTAACCATACATACTTTTGTAAACGAAGCTAATGACGTCATGTAATCAATATGAGCTAAAAGGACAGGAGTGGTAACATAAAGAATGGTGGTCCGTACAATAAACTGTTATCATTAACACTCTGGAGTTATGTGACACGTGCACCAACACCATACACACCTATAGACGTGAAGTCAACGAACTGACATACTACATCTGTAAGTCAGTGTTCTGTAAGTCAGTGATCTGTAAGTCAGTGATCTGTAAGTCAATGATCTGTAAGTCAGTGTTCTGTAAGTCAGTGTTGTGTTCTGTAAGTCAGTGATCTGTAAGTCAGTAATATGTAAGTCAGTGTTCTGTAAGTCAGTGATCTGTAAGTCAGTGTTCTGTAAGTCAGTGTTCTGTAAATCAGTGATCTGTAAGTCAGTGTTGTGTTCTGTAAGTCAGTGTTGTGTTCTGTAAGTCAGTGTTCTGTAAGTCAGTGATCTGTAAGTCAGTGATCTGTAAGTCAGTGTTCTGTAAGTCAGTGTTCTGTAAGTCAGTGTTCTGTTAGTCAGCCAATATGATAGACATGTTTAATAGGACTGAGGTCACAATTAAATGACTCCAGGTTCTGTACCCTTATTGCTCTTTTATTTAAGATATACTATGCCTTTTCGACTCTTATAACTTATTATCGTATTTTTGTACACGTTTTGTGTTGATATATTGTAGTGTAGATATCACACAGATTTTATGTGTTATTTATCTATACTGTGCATGCTTTTTTGGTGCAGGGTACCGTGTGAAGAGTCATGTGTAAACCTCTACCCTTTACCCGGAAGTTTATATTTGACCTTGCATACCATTATCTCCAGAAAAAGGCCAACGATTTGCTTCTAAGATATTTCTCATGACCAGATAAGATGGAAAGATGACTATCAAATATATTTTTTATGAAATTAAAAACAAAGAGTGCGTGTCTCGGAAGTCTAATATAGTAGACTGGATGTAAGAAGGGTGGGTGAGCAGACATATTTTAGAGATTGTAATAATTGTATCTCTTACATGTGACACTATACTAAACTAATTTGAATTTGAATTTGAGTTGGGATTACGATTAGCACTACAACAATGAACGCCATTGGATCAACCAGTTTCTAAAAAAAAAACCAAAAAACCAACATCTATTCACACACTACATGACATTATCAACGGCGACCCTACACACCAGTGTAATACCACCTGTTAATAATGAGACTCAAGAAATAAGACATTTTACAAGTTGCCTTATTTTGTTTACTTGTGTGTGTTCAGGGAGAGAGCCGGCCCACTGTGTCCTACTACATTACCGTTAGAGGCGACTAATGTAGGGTCACCTGCAGCAGAGTTATAACTATCAACTGAGTATTCCCGAATTCAACCGATTAAATTAATACGCTCTTCCCTAATCGCTATTAATCACTCGTTCACGATTTTGTTTCAGATCATACTTCAGTGGGCGGAGTTTTTGGGAAAAAGTGGAAGAAATTGTCTGCAAATTGTTTGTCAGAGATTTTTTATTATCACTCAGGCACACTATTGTGCGCAACAAGAGGTCATCATCAAGTACAATATAACAATGATATGGTTGACCGTAAAGCACTCATCTTACTCATAAGAAATAATATGAGTAGCAGCTAGCATTGAATGTTACAAATAAACCGTATGAAATCAACAAAAAGGATTAACTGTTAATTGCAAGCATTAACTTGAACGAACAACTTAGTCTCTCTTTGCGTTTTCAAAGCATAAACTATCTGACTTTTGGTCAGTGTAGCATGTCAAACGCCCGTCTTACTACCATAAACACTCTACTGAGCCTATTTAATCTACAAACATTCATATAGACTAGTATTGTCAGGAAAGATTTGGTGTTAGGCAAGGAGATGCACTTTGTTCCTTGTACTCCAAATCACATGAAAGGGTGTTTTTAAGTAAAAAGGCATTGTGGGATAAGTATGAAACTTTCACAAATTAAATGTCATCATATAACTAATATCTATGCCAAGTTACATGCTTATCCCTAAATGCATTTTATGTACAATCAGTGGATACACATTGGAAATAGGCAGAACATTTGATAAAACAATGAAATCGATTAACTTTAACGATTAAAGCAGATTCTTTCCTTGAGACAAGAAGACTTAAAATTACCAGCAAATCAAAATTCAAATATTAAACCAATCAATTACTGATTAGACAAAAATTAAAACGTCAAATTGTGCAAATAAGAGAACTTTTAAACAACCCAGCAATTATGATTGTTTTAAAACATAATTTTTCATAATTTTCAAGGGAACTAACTAGTACAGACTTCAGTCGTAAGATTATTTCTCAGAGTTGCGTCCCTTCCATAAGTGAGGCGAAACTCACGGCTATGAACCATGTAAAAACCATCACTATCTGACGTCTACAATTATTTCAGTTTCCTAAAACTTACTTTTTGCTTTGGCAGCTACGTTCGTGTAATATTAGGTTAGGTTTGGTTTTAAACACAATTTTAATCCTATCTTTTGATACAAAATTATTTTCAAACCTGAAAATGCCCTGAATATATGAAAATGAAATTGTAGTGTGAATATATACAAATAAGCTTGATACCAGCCTTGATATATGTCATCCGTTATTCAGAATATGATAAAGATGCCATTATGATATCGTATGATAGACAAATTATAGTATATGTATCATATGATATCAACAATATAATATATATATCCTATGATATATACAATATAATATAGACCTCATAAGATATAAACAATAAAAATTGATTTCATAAGATATAAACAATATAATTCAGATATTCTATGACAATATAATATAGAGTATAGAAAATATACACAATATAATATAGATATCATAAAATATACATAATATGATATAGATCTAATAAATATACATTCAATTTGATATAGATATCATAAGGAACACAATGTAAGATAATTATTATAAATAAATGTTATAAATATCACAAAATATTGAATTTAAGACTTATCTTATTTATAACATAATGCGCTGCTTTAAGCTGTATATGCTAAAATAAACTATTTTCTACAGATTTCATACGAAATTATAAACTTTTAGTCGTATGAATAAATATAACGACTGTACTATATACCTTTTTATTACATGGTCATAAGAAAAAGAAATAAACCAAAGCCACGTTATAATCAAATTGCAATTAAAAATGATTTCAAACGTTCAATTAACATTGACAAAGATGCTGCTTGTTTTTTTGCCATTGTCTGACGGTCAAATGATGATTATTCTCTCCATCTGCGGACGATATACAACAGTGTTTAGTGGAGTATTTCAGTAAAATACACACAAAAGTGTCCAATATTTGTCGAGGATTTTTTTATCATTAGACTGCACGTATTGGATTTTTTTTTTTTATCTAGAAACCACATTCCGTCAATGCAGGTGGGTCGATGAGTCTAACTATTGCGAAAATTGAGTTTTGATATTATGAATATTTACTAATACAATAGTGGTTTTAATGCGTTCACATGATACGGTTTGGCCTCGGTGTTGGTAGTTTACCATGTGTTATATTGCACAGGACCATGTGATATGCTGGCTATATTTATTGGGAAGATATAAAATAACTATAGCATACACAACAATATCAAACAACAAACTATACAGATATATTATAAAACAATGCTTACACTACAAATATCATATTAAAACTATACATACACATGCTCCAAATGTAAACATTTCACGTGAACCATATATATATGTGCAATCGGGAAAATTAAAACATTTTTGGCCAATACTTAGTAATTTGTAAGGTAAATGTATAATTATGTGTGAGAATGATAAGAATGATTTACTAACATTTGCACGTTTATGGATGTTTAATTAAGGTTGAGAGTGATCTACTGACATTCAGCTCGCGCGTAGATCAGTTTAGTTGTCAATTACCCTGAACCTTACGGCTCATCTCTTCGCATTAAACATGAACAAGAATAAACAATACAATCATAAGTTGTCATTCTCATTCCCTCACAAACACAACCATTAGCATAGTTTAGACAGACCTCGTTTCAATGGTAAATATTAATTTCGTTTCGTATTTCTCATTTTAATATATTTTGCTATATTCAGTAACAATTTCTTGTCGACTGTTGTCATAAACGGAATGCATGTATGCACGCTAGGTCAGTTGAAGTATTTTGCCTTAAGAAAACGTTTTCTTAAATCGTCATAACAGTCACATATCAATATATAATGAAATGTGATCTCACCACTATGATAGAAAGCACATTGTCACGAGCACACCTCTAGCCTCTAGACTTCATTCGCATGCTTACGTTGAGAAAATTGTTCTCATGCTGAAAACACAATGTGATAAATATATAATCGATTATTACAAAATACAATACATATATCGATTCTTTAGACCGCCGTGAAACACAACGACTATTTTTGACGATATTTACATTGATTCTGGTTCTGATGTTTAGTAGTGAAATGACTTTACGTTTGTGTAATAGGTGCTCTGGAGTTTATACATTGAAGATTAATAAGCTGTTGGACATGTAAATTACTTATCAGTTTAAGTAACATACATTACAATAACATCTATGGACATAGAGACACACTATACCTGTTTCCTTTAATTAAGCTAACCTCTAACACTCTGTGATCGTTCTAGCATTTTGCAAGATTAATGAGAGGTTTTGTATTCAGTCTTGTTTTCTTCTTTCTTCTCAACCCTATAAGGCCATTTTCGGTATATTTCAGATGTAGCTTTATGTTTGCCATTGTTTTATAATGATTTTTTATGACATCTAACATGACACATTTCTGGTAGCTATTTCATTGCCAAGTGTTGTACTATAACATCCATAGAAAATGTACTTGACACAATAAGTACAAATCACTAAAAAACAAATCAGTTCATAAGATCTAATGACATATAAACAATATAAATAACATATGTATAATATATTTCTATCATGTATGGCTTTCTTATCAGTCGGTATTTTCCCAAAATACTGATAAAAACACGGTTAACACTGTACAGGTATGTCATATCAAGTCTCCACCTCTACAAACGATCTAAAGATGAGATTGTAAAAAATATTTACAAATCACATCATGCCGTACACAGAACACATGCTTCCTCGCGATCGCTTTTTCGAAAACACACAGTTTAGGTATTCAATATATATTTGGTAGATACAGTGTATCATTAATATGAAGCTTTCATAAAATGTGTAAAATTACTTAAAATATGAATACTGCTAAAATGAATACTTTTCAATTGTCATATCCAATGTTAATTATTGTATTTTAGAATTAGATCCACATATCGTAACGTCTTTGATAAAGGTTTCATTTCATTTACTGTAAGTTTTCCATTGTTTGTTACCAATAAATTTATTCCAAAGCCGTGGATGAAATTTAAAAGTTATGTGTTAGGACTAAATTGCCTTTAAATTTACGTACATGTACAATACAATATTTCTTTTAAGAAAAATAATTGAGATATAAACATGGTGTGTCCTTGTTTAACCCATTAGGGTTGTCCGAACATGTATTTGACTCATTGCTTGTGTGTATTCATTATAGAGCGTAATTGACAAGACTAGAAACCCTGCGAACCTCTCTAGAAACACACGATTTCTGTCCTGTTTAATAATTCAGTGTCTCCCCAAGAAATATAATTGAATGTGATACCATTAAACCTTTCCCCTGTCTGTCTCCTTCTCAAGGAAACACGGTTCATCATGAGATGTATAATGTTGTAAGCTTAAGTCCGAGATTAAGTTATTATCACCACCTTCTAGCGTTTTCTTCGATCACCTTTTTATTTTTGTTTTATATTTTCTTTTATCGGCATCCCAATTTCTCACGCTTAAGATCAACTATTACAATCCCACGGTTTCTTTTCTGATACGAAGCAAATTGATCAATGCATTAAATACATGAAATATTAATATAATAATTCGTCATTAAATTATTTTTTACAGATTTATACAACGCATATAATTCTAGTTTCACAGTTAACATGTTAGCTAGTGATGAAATGAATGATCAGAATGGGCGCACGAGCTCATTTCTCATCGCGCGGTCTGTGCTGGAGTTCGGTACTGCAAGTCATAAATAAGATATGAGACGATAGATCAGCCGCCACTAAAACACAATGCTCGAGTCATCTTCTTGACAGAGATGGGTTAAAATGTTGATTTATCAATTAGCAAAGAAACAGCCACAGAGAAATATGATATACTGGAAAATTACTAGATGCAGGCCGAATCACAACCCTCGGTTGTCACGCCATCCGCAATGTGTCACCAAGATCCTAAAATCATACGCGTAAATATTTAATAGCCCGCTGCGAGACTTTCCTAGCTTGATGACTTTATTTGTGTTTAGGAAATATCACAGGGATTAATTTCTTTCATTAGAAAGGTTACTGAAATGTTATTACTCCAAGTAAGGATTGGAAACCGACAAGCCACCCGGAAAGCAAATGACGTTAGTGTTTATGGGGTCTGCTGGTGGCCCCGCCCCTAACCCCTATAGCAGGAAACTAGGCATCATGGAGTTTTATTTTGCCAATAAAAGTGCTGGTGGATGGAACTCAAAAGAAAACATTATTTTCCGTGTTACGTATCCATTACTGGGGGACGTTGAGTATAGGGCTAATTCATCTCTCGGGCAGGAGACTAGGCCCCGATATCGCTATCGATTTGTGACTAGAAACACGAGCGAACCTAGCTGCGTTCTGACAAATGCATTCAAACAAAACAATGTGGACATTTATGATGTTTTTAGAACGATAATTTGTCGACAGAAAATGTAATCGCGGTATCATCAAATAAGGTTACGATCATTTTATTCGAAATGATTTATTTTATTGAATAATCTAATTATCACATTATAAAACATTTAATTATTTATCTGATATTCCTAATACACTTCCTTATTTCTCTCTCTCAACCTTAAATGATATTGCGTTATATTTTATAATTTTGTTGACGAAAAGTAATTTTCAAAATATTGAATAGACGGAAATTAACAAAATAAAGGAAAAATAAGAAAAGTTTTCCTGATAAGAATAATCTACATTCTAATTTATTTGTTCTTATCGGTAGTGTCTTAGAAATCTATACACACGCCCATTTGTCCATAGTTTCTAACCCACGTCTCGCTCTCACTGTACATTTGTCTCATAGACCCGCTCAATACCTGTAGCCATCCTTAGCAATATAGATTACCAATTAATTTAACTCTTTAGAGATTCCATTCCAAACCTCCTTTTGTCTAGAGTACCTATTAATTTGGTAGTCTTTATATGTTTCCCCGGGAGATGGAGCGGTCCTGAGAACTGTGTCTCCGGCTAACCTTATCACTACCCTGTAACTTGTTGTTCTCTTGTTTATAACCGGTAGGCAGTCTGTGTATATATTGTTTACTTAGGTTATGTATAAAGAAGTTATCAATTAAAGTAATTTCGCTAACCTGATACAGCAGAAGTAACATGCATTTAACTGTTTTGATTTATATTATGCAAGTGACCATCAATTAAAACATTAAAAGAAAAATAACCAAAACAAAAACAACAAGCAAAAAGACAACATCATAAAAAGCAATTAAGTTTCGCTTAGATTTTAATGGAGTTTTAATCTTTTCAACAACCATGACAACAGTAAATTATACGGTCATGTAAAATTTAATCAAAAGTTTTAATTTTCAAAAGTAAATTTTTAGTAGTCATGTTAATGAAATAAAATAAAATTATCGACGAATAGCATTGCAGTTTGCAAAAAAAAGGAGTTATCATTTAATACATTGCATCTGCAAACATTTTATATAAAATTGTTCAAACGCTGATGTGATATTTTGAAAATCAGATCTTTTTATATCTTTTAGTGATACCATCATTATTATTCTTAATTCCTAAAAATTAATATATGACATATACAAATTCAAATGAACATAATTGTATAATTTACATATATATCTACATGGCGTGGAAAAATTAAACTTGTTCGGATACTTACAACTCACAATTACGAAAATTGATTCGCGTTACTTTCTTAAGTAGACATGCACCGTCAAAAATTCTTTGCTCGTACAATTTAATGCTGTCTTCAAATTCAAAATTTGGAAGTTTGCCTCTGTGCCTTGTTTGAAGCAGGCTTTCTTCTGTCAAGCTTGTGATGGTAAAAAGCATGTCTGAACGAACATCAACATAATTTTCTACTTTTGACACAAAGGTATCTCTCAAAACAGAAATCCTGTGACAGTCTGCATTTGATTGTCCTATGGTTTACCACACCGCGTACATATAGTTAACTGCACGGCTGGAACGTTTGTGATCGCTTTACATACATACAAAACTGTTACCGGGTACTCTGTCGGTGTCTGGTGTTTTAAACATTATATATGATGTATTATAAATATTGTGGATAGACCTGATTCAACCTGAATTCATTTTCGTTGTTCTTTCTCCCCGTCAGTAGTAGTTTTTCCTACGTCTGAAGTGTTCGCATTAGTATTTGGACGGGAATTCTGTAAATTGACTATAGCTCTGTATATAGTTAAATCACTCATTTGGCAAAACTAGGACAAATATCTGGTTTAATCCCATCGGTGTCGTTCTTTATCCACTCACTAATGTAAATGTAATGTATACGAACGATCACTTCTACAACAAATTGTATGAAATAATATTACTTTTTCAATTTCCTTTTTTTTCAATCATACTGTGTGGTTGTCAACCATACCTTTGTACGTGTCCCGAACGTGCAGATGTTCTAAGATTGGGAATCAGTTTTTGTCGTAAATTTAAACGTTCGTTTGATTATTCTGCAATGCGCTTTCATACACATAAGGATATGTAACATTCTGGTCAATATTAAGATTAAATGAAATGTTATATTTTAAACTAACATACATTACTTACTGAAATGTTTATCATAGATCTGAGGTTATATAATAAAGTATTTCTTTGCTACTAAAATGTAAGGGTTGGGATGTTGCATTTTGAAATAAAACATATATTTCCTACCGAAATGTTTATTACATAAAATTGTATCTTATAACAAAATATAGTTTGCTACCGAATTGTTTGATAAAAAATGAGAAATTTTGTTTTTAAACTAACATTTCCTTTCAAAAAGATATTACATCATCTGAAACATTATTATAAAACATTTTTTGCTTACAAAACAAAATCGAAAATTTTGATCGTAATTGTACACAATATATTTTAATTTCTTAACAAACACATATGAAATCTATCCAACGATCACATTCTATCGAGAAATATAGGTTAACTTGTGACATTAGTTACATTGTATACACGTTATAACTATTTATTACATGTACCGTAGCCACCGGGATTTTACAAGAATGCGTGTGTCTGTGATTGCAAAGGAAAATGACGTATTTGAGCAAAAATGGTTCATTTAAACTGTTTTGAGTTGATTTGGTTTGTAAAGAATGTAACATCTTTGGCATTAGGAAAAAATACCTCCCATTTACGCAAATCAAGCTGAAGATGTATTTCACAAATTTCGCTTTAATACATGGAATCGCTGTCAACAATACATAGACATTGATTCTGTTGTAGAATAAAGAAGACTTGTGACACACATGTACTAACACTGCTTCCGTAGATTTGAAATATTAAGCTATAGCTTTGATCCAGACTCCGATGACTCTATTTTAATCATTAGTAACACAATCTGGAAAGAAAAAAATAAAACAAAAACAACATTTAGCACAAAACAATACGTGGACCAAATAACTGAGACCCAGATTAGTTGTCCGGCAAACGAATTGGATTTAAAATTAAAAAAAAGTATGTACATCTTTTTATTCCAATGGCATTATAATAGATATAATTTGTGATATTAAATCACCGTTACGCTCCGGTGATACGATAATTCATTTTAACAATAAGAAATCAGGAACGGAACGCTTAAGTACATGAAGCGTACGGGGTGTTGTCCCTGACAATACTGAAGCAGGCTCGAGGATTTATCCTCCTCGACCGAGAATAACCCTAACCGCGACATCGGGACAAAAAGAAGATGGATCCAGCGGAAATTTGAGACGGAGCCATGAATGCGTCTCTTTTCTGTGTTAATTTAAGTCCAGCTTAAGATGTAGCGGTGACCGGCACACAAGCAAACCAAGCGATAACAAACCGCATTCATTCTTAAATCTCGGCTAATTGTTTAAAAGCAGTATTCATTCACTCTATTAACTAGATTTTAGCGGACAAATGATACAGAAAATATAATATTCAAATTGAAAATACGGGCATTTAATACTTCCGGTGAATGAACGCTATCCCAGTGAACAAAGTAGGACATTTGTGTACAATAGACGAGAAGGAATCAAAGAGAAATTGGCCATTATATTGGTGCTTGTTGTCCGCACGTGTTATCTGTCGTACACGTGCAGTTAATATAAACCTCCAAA
Organism: Mizuhopecten yessoensis; assembly: GCF_002113885.1. Lineage (NCBI taxonomy): Eukaryota > Metazoa > Mollusca > Bivalvia > Pectinida > Pectinidae > Mizuhopecten > Mizuhopecten yessoensis. Next base: position 454,881 of record NW_018408731.1, read on the forward strand.
CCTCACGAGGTCAATTAGTGAAATCAAAATAAGCGTAAACATAATGAAAATGTTGAGCATTTCGACAATATCAGAAAAAAGGATACAGTTCCATTATCAGTTTTGATCAACAACACATTGATCACAGTATGGAATATCATGATTCCAGCCAGGTGTGGTATATTAATCAGTACAAAGAAATAATATTACAAAACATTATCAATATTGTCTGTGACACATCAATACCCTGACGCACTGAAAATACTGGGAATAACTTCGAAAGTACCAACCTCTCATTTTTTGCATCGATTTTATTTTTCACTGCCTTTGGTTTTGTTTCCTCAGGAAATTTTATTTAAAGATGCCTTCGTCTGCTTCATTTTAAACATCAGAAATGGATCACCACTATACACAATGTATATCAAAATATTAAATTAAACCGAATTGATAACTAACATCAGGACCAGAACAAAATTTGGGTTGGAATGTCTTTTTGTCATTTTACTGAATAAACTATGTTTTCAAAAGAGTTAATTATATGTATGAAATTTACAAAATCGGCCTATTCTAATATTGCTTTAGACCTGTTGCCTAATACCGGGGCCCATTCGTGTATAATTCAATGTCCTAAAAGTCAGACTTTACATACACTGTACTATAAAATAACAAGAGAATAAAGAAGAGTCAACCAAACAATATTTCTAACTCAAAACCGATTAAATAGGGCACAATATGACAAAAAGAAAGATTTAAATAGAGAGAATAGTACCAGGTGTTCTAGAACGGTAAGCGTCATCTGATTCGACGGCATCTTCTGTTTAAATCTAATTCGAAGGTTTCCTGATTCTTGGAACGGACTCTTCCCTAATCCTGGGCCTGGACTAGGCTGTAATATACTCTTCCCTAATCCTGGACCTGGACTCGTATATAACAACTTTTCCCTAATCCTGGACCTGGACTCGGGTGTAATATTATCTTCTCTAATCCTGGACCTGGACTCGGATGTAATATAATTTTCCCTAATCCTGGACCTGGACTCGGGTGTAATATTATCTTCTCTAATCCTGGACCTGGACTCGGATGTAATATTATCTTCTCTAATCCTGGAACTGGACTCGGATGTAATATAATTTTCCCTAATCCTGGACCTCGACTCGGGTGTAATATTATCTTCTCTAATCCTGGACCTGGACTCGGATGTAATATAATTTTCCCTAATCCTGGACCTGGACTAGGGTGTAATATTATCTTCTCTAATCCTGGACCTGGACTAGGGTGTACTATAATCTTCAAGATTTTCAAGATTTCAAGATTTTTATTTCACTCTGACACACAGAAATGTTTGCAACAAGAGGTCATGTATATATAACATAGTTTGAGTGCATGACAGGCAAGCATACTATATCATAGCATAGTGCATAATTACATATATACGTCTAGTTACCTACATATAATTAAGTGTTCAACGTATATAAGATGTCACTAGAAAACAGAAGAAAAATATTATTGAATAGAGACACTAAGGTAGTTTTGTTAATTTTTGAACAAACAAGCTCACACTTTTAAACAGTTTAATATTCGTTTCATTTGATGTTGGTTTGGACTTGTATAAAAATAGGCCGGAATATGTTTTCCCCTTATTGTGACTAAAGTGTCGTTATTACAAGTATATAATACTCGTCCCCAATACCAGTATTACAGAGTGGGCATAGTCCGTCCTGTCTTTGAATTCCCACCCATCTTCCTGTTTCTACTGGAAGCTTATAATATTTGAAGTTCTAAATTTGCAGATAATTTTCCTATCTTTTGCTTTTAATCGTATCGAATAATCTTCTAAACCAAAGCGATATTTAAATGTAGAGTACAATCGTCCTCTGGATGACGTGTCAATTTTTGTAAACCAGGATTGAATAAACTGATCGTGCAATTTACGTATAATTGCTGCTTTTAAATAAGCAATATCGGGCAGACAGGTTTTTTGATGGATCCAAAGATAGCTTAGACCTACGCTATCCATGATATGTTTAACATAATTCAACCATTTAAACTCGATTTGTCCATTTTCATGTAATGAGTACATCAATTTGTACATACGACTAGACAACTTATTTTCACTCTTGGTAAGTGTATACCAAATTTTAATCATTCTTAATTTGACATCAACCTCAATAGGGTATCTGCCCGTTTCTCCATTTACCATAAAATTACAAGTATTTCTACGTAGACCAAGAATTCGTTTACAGAATTGGAGGTGTATTTTTTCAAGTATACTAACATCCTCGTAGCCCCATGTCTCTGATGAGTATAGCAAAATAGGAGCAACTAGCGAGTCAAACAATTTGAACTGTAAATCAATGGGTAACGTAACATTTCTTATTTTTCTATATACGGCATATAGCGCTTATTGGGCCTATTCAGCTAATTGCGTTTTTGCCACTACAAACCTTCCACTATAGTAAAATAGAACAGAATAAATAGAAAAGAAGCTGCAATGTCTAGCTCAATATCATATAATAGAAATCGTTTCTGTTAGTATTCTTTCGTTTAGAAAAGATAACAATTGTTGTCTTCTGTGTGTTTACAGTTAGTTTCCAATTCTCACAATAATCCTGAAATTTATTTAGCATTGATTGTAGACCATCTGCTGTCTCTGACATTAACTCTAAAATAACAAAAAGAGTTTCGTACATACCAATATGATTATGACAAAGTTCATCAATCTTAAGTAAACAATCGACATTTTTTCTATTAAAAGTCTTCTAAATCATTTAAAAATAATGCAAATAAAGGCGAGCAATTTTCCCCTTGTTTTAGTCCGACATTGGAAGTGAACATTTCTGACATTTCATTCCCATTTCTCACTCAAGATTTCGTATCAGAATACATGTTAATTAAAACTTTAAATATTTTACCAGTTATGTTACATTTGAGTAATTTTCGCCACACCGGATCGAAGGTTTTTCTAAAGTCAACGAATGCACAGTATAGTTTTCTACCGGAGGATAAATATAAGGTTGTCAAAACGTGTAAAATAAAAATGTTGTCTATTGTTGAGTTACCTTTTCTGATACCTGCGTGCGCATTACTTATGAATTCAATTTCATCAGATAGTTTGTATAATCTTGCAATTAAGTCGACATAAAAACTTTCCCCAAGCATGAGACTAACATAATAGCCCTGTAGTTATCCAATTTTTTGCGATCACCTTTGTTCTTATAGATTGGATTGATTATATACCAGTGTCCAATATTATATTAAACATATCAACATATACAGGTAACATTGTATCAACCGTACTCTTTATGTATTCATTGACTATATTATCAATAGCACAAGCTTTGTTATTATCTAAATGTTTTATAGCATGAACAATCTCATCAGTAGTATTTCTATCATTCAAAATATTATCATACAAACATTCATTTACAAGTGGAATTTCAAATTCCTACTCTATTTCATTAATAAAGTTCATTTTTTTTAATAATCATGTATTTCGTCTATTGTCAGATCAACTTTATGACGACCTTCAGGCTTCTCAATTCTATTCAAAATGTCCCAGAAGGGTTTTGGTTCAAACTTGGAAGCTTTCCTCATTTCATGTTCAAATTTTCTTGGAACTTTTAATAGTTACTAGTATTGAGTTGTCTGTACTCTCTACCTTGTTTGTTCATTTTTTCTTCGATTTCTTTGCCTTTTACAGTTTTTGTAATCTCTCTTAGAGTCATGAAATTCTTTTCTTTTCATAACACATTCACGAGTAAACCAGGGTTTGTCCTCTTTGGTGAATACTTTTTTCCCATTGTACTCTTTTTTTGTTCCAAAAACGTCTCTTGCTGAGTTCAAAAACAATTCAGCATGTTATTTACTAAGTCAGCTACACTGTTTCGCGATATATTCTCAATTGGAGACTCACGTATATTTTTAAATTTTAAATTAATTTCGTGTAATTTACCCCTCTCGTCCATATGTACTGTAGTTCCGAAATCATCTTGTTTTTCGTTTACCCATTTACCGATTCTCGCAGTAAGATGAACCGGTTCCTCGTTTTTGTATACTGTTTCAGAATATTAAATAGTAAATTTTAGTCTACAGTGCACGTGTGAAATCAAAGGATCAAAGTCTAAAACTTCAAAGTGACACAAGAGAGGAAACACATTGGACGATACAATAAAATAATCAACTCTTACCAATGAATCTATCATTGCCGACTCTACCGTTTGCAATGTATAAATTATTGCTTTTACAAAAATCTAGCAGATTACGTCCAAATGTATTTGGTTTTGCTAGGTCTTGACTCGTTCTTTGAAGTGGTACCCCAAAACGGGTTAACTCTGTTTAAACATATAAATACAATGTACTCATGTAAGTCGTCATTTACATGTTCATTCAATGTTTCAATTGAATGTTCATCTGGAACGATATAATCGTCACAAGTATTAGTTCTGGCATTAAAATCTCCGATGAGTATAACTTTTTTGTAATTTTTAATTAAATAAGTCATTTCGCCCCGAATCTCTAAAATTGCTTCATTAGAAGCATACCTAGAAGTTTCGGGAGGTACATACACACAGCCCACTAATAGAGTGGATATGTTATTACTTGCACGTACCTCTACTCACTGGACGAACTCGGATGGAGTTTTTGGAAATAGAAGTAAATATTATAATTATTCCGCCAGATTTTTTTTTTGTGTTAGGTCTGTTTTTAGCTACATAATCTGTCTAGATCGTCAGTTTTAGTTTCAACTAATATAACGATGTCGTGAGAATTCACAGCATCAGAAAATTCTGGCAACAGGATTTTATACCTGACACCACAAATGTTCACAAAAGTGAATTTTAAGTCCTGTACCTCCTGACCTCTTGTGACGTGGTCCTAGTGGTGCTCATTGTTCCGTCCCGGGGGTAGAGCTCCGTTGGGCGGGTTCCTTGGGGGTGGGGCTCAATAGGGTTCCCCATTGACGTATAAGGCTCTATAGGGTTCCCCTTTGACGTATAACGTGTCGTTACTGATTGATGAGGGTAGCCCTATTGCCGACGCGATTTTGTTCAATCATTATTGACTTCCCTAATCATGGGCCTTGATGACTTGTGTGTAAAGTAATCTTCCCTAGTCCTGGTCCTGGACTAGGGTGCAATATACCCTTCCCTAATTCTGGACCAGGGCTAGGGCTAAATAAACTCTTCCCTACCCCTTGGCCTGGACTAGGGTGTAATATACCCTTCCCGAACCCTTGGCCTGGACTAGGGTGTAATATACCCTTCCCTAAACCTTGGCCTGGACTAGGGTGTAATATACCCTTCCCTAAACCTTGGCCTGGACTAGGGTGTAATATACCCTTCCATAACCCATGGCCTGGACTAGGGTGCAATATAATCTTCACTAGTCCTGGTCCTTGACTAGGGTGCAATATACCCTTCCCTAATTCTGGACCAGGGCTAGGGCTAAATAAACTCTTCCCTAACCCTTGGCCTGGACTAGGGTGTAATATACCCTTCCCTAACCCTTGGCCTGGACTAGGGTGTAATACACCCTTCCCTAACCCTTGGTCGGACTAGGGTGTAATATACCTTTCCCTAACCCTTGGCCTGGACTAGGGTGTAATATACCCTTCCATAACCCTTGGCCTGGACTAGGGTGTAATATACCCTTCCCTAACCCTTGGCCTGGACTAGGGTGTAATATACCCTTCCCTAACCCTTGGCCTGGACTAGGGTGTAATATACCCTTCCATAACCCTTGGCCTGGACTAGGGTGCAATATAATCTTCACTAATCCTGGGCCTGGACTAGGGTGTTATATACTCTTCCATAATCTTGGACCTGACTAGGGTGTAATATACACTTTCCTAACCCTTGGCCTGGACTAGGGTGCAATATAATCTTCACTAATCCTGGTCCTGGACCTTGGTGCATTACAATTTTTCCTGGCCGTGGGGCCCGAACAAACATGTATTGTGCTGTTTTACCAAATTTTCTAATGACTTCCTTCATATAGAGCTGAAAACATAGAGCACCCTCCTTCTCTTTGTCTTCAGATCTATTTAAGTCCAAACCCTACATGTTTCAGTGTTCAGTTCTTTTAATACGTAGCGTTATTACTTAATAATAATGTTGTCATAAGGTCTTAAGGTTACGTTGGGTTCGATCTGGTTAATATATGTATCTGGAATACCACATTGATATTGTTACTTAAATTTCGTATAGTCTAGTTATGTCCAGCTGATTCTTGATCAACAAAGTAAAGAGTACAGTACAATGAGGATAAAACTGTATCCAGGAAGGTTAGCTTATTGTATCTCATCGAAGTCACATGCGGTGTAAAAATAGATCACATCAATGTAATGTCACGTCCTTACACCGAGACTCGGGTAGTGAGAACAAAACCACAAGGCACTCTATGAACATAATTAACAACATCGACCTTCATATCACACAAAGGAATAGCATATTCCCCTATAGCACCATGATGGTTACCATAAAACTTGTCTATAACCTTCCTCATCTTGCTCAGGTTTTGTAAGTTTGTCTGTCAGCAGTCGACTGATATCAGGAGAAGTCAGGATATTCGGAGCAAGATCTTGACAACCGAATCACCCGCGACTTGTTAGCACCGTAGGTCTGGAATAACACATGACAATAGATTATTATAATTTATTTGTTAAACAATAAATACTCTGATTGATGATAAAGGACAGACAGAAATGTATCTAAATTTCAGTTTCGCAAATGATTGAACGTTCCTAACTTTTCTTAGCAGATCACAATGTGATTAATATTAAAATTTTACATTTTTGTACATTGTCATTAATGCGATTTTTTTATCCAAGGAATTAATGTATGTAGTTTAATACGTATTTTATCTTCAAAGGCAATCATAATTAGATATACATTGTTTGTGTCATACGTGATATCTCGGCTCCCTTATTAACAAGACAGTATGATATGCCAATGATCATTATCAATTAGACATTTTAAATATCAAATATGGTCTTCGTTACATAAATGCAGCAGATAATAGTTATTCAACATAATATATCATATGTTTATTATCCCCTCGAAAGTTCGAGGGGGTACGTACGTACGTTTGTACGTATGTTTCACTCCTTGTCATCGCTATATCGACTTCATTCCTCAACGGAATTTCATGAAACTGCATACAAGTGTTTGGTATGGCAATGCCTTGAACAAGTTGGCGTTTCGGGTTTCTACGTTGAAGGTAAAGGTCACTGTTCCTTTTTTTTATCTAAACTGTGTCATCGCTCTTGAGACTTCATTACTGAGCGGAACTTTATGAAACTTCATGCAAGTGTTTGGTACGACAATGCATTGTACAGTGTTTGCGTTTCCGGTGTCTATGTTCAAGTCAAGGTCGCTGTTACTATTTTTAATAAAACTTTGTCATCGCTCTATCAACTTCATTCCTCAATAGAGTTCCATGAGACTTGATCCCAGTGTTAAGTATGACAATATCTTGAACAATTTCGCGTTTCGGGTTACTTCATTAAAGGTCAGGGTCAGGAATCGTTGTCGTAGCTCTATCGACTTCATTCCTCAATAAAGTTTCATGAAACTTCATACAAGTGTTAAGTATGACAATGACTTAAACACGTTTACATTTCGGGTTTCTATGTTGAAGGCCAAGGTCACTGTTACTATTTTTAGAAAAAAACTGTCATCGCTCTACTAATTTCATTTCTCAACGGTATTTCATGAAACTTCATACAGATGTTTTGTATGATAATGCCTTGAACAAGTCCGGGTTTCGTGTTTCTACGTTGAAGGTCAAGGTCACTGTTGCTATATTTAGAAAACAAACTTTGTCATCACTCTAGCGACTTCATTACTGAACGGAATTTTATGAAACTTCATGCAAATATTTGGTACAGCAATACCTTTGACAGTGTTTGAGTTTCCCGTTTCTATGTTCAAGGTCAATATCGATGTTACTATTTTTGGTAAAACTTTGTTATCGCTCTATCGACTTCATTCATCAATAGAAATTCATGAATTTGATGCCAGTGTTGAGTATGACAATATCTTGAACAAGTTCGCGTTTCGGGTTAACGTTACTTCATTAAAGGTCAAGGTCACTTTACTATTTTTACATGAAACGTTGTCGTCGCTCTATCGACTTCATTCCTCAATGGAGTTTCAACAAAATTCGTACAAGTGTTTGGTATGGCAGTGCCTTGAACATTTCCTCCTTTCGGATTTCTAAGTTGAAGGTCAAGGTCACTGTTAATATTTTTCGAAAAAAGCACTTGTCATCATTCTAGCGACTTCCTTCCCTTTTACATATGTCACAATGTGTGAATGCGAGGGGATTTGTATCACTTGTGAAACCTTGTTATAATAAAAATGAATGGGATTTTCTAAAATTCTAAATTGTTACGGACAAATATACATTTTTATAGTAGACTTAATTGGATATTTTTATTTTTAGAGAAAACCTACATTTATCCGAAGGTCTGCTCATCAATTAATCCGTTTTATTTCCAGTCATTTCAAACACTCAACCGACCTTATATTTAGTTTGGCATAGGAATGACGTATTTTAGCTGCTTTCAGTTTTCGAGCTCGAAACGATCTGAATAATCACACTTACACATGTTAAGTGAAATACGGACGGAGCTGATTATCAAGAGTGGGTTTATTGTGAAATTCGATAATTATAATATTGACTTATTGTGATAGTTGAAAAATTTAAATAAGGTTTTATAATGAAAAACTGACAAAGTCTTTCAAGACTTGCATTGCATGCAGCAGTTACATGTCTGCTACGTCTCCGTTGACCGTTCTCTCCCCGGCCTCAGCCCTGAACGTGTTTCGGTAGTACCGTTCGCTCCCCGGCCTCACCACTGGACGTGTTTCAGTAGGACCGTCCTCTCCCCCGGCCTAAGCACTGGGCGCTTGTCAATAGGACCGTCATCATACCCGGCCTCAGCACTGGACGAGTGACAGTAGGACCGTCCTCTCCACCGGCCTCAGCACTGAGCGTGTGACAGCAAGACATCCTCTTCCCCGGCCTAAGCACTGTGCGTATGTCCATACGACCGTCCACATTCCCGGTCTCAGCAATAGACATGTGTCAGTAGGACCGTCCTCTTCCCCAGTCTCAGCACTGGACATGTGACAGAAGAATCGTCCTCTTCCCCGGCCTCATTACAGGACATGTGACAATAGGACCGACCTCCTCCCCGGCCTTACTACAGGACATGTGACAGTAGGGCCGTCCTCTTCCCCGGTCTCTGCATTGGACATGTGACAGTAAGCCGATCCTCTCCCCCAACTTAAGCACTGGACATGTGACAGTAGGACCGTCCTCTCCCCCGGCCTCACTACAGGACATGTGACAGTAGGACAGTCCTCTCCCCCTGCCTCACTACAGGACATGTGACAGTAGTACTGTCCTCTCCCCCGGCCTTGCTACAGGACATGTGACAGTAGGACTGTTCTCTCCCCCGGCCTCACTACCGGACATGTGACAGTAGGACTGTCCTCTTCCCCGGCATCACTACAGGACATGTGACAGTAGGGCCGTCCTCTTCCCCGGTCTTTCCATTGGTCATGTGACAGTAAGCCGATCCTCTCCCCCAACTTAAGCCCTGGACATGTGACAGTAGGACCGTCCTCTCCCCCGGCCTCACTACAGTACATGTGACAGTAGGACAGTCCTCTCCCCCGGCCTTGCTACAGGACACGTGACAGTAGGACTGTCCTCTCCCCTGGCCTTGCTACAGGACATGTGACAGTAGGACTGTTCTCTCCCCCGGCCTCACTACAGGACATGTGACAGTAGGACTGTCCTCTCCCCCGGCCTCACTACAGGACATGTGACAGTAGGACAGTCCTCTCCCCCGGCCTCGCTACAGGAATTGTGACAGTAGGACCGTCCTCTTCCCTTGCCTCAGCACTGGACATATGACAGTGGGACCGTCCTCTCATTTTCCATGCGTTTGAAAGTTACATAATGCCTACTGTATTCAACACCTTATATTATTTGTAATAGTTCAGTACTGAATGGTTTACGACATACTGCTCTGCTTCGTATTTCGGAACTGTTTGATAGTGCTATACAGTTTACCCTTATTCCGATAGTACATTTAACCTGTGTTGTAATCTGCAGTAGACATCATCGTAGAACAAGTTTATGAACTCTTCTGTTTCCCATTTTTTCTAAATAAATGATCAAAAGTATCAACATGGAGTATGATGAAATGTAAAGCTTTCTGCTAATATACATAACGATTTGAATTAATTTATACAAATCTTTGCATTGGTCTCTTCCTCTTACCCAAAATGACGCCAACATATATACTCCAAAAGGGGCATATAGCTATTTATATTAACTTGCCAGATAAACGCTTTCTCACACATTTTTCTTTGGATTGTCAAAGCCACGATTTAATCAAATATACTGGCTTGATATTTCTGGATTGTCTGAGTCAAACTGAGCAATTTATTCGAAGGCAGGTGCTTTTATTGACATTACAAAGGTATCTATTTCAGTCAAAGATGCATTATGTAGCAAAGCATCAAATATCACAACATTCACACTTATATTTCATAGACTGTTATATATCATATGTTTTAAAAATGATGTTTTACCATTAATGTATACCTGTACATTTGTGTAAATATGTGTGTCTATCTGTGAATGTTTACGGGTAACAATGTGTCTTTGTGTGTAGATATATGTGTACCTATACTAATACACCTGCATCTATGTTTACCTGGTGTGATGTAACTATAAAAGGTATCTATCTGTCTTTGTGTGTGTAGATATATGTATACCCATATTAATACACCTGTATCTATGTTTTACTGGTGTAATGTAACTATAACAGGTATCACTGTGTCTTCGTGTGTGTAGATATATGTATACCCATATTAATACACCTGTATCTATGTTTACCTGTTGTGATGTAACTATAACAGGTATCTATGTGTCTTTATGTTTGTAGATATAGGTGTACCAATATTAATACACCTCTATCTATGTTAACCTGGTGTGATGTTACTATAACAGGTATCTATGTGTCTTGGTGTGTAGATATATGTGTACCTATATGAATACACCTGTATCTATGTTGACCTAGTGTGATGTAACTATAACAGATGTCTATGTGTCTTTATGTTTGTAGATATAGGTGTACCAATATTAATACACCTCTATCTATGTTAACCTGGTGTGATGTTACTATAACAGGTATCTATGTGTCTTTGTTTGTGTAGATATATGTGTACCTATACTAGTACACCTGTATTTATGTTTACCTGGTGTGATGTAACTCCTATACTAAAACGCCTGTATCTTTGCTTACCTGGTGTGATGTAACTATAAGAGGTATCTATGTGTTTTTGTGTGTGTAAATATATGTGTACCTACATTAATACACCTGTATCTATGTTTACCTAGTGTGATGTAACTGTAACAGGTATGTATGTGTCTTTGTGTGTGTAGATATTTGTGTACCCATACTAATACACATGTATCTATGTTTACCTGGTGTGATGTTACTGTAACAGGTATCTATGTGTCTTTGTGGGTGTAGATATTTGTGTACCCATAATAATACACCTGTATCTATGTTTTACTGGGGTAATGTAACTATAACAGGTATCTATGTGTCTTTGTTTGTGTAGATATATGTGTACCTATACTAAAACGCCTGTATCTTTGCTTACCTGGTGTGATGTAACTATAAGAGGTATCTATGTGTTTTTGTGTGTGTAAATATATGTGTACCTATACTAATAAACTTGTATCTATGTTTACCTGGTGTGATGTTACTGTAACAGGTATCTATGTGTCTTTGTGGGTGTAGATATTTGTGTACCCATAATAATACACCTGTATCTATGTTTTACTGGTGTAATGTAACTATAACAGGTATCTATGTGTCTTTGTTTGTGTAGATATATGTGTACCTATACTATTACACATGTATTTATGTTTACCTGGTGTGATGTAACTATTACAGGTATCTATGTGTTTTTGTGTGTGTAGATATATGTGTACCCATATTAATACACCTGTATCTATGTTTTACTGGTGTGATGTAACTACAACAGGTGTCTATGTGTCTTTGTATCTTTGTGTGTGTAGATATATGTGTAGCTATACTAATACACCTGTATCTATGTTTTACTGGGGTAATGTAACTATAACAGGTATCTATGTGCCTTTGTGTGTGAAGATATATGTGTACCTATACTATTACACCTGTATTTATGTTTACCTGGTGTGATGTAACTCCTATACTAAAACGCCTGTATCTTTGTTTCCCTGGTGTGATGTAACTATAAGAGGTATCTATGTGTTTTTGTGTGTGTAGATGTATGTGTACCTATACTATTACACCTGTATTTATGTTTACCTGGTGTGATGTAACTACAACAGGTGTCTATGTGTCTTTGTATCTTTGTGTGTGTAGATATATGTGTACCCATATTAATCCACCTGTATCTATGTTTTACTGGTGTGATGCAACTATAACTAGTGTCTATGTGTCTTTGGGTGTGTAGATATATGTGTAGCTATACTATTACACCTGTATCTATGTTTACCTGTTGTGATGTAACTATAACAGGTATCACTGTGTCTTCGTGTGTGTAGATATATGTGTACCTATATGAATACACCTGTATCTATGTTGACCTAGTGTGATGTAACTATAACAGATGTCTATGTGTCTTTATGTTTGTAGATAGGGGTGTAGCAATATTAATACACCTCTATCTATGTTAACCTGGTGTGATGTTACTATAACAGGTATCTATGTGTCTTTGTTTGTGTAGATATATGTGTACCTATACTAACACGCCTGTATCTTTGTTTACCTGGTGTGATGTAATTATAACAGGTATATATGTGTCTTCGTGTGTAGATATAGGTGTACCTATACTAATACACCTGTATTTATGTTTACCTGGTGTGATGTAACTATAACAGGTGTCTATGTGTCTTTGTGTGTAGATAAATGTGTACCTGTACTTATATACCTGTATCTATGTTTACCTGGTGTGATGTAACTATAACTAGTGTCTATGTGTCTTTGTGTGTGTAGATATATGTGTACCTATACTAAAACGCCTGTATCTTTGTTTACCTGGTGTGATGTAACTATAAGAGGTATCTATGTGTTTTTGTGTGTGTAAATATATGTGTACCTACATTAATACACCTGTATCTATGTTTACCTGGTGAGATGTAACTATAAGTGGTGTCTATGTGTCTTTGTGTGTGTAAATATATGTGTACCTATACTAATACACTTGTATCTATGTTTACCTGGTGTGATGTAACTAAAACAGGTGTCTATGTGTCTTTGTGTTTGTAGATATATGTGTACCAATATTAGTACACCTGTATCTATGTTTACCTGGTGTGATGTAACTATATCAGGTATCAATGTGTCTTTATGTGTGTAGATATATGTGTACCCATATTTATACAACTGTATCCTTGTTTAACTGCTGTGGCGTAACAATAACAGGTATCTATGTGTCTTTGTGTGTTGATATAGGTGTATCT
>NW_018408731.1:474687-474796 GCF_002113885.1 Mizuhopecten yessoensis
TATGTGTCTTTGTGTGTGTAGATATATATGTACCTATACTAAAACGCCTGTATCTATGTTTACCTTATGTGATGTAACTATAACAGGTATCTATGTGTTTTTGTGTGTG
>NW_018408731.1:478666-479323 GCF_002113885.1 Mizuhopecten yessoensis
GTACACCTGTATCTATGTTTACCTGGAGTGATGTAACTATAACAGGTATCTATGTGTCTTTATGTGTGTAGATATATGTGTACCCATATTAATACACCTGTATCTATGTTTTACTGGTGTGATGTAACAATAACAGGTATCTATGTGTCTTTGTGGGTAGATATAGGTAGATATAGGTGTACCTATACTAATACACCTGTACCTATGTTTACCTGGTGTGATGTAACTATAACAGGTATATATGTGTCTTCGTTTGTAGATATATATGTACCTATACTAATACATCTGTATCTATGTTGTCCTAGTGTGATGTAACTATAACTGATGTCTATGTGTCTTTGTGTCTGTAGATATATGTGTACCTATATCAATACACCTATATATATGTTTACCTGGTGTGATGTAACTATAACAGGTATGTATGTGTCTTCGCTTGTAGATTTAGGTGTACCTATACTAATACACCTGTATCTATGTTTACCTGGGGTGATGTAACTATAACAGGTATCTATGTGTCTTTGTGTGTAGATATATGTGTGCCCATATTAATACACCTGTATCTATGTTTACCTGGTGTGATGTAACTATAACAGGTATGTATGTGTCTTCGTTTGTAGATTTAGGTGTACCTATACTAATACACCTGTATCTATGTTT
>NW_018408731.1:487320-537548 GCF_002113885.1 Mizuhopecten yessoensis
GTTGACAAACGGAATTTACATGCTTACGTTTTACTTCCTAATTATTGTATTCCTCTGTTATTTAAGTTTTCAAATTATATCTTTAATTTCAATTTCTACTTCCTGAGCAGTTGGCATGTCTACAGGATTGATGTTGATGACAACTTGTTAAATCATCCAACTCGAATTCTAATAAGTCATTTCATTAACTATATTTTATCTTTTATATGCGCAGTTTCAACTCTTGAAAACATCTATGTATGTAATAGAAGTAAACTGTTTTAATCATTCTGGGTTTTGTTCTATTAACAATAGGTTAGGGCACTCCTGTATTACATTATTTCATATTTTTTTTATATAGTATAGTCACAAAGTAGGTTTATGAATAGTGATGTTAATAGTTTTAATTCTAATACAGCTCTAAAGTATAATCCGGAAAAGGTGCCCGTGTGATATATAATATACATGTACATGGATACAATTCTGTGCTATTGTAGCAAGGCACAACACTGCATACATAAATTAAAATTTTAAAATAATAATTAATGATTCTGCAAAAAGTCGGTACATCTACGCGATGTTTATTATCTTTGTGTAAGGTGAAAGCATTAATTTCGTTGTTTTTGTAATCAATAAGACATTGAAATGACTCTTTATTTCTATGGTGCTACCAAATTAAAGTGTTTTCTTAACGATAAACACTTATGTTGCTCACGTTAATGTTTTCGTTGATAAACAAGGCTTTTTGATAAGCTTCTAATACAATGCTGATTTCGATTTGATAATGAAGGTATGGTACGGTCTGACATGATCGCCGTATGAATTGACGACAACAAATACGTTAAGTAAGGCGTGATAATTGACAGTAAACTAACAGATGTCAATTACATCCATAGAGTTATTTTTTTCAATTCCAAATTAAAAAACTAATGTTACAGAGTATCACAACCGATCAATCTTGTCAATTTGTCTGAGAAAAATGGTGAACAATTGTTTAGATTGCATGCCTTTACGAATGTAATTGTGAACATTTCGAAGATAAATAGCAGTCACACCGAATAGCATCGGTAATGCAGACTCAACATGGAACCCAGATGGCAATAAGAATATACATAAAAATGTTTTGCAGTTTGTAGCTGATGGGATTCTCCATTGTCGTACCAGTCTAGAATGCTTCGACCAGGTATGATAATTATAACACGTGCATGACTTCAGATAAAACATGAGTATGTTCCTCCGGCATGTCAGCTCTTCATTCGTCCTTAGCAAAGTACATGTATTCCCTGACAACTTGTGGTAATATAGCATATTTTCAATCTAGACAAGCACAGTCAAAAGGCTGACAAATCAAATGTTGTGTATCTTATAGGTAGGTGTAAATGTAAGTTTTGAACCACTAATAAAAATAATACTTAACAAACACACACCATTTTCCGTAGGGTGAGTTGCTAACTGTCTATCCGTTAAACATTGGAGTGTTAACATTTTAAGGATTAAACATTGAATAAGGAAAACAAAAGAATAAATTAATGAATAAATAAAGCTGTTTGGGTTATTTTTATGTTCATGTTTACACAGTATAGATGAGTAAATCTTTTCAGTGATTGCCTCTTTATTACATTAAGAAGAAACACATCAACATATTTTACATGAGAAGACACACTGCATCAACATGTCGGCTGTAGCCACTACAGTACATGGTCCTAGCGGGTTATCGTACATTATCATTAAATAAATGAGACTCTCATCCTTAAATTTAAAAAAACCAAATTAGGTCTATTGTTGTCTTGACAAATCAATCCGAATGAATTTAGGCACTATATGTATCCTAACCGGTTTTCAATGTTTTTCCTTAACATACCGATTTCCGTGTTAAATATCAAATAACTGCAGGTTGAGGAAGATTTATGGTCATCGTCACGATCTTATTGGGCTTTGTGTAATATAAATTTCGATGTTTATTTTATTATTACCTTAGGGCTTCATTGATTTGGTTCTCAATTTGAGGACGTAGAACTACTTGAATGTCATCTACATTTAGATGGTGAGTATCCTCAATATAACAGGGAACGCTTACTCTTCTGACACACATGGTCTTATTTTTTTCTTTGTTCTTTTTCAGTGTCTTCCACGTTAAGGATAATCTTACATTATTCAGTTATTTGTTTGTTTGTGTTTATACATGAAAGGAAATATTAGACATTTGGTCTTTTTTTTTACAAATGTTATATACAATGTACTGGAATAATACTGTATACGGGATCTTTTCGCCCTCCGTAATGGAAGTGAATTTATCAGGATAAGAAATATTAGTACACAACTTATCAATTGTCGTAATTATATGTAAAGAACTAAAGTTTGACTGAGCGAATGTCCTCTGCTGTATAGCATCTGATATGTCAAACACATAGTTCACAAATGACATGATATTACATTGTAACTTAGTTTAGCATAATTATTATTTTCATATTCATAGTAATAACATTAGTATTTTATCTAATGTAAGTAATACAACGTATATAACAGAGAACACCTTTTATCAAATTCACGTCGGACGTATAATATTTTTTCTTTTCATAGACAAAAACATATACATTTTATCGTAATACATAGTAGTCCAGTTACATGTGTACATAACCACAAACATGCCTGCATGTATGCACTCATACTTATCATACATATATAACATACATATATAACATACATACATAACATATATGAATACATATATACATGCATACATGCATGCATACATACATACATACACGTACGCATGAATGCATACCCACGCACATAGGAATGTATGTCCGCACGTTGGCACAAATACATACATACTTACACGCATGCATGCATACATAAACGCATGCATGCATACATAAACGCATGCATGCATACATACATCCATGCATGCATGCCTACGTACATATGCATGTATGCCTGCACGTAGCCACGTCAAACATACATACATTCATACGCTCGTACACATATTGCACATACATGCATGCATACATACATGCATATGCACGCACGCACATATATATGCACCCACACACATACATAGTTTACATGCATACGCACATACACATTTCCACATGCACGCACAAACGGATGTTCGCACATATATACATACATACCCACGTACATACAAACGCATGAGCATAGTACAATATTATATAATATAGAATTTATTTGTTTTACAACAATTATGAAACAAGTTCTTTCAACTTATATTAACCACTCTTGTTGGCCCGGATGTTTGCGCGCGGGGGTTCTTAATGTGGGCGGAAACCGGGGTATCCGGATAAAACCCATGTGGTTTGGCAGGTGACCCTTAACCTTTTTCTTCACTTCCGATCAGGGAATCAAACCCCGGCCTACTTGGTAAAAGGCAAGTGTGCGTTCCATTGCGCCACCCGACCATTTGGATGCAAATAAAAAACAAGTTCTAAAACTTTAGCTCCATTTAATTCTTTGGTAACATGACGTCGTATTTCCTCTCTCCGTGTCGACTTGTTCGCCATTTTTTTCGGAAAACTAATAAACATTGTTCTGACATATTTATAACTTAGCATTCTTCAGAAAATATTACAAAGCAATACCACTCGTAGTTCTATCCTACGAAGCAGATGCTGTTTTTGTTGCTTTTTTTGTTTTTGTTGTTGCAAAATTAGTATATTTTTCTTTTGTGTTTGCATTTGTTGATAGTACATATTGAACTATAAATGTAGAGATCAATAACGCGTAATCTAACACAACCAATTAGTGTTTATACGCAACGTCACTCGTAAACACTTACATATTATTGTACTGGCTGTGATATATAACCTTTCTACTGTTCGTGAAACCGGTAATATTATTCTTCTGTGAATTTACTAAAGACAATGCCAGTTCCACATAAACCCATGATAATAAACAAAATGCAGGTAATTCTGTCCACAACTTTTGAAAGAGACTTCCAGTGCCCTGCTGTCACGTTTATGTACGGTTGGACTTTAGGTGTTGGCTCATCCTGTTCTGTGCCCACTTTCGCTGTTTCTGACCCCACCTGTATTCTTCTTGTCTTTCCATATGCTATGTGCTCGGAAGAAGAAGATTCAGGCTGAAAAGTAGGGAATTGGATTTAAAACATCAGTATCAAGCAATTTGTTTATAATAGAAGAACATCTCCAATGATTAATACAAGTAGAATCTTTTTGTTATATTTTCCCGGCGATATGATTATTTTATTTGCATAGCCTGCACAAGTTATTGCATTACCTAAATTTGTTTCTTTCTTGATATCGATATTGCTCGATCGCTAAAATGTACATTGAAGTATAATTTGAACCACAAGTCCTATAAAACTGCATGATCATATGTACCGATTACAGAAAACAAATCACATAGTAAGATAATGACCATAAGTGGAAACAACGACAAAGCGTTTGATGAAAACAATCTCTCTTTTATGTGTTGTTATATTTTCTTGTCGTGCAATAATTCTAGTTGATTTACCCGAGTCGGTTCCTTTACATGATCGTTTAGCTCCGGCACATATACCCAGGTAGCTTTAGCTAAGGTACCGAGAAATATCCTGACGACCCAACGGTGCATAACAACCGCTGGCTGATAGTAGATAGACAAAACTAGTACCGCCATCACACAGGCAAATCCGACGAGGAATAGACAGAAATTGAAGTAGATTGCTGCAAATGAAAAACGAATATTTGCATAACACCAGCAAATACACGGAATACATAAAACATGGAAGTAAATAGCCGTTATAAAGCAACCGAGAGACTCAGCCAGTATATTGCATATTGATCATGTGATTTGGCACCAAAAAGAACCAAATATGACAATCACATGGTTTCTTGGTATGAAAACTAATCAATAAGAGGGTTAGCGTCTGCTGAAGGGGGTAGAGAGTCTGTCACCAGTAACTGGATACTTACCAATAGGAGGGGTAGCGTCTGCTGAAGGGGGTAGAAAGTCAGCCATCAGTAGCTGAATACTTACCAATAAGAGGGGTAGCGTCTGCTGAAGGGGATAGAGAGTCTGCAACCAGTAACTAGAAACTAACCAATTAGAGGGGTAGCGTCTGATGAAGGGGGTAGAGAGTCTGCCAACAGTAGCTGGATACTTACCAATAGGAGGGGTAACGTCTGCTGAAGGGGGTAGAGAGTCTGACACCAGTAACTGGATACTTACCAATAAAAGGGATAGCGTCTGCTGAAGGGGGTAGAGAGTCTGACACCAGTAACTGGATACTTACCAATAAAAGGGATATAGTCTGCTGAAGGGGGTAGGGAATCTGCCACTAGTAACTGGATACTTACCAATAATAGGGAAAGCGTCACCTGAAGGGTATAGAGAGTCTGACACCAGTGACTGGATACTTACCAATAAGAGGGTAGCGTCTGCTGAAGGTGGTAGAGAGTCTTTCAGCAGTAACTGGATACTTACCAATAAAAGGGATAGCGTCTGTGAAGGGGGTAGAGTCTGCCACCAGTAGCTGGATATTTACAAATAAGAGGGGTAGCGTCTGATGAAGGTGGTAGAGATTCTGCCACCAGTAACTGGATACTTATCAATAAGAGGGGTAGCTTCTGATGAAGGTGGTAGAGAGTCTGCCATCGTAAACTGGATACTTACAAATAAGAGGGGTAGCATCTGATGAAGGGGGTAGGGAGTCTGCCACCAGTAACTGGAATACAGCTAGAGCAAGCATCACCGTAATTTGTAGCGAAACCTTTTCTCCTGATTCAACAGCTAAGAAGAAACCAAGTATCGCCATTCCAGTAATAAGGAAAGTCGGAATTATGATATTTACAATATAGAAGGAAGGTTTGCGTTCAATTTTTAGGTAGTAAGTAACATCAGGGTACGGTTCCGGGCAGCAACCATAATAAACCACGTGACGTTCAGCAGTAAATTTCAAGATATTCCATTCGACGTTCAAAACTGACGTTGACAGATCTCCATACGGGTTCTTATATACCAGGTCCATCTCCAGGCCGTGGTAAGACCAGGATCCGAACGCCATACTACACGTTTGGGTATCGTATGGGAATCTCTCCACGTTCACAAGACATCGACTTTGTATGATAGTAGGGAAATTGTAATACACGGAACCATCTGAATATATATTCACTCTGTAACCGTCGTAGCCCGGAAAAACATCGGCAGTGCTGTTCATGAAAAAATATATACATTTTAGATTTTTTCCTCAAATAAAGAGTTCTAAATATTTAGTTACAAGTTTTTAAAATATTGTTTAGACCGCGGACTTGTAATTGCCATTGACATTTAGATTGCACTTTCCTTGTAAATGTCAACATCTTACAAACAATTAAGATTTTGTTGATTTTGCGTTAACAATCTAGCATAATGAAAGGTCAAGAGAAATGTTCTTATTACATGTTTCTATTCCACCCAAGAGAGGAACTGACTTTGAAGCAAAAAACAATTTGCTGTGTAATGGCAGTCATTGATGTAATTCTAAAGATTATATAAGATCGATATCATCTGTTTGTCACATCCCAATTAACAAGTAAACTAACATTGACGAGCTTACATACAATTACATCCACCATCGCCTACGTTTGTAGGTCTAGGTCAATTTAAACGTACCTATCTAACAGGTAAAGAGCTGGCGCCAACATGTCATACAGGTCATACAGGCTAGGATCGGGGCTACCTTTACCTGCGTTAAAATTACTTATCATACAGGGGTAGTTAGGATACCTGCACGTATTTCAACATATCAATGCATGTATGGTCGAGCATCTACAAGTATTTCATCATATCGATAAAACAGGGAAGGATCGGCCACTCACATGTTTTAAAACTTACCTTTCATACAGGTAAGATCGGAACCTACACGTGTTTCGACATGCCATGATCATACAGGTCAGATTGGCCAATAACATGTATTTAAACTTATCTATCATCCAGGGTATGATCCGGCAGTTACATGCTTTAAAGTTATCGGGCACTCATGTGTTTATAAAGTGTTCTATCATACAGGTAAGATCAGGCACTTACATGTATTTAAACTTTCCTTATGATCGGGCACTACACTTGTTAAAACTAGCCGATCATGTAGGGTAATAGGGGCATCTACAGGTGTTGAAACTTACCTGTCATATAGAGTAAGATCGAGCATCTACACGTATTTAATCATACCCATCATACAGGGTTAGATGGGACATACACAGGCGTTAAAACGTTCCTATCATATAGAGTAAGATCGGGCATCTACACGTATTTAATCATACCCATCATTCATGGTCACAAGGGACACATACAGGCGTTAAAACTTACCTGTCATATAGAGTAAGATAAGGCATCTACATGTATTTAATCATACCCATCATACATGGTCACAAGGGACACATACAGGCGTTAAAACTTACCTGTCATATAGAGTAAGATAAGGCATCTACACGTATTTAATCATACCCGTCATACATGGTTAGATGGGACACACACAGGCATTCAAATTTACCTATCATACAGAGTAAGATCGGGCACCCACACGTATTTAATCATACCCATCATACATGGTCACATGGGACACACACAGACGTTAAAACCTACCTATCATACAGGGCACGATTGGAAACTCACACGTGTATTAACTTACCTATCATACAGAGTAAGATCGGGCACCCACATGTATTTAAAGGGTACAACAATGTTGCCAAGGTCACCAAATGCAGCCGGGTCCCAGGTCAGTTGACAATCTGTCCAAAACTGCACATCAGGAAAATTCAAACAATTACAGAAAACTAGTACAGTTACTAATAAACTACGAAATGTGTTTGAAACATTATCGTACAGTCTTACACGAAAGTGGTGTCTTTAAATGAAATCACCTGATCTGACATTAGGTATTCCGAGATATAATACTGTATAACTTACTTATACGTACCATTCTAATCCAAAGATTCAGGGTTAAAACCTGAGAAGGTTCATCCTGTAATAATAATAAGAATTGTCAACACATTTTTCGATTATTTATTGAATTGTTACATGAAAAACTAAATACCAAAATGTAAACAAAGCCATAATTCGGACTCGGAAACGTTGCAACTCCGGAAGAATATGAACAAAGAAGATATTTAAATTTTATCTTTGTAAAGTACAAGAAAATTAGACCAGGTGTTCCAGAAGGGCAATACTCTTCTATTTATCGACGATGGCCGCCATGTTAATCGAGTTCAAATCACCACAAAGAAAAGTTCATAAGACGAAGTAACTAACTATGTAGCGATGACGAAAGAACAAGCCAAGCTAGTATCGTACAGTCATATGAATGTCAATATTTATAAAACAGAAGCGAATAAATGTTATTTTCTAAGCAAAAGGTAACGGCGACAATACAACTTCATGAAGTCTTCATCAACCAGCATCACTCGCATTATATGTATTAGTTTGTCTGTAAGTATCGGACATCTATGACGAATTATATGTGTTAGTTTGTCTGTAAGTATCGGATATCTATGACGAATTATATGTGAAGTTTGTCTGTAAGTATCGGACATCTATGACGAATTGTATGTATTAGTTTGTAAGTATCGGACATCTATGACGAATTATATGTGTTAGTTTATCTGTAAGTATGGGACATCTATGACGAATTTTATGTGTTAGTTCGTCTGTAAGTATCGGACATCTATGACGAATTATTTGTGTTAGTTTGTCTGTAAGTATCGGACATCTATGACGAATTATATGTGTTAGTTTATCTGTAAGTATGGGACATCTATGACGAATTTTATGTGTTAGTTTGTCTGTAAGTATCGGACATCTATGACGAATTATTTGTGTTAGTTTGTCTGTAAGTATCGGACATCTCTGACGAATTATATGTGTTAGTTTATCTGTAAGTATGGGACATCTATGACTAATTTTATGTGTTAGTTTGTCTGTAAGTATCGGACTTCTATGACGAATTATATGTATTAGTTTGTCTGTTAGTATCGGACATCTATGACGAATTATATGTATTAGGTTGTCTGTAAGTATAGGACATCTATGACGAATTATTTTTTTTAGTTTGTCTGTAAGTATCTGACATCTATGACGAATTATATGTGTTAGTTTGGCTGTAAGTATCGGACATCTATGACGAATTATAAGTGTTAGTTTGTCTGTAACTATCGGATATCTATTACGAGTTATATGTATTAGTTTGTCTGTAAGTATCGGACATCTATGTCGAATTATATGTATTAGTTTGTCTGTAAGTATCAGATATCGATGACGAATTATATGTGTTAGTTTGTCTGTTAGTATCGGACATCTATGACGAATTATATGTGTTAGTTTGTCTGTAACTATCGGATATCTATGACGAGTTATATGTATTAGTTTGTCTGTAAGTATCAGATATCTATGACGAATTATATGTGTTAGTTTGTCTGTACGTATCGGACATCTATGACGAATTTTATGTATTAGTTTGTCTGTAAGTATCGGACATCTATGACGAACATTGTGATATTCTAAGTTTGGTTTGGTTTTATATTGTTTAACGCCCTATTAACAGCTAAGATCATTTAAGGACGTGCCTCCATGTGTGTTGTGTAAGCGTGCATGTGGGTATGTGTGTCAGAGACAGGGTATGGGGGTGTACTTGCCTCCTCGTGAAAGCGCCGATCTCATGCATACGTAATAGTGTTATCTCACTGAAATACCAAGCACAGCATACCGCCCGGTCACATTTTACTGACAACGGGTGAACCAGTCGTTGCCAATCTCAAATACGCTACACGTTATGCAAGGGATAGCAACTACCATGTTTTAGGACTTTTGTATGTCCCGGCCTGGAGGCAGAACCCATTGCCTTCCTCACCCGGAAGAACGTTTAGCATTAAAGCCAAAAGTGAGGTGTTGCAAAGCAAGGCGCTTGGAAATAAATGATAGCTAGAAATAAAAAGAAAGAGAAAAAAAGGTCCCAAATAATCCTATTGGTGCAGCAGATTTATATTGGTCGTTTTTGTGTCCCCTAATAGAGGTCACAAAAACAAATCCCCATTTCTGCAAGGAGTCCCCACATTAGTCGCCTCTAACGATACATTCAGGGAGGTGGGGCTGCAGGGGTAGATATTATAAGTGTATCGGTAATAATCAATCCAACTGCGACATGCCAATACCGAATGTTGTGGAAGTAGTTATAATGCTATCAAGAAATGGAAAGTTCACATAAGAAAACCGAAATCGTCACATTTATCACTTAGTGAAACTGTACGCGGTCTCTGTTAGTCATGTTGCTAGTGAAAGTTCTGTTATTCTCATTCAGTATCTTTCAACCTTACCAGTAATGTTTATATTCACTTCAGTAAAATTATAACAGTCAGTGAATACTGTTCTATCACCCACCTGTTTGATAGTTACTTGGTGATAAAATTACCCTTGCAATACTCTATACCAGAATGGACTCCTCCAGATCAATGCATAGTAGAGCTTATCAAAATTACATAGGGTTGAAAGGGTTTAACAGAAGCATAATCATGTAATATAAATACTTACCAAATCAACAACTTGTCGGAGAGCAATATCAATTCGTACGTTGGTGGCGCTGTTGTTGTTACAGTAAGGCCGAGCCGCACTCTGGTAATCAGTGAACAGGTGGTCAAATAGTGCGGACGAGTTTGTAGTAGCATCTGTGTCTGAAAAGTTTAAAAACGGGTCAAACAACAGGTTATTTTAAGTAACAAAGCATATAAACTATATATCTATTATGAGGTAAATTTCAAAAAGTTGGTAGGTCAATCTGTATAAAAAAATCGTTTTACAATATTACCAGAGTAATTTGTAGGCAGGCAAAAACGAAAATTGGTAAAACAGTAATTTCTTTGCTGTTTTTTTTTGTCGGTAGTACAATGAAATCGGCTGAAAGGAAGGTAGCAATAAAAGTCGGCCAAAAGTCAATTATGTTATGTGGTATCTCTGGAAATAGGCCACAGAATCGTCCATAAAAACAAAGTATTTAATTATGTTTAATAATTAGGTCAAACAGAACTTAGGTCAAATAAGGAGTGTAAGTTGTAGAATCTACACGTCAACCGTACTTAAGGTACACTAGATTGTAGACGATTTTGTTTTTGTTGATATTGAGTTTACCTATTTTACTGTTAAGTAACAGTTTTGTTAATGTAAAATAATAATATTATATAAACTAAACTTTAAGCTTCAACCTTTCTGTCATGACAGTTTGCGTTAACTTTCCATGGGATTTTGTCTATATTTTCACAATACATATACATCATATACGAGCGCTCTGGTTTTAACGGGTCTTATTAACAGCTAAAGTCATTAAAAGACGTGACTCAGTGTATGTAATGTATGAAAGTAAGCTGAGGCGGTAGGTTGATATATTTGTCACTTTGCGAGCGGATCTGATGTCGACTTTAAAGTGCTACCTCACTGATACATCATATCGAAGGCAGCCAGCATAGTTGTGCATCCGGTCACATGATACTGGCAGCGGGTATTCCAGTTTTTGCAATAAAAATCTAGTATACTTTCCTTGTGTTATAGATTGTATATGGTATAACAACCAATATCAGAATAGTTCTTAATATATATATATATATACTGTAATATCATATAAAAAATAAGAAATGAGACAATTGTGAAGTTTATAGCCGAACTACAGGTATCAATTATAAAACAAAATAACAATCTATTTACAAATTCAAAAACTAACGCCGACAGTTTTAAGAAACTGTCATACCAGAGACGTGAGAGATTTCCCAGACTACAATGTTTTAAAGATGTCAATGCTGTGTTTGCCTTCACTACAACAATACCTAGTCAGAGTAATCCATCTCAATCTAGTCTTATATTAAAAGCTGTATGGGACAATGGCGATGATCTTGTTGTGACATGGATTTTTTTTTAATGTACTTAAAGTTGTTTCTGCTATATACTTCAAGTTATTATACACACCAAACGATTAACCTATATTTAAAGGAGAGATTGCCAAATGACATGTATAGATAACGTTACAAAGTGTGAGAATATACTTTATTGATTTTGTTCCCCGGGCTAAGGAATTTAATTTGAATTTAAGCCGTGAAATATTCATGAAAATGCCGCCAATGTTGTCTTTCTTCTTAAAATTATCATTTTTGTCAAAGGAAACAGGTTTTTAATTCTTTGAAACATATGTCATCATTTCATGTGTATTTTACTCCTTTCAATGACATTCTGATATAGTTAGAAACCCAATAAAATACATCCTGGAAAATCGTATGTAGATGGTCTTGTGATTATGGTTGTACAAATTGAAAAATCTCAATAGGATACTAAAAAAGGGATTGGGATATATTGCTATTAAAAACAAACCAATACCAAATAAATAAAACACGGCATATCATTTATAGCCACTTTATAAAAAAGTTGTGTGCGTATCTTAAAAAGCATTTTTTCAACAATTAATGTATTAAGAGATCAAAATGGTCTGATATTGCTTTTTTATATTAGAAACTTTTTTTTTTAAATACACTTAAAGTGAAATACTTGTAAAAGGTAAACGGTCTTCAAGTATACGTACCAGGTCGTTATGCCTCAGTAGATGTAGGATAACACATGCATCTGACAGCAGAACTGAATAAAATTGCATTGGTTACAAAAAAGTCGATTAAACAGCTTTTATTTTTGTTTAATGCGGTTGCTAATTATGGAAACATTAGTAAGTAACGGAACCGTATATCGTACATGCACATGATGTTGAAACAAAATTCCACTAGCTTCTTTGTACAGGTGTAATGCGCTCTGTAGGATACTTTATAATTAGGTGTATATAATATGGAATCCAGCATTATCACGATTTATTTTGTTTGTTTAATGTTTGGATAACCAATCTATTTTCAGTTACTTTTTTCATTATGCGTTCAGTTTGGAGTGTTGGTAATTCTAATTAAAACAGTTTTTGTCAATAAAATAGGACAGTTATGGAAGGTATGTTTCAAGTACATATCCAAAAAGTGGATACACCACACGTGGTATATGACCTTCAAGAGTTTTGATTGGTCGAGAAGATGAACTTTGGCCGGGACGACGTTTTCACGAGCTTTTTGCCACATGCTGTTTTGTTTACGTCGTCTGCTGTCAACATCCGACAAATGTTGGTGACTTTGTGAGGTTATGCGGAAAATGGGGTTATTAAGGCAATATTAAAAGAAGGTGATACTTAAAGATTTGATCGCTATTTTTAGGCAAAATTGCTACAGACGCTCGATATCGTTTCGACGTCACACCGTGACGTGTCCAGGTCGTGAAACCAAAACAAAATCTGTCACAGTGTCGGAAAATATTTCGTTTTCCCAACGTCCCGCTATTTGGACGGCCTGAATATGACTGAACTTTCACAATAAACGTCAACCATAGAATAGTCACCAAGAAACGTAGGACTATGGTTTTGAACATTGACAGCGATAAGTTCGTCTTCATCACTTGGCGGGAGGCAGACTTCGTACGATATGCTTACGCGCATATAGTCCGTGGTTGATTTATATAAATTAATGCAATACTGCTACTCTCAATATTTAAAGTCGTTCATCTATTATATTTTTTCATGAAGTTGTTGCCGAAACATTAATTTTGACAATTATTAAATTTGTTAAAAAAAAGTCATTTTTGAATATTAATGAGTGACTTTTACATATGGGTCATATCACTACGCCAGCCGTGTATGTTATTTCCGACTGATCATGAGATTGTGGTAGAAACAGGTCACACTACTCGTGGTTGTTGAGTATGGTATTTATTTCACTCTCGTTAGTTATTTTTCAAAAGTTACAGAAAGACACTCGCTAAAGCTCGTGTATTTTGTAACTTTTGAAAATTAACTAACCCGAGTGAATTAAATACCATATTCAACAACCACTCGTTGTGTAATCTCTAAATAACTTATATCCTTTATTTACCATCAGCTTTATTGCCACTACATATACGAATATACACAAAAGAAGTGACAGTTATAATGGAGGGTCTCTCTTCATACATTTAGTAGACAACACAACAATAGAAACAATGTTATTGTAACATAGCTCTCGAAACATAAGTACTTATATCAATACAACATGGCGTCATATTCTCGGTATACATTGTTACTACGAAATGAATCTAAGTAGCTCCGTTGGAATAGAATAAAAATATCAATATAACAGCTCAATCAGGATATACACAATAGCTCCAACAAACAGGAGTGAAGTGATTTAAGGAGGGAAATTGTCGTGTTATCTCAGTAACGTTATCCTTTCAATACGTCAGAAATTTAACTGGAATGTTTTTAGAATGTTGTGATACTGTTTCTGTTACATGTATAAGTCTAAAGATCATAATAGTTCAAATAAAATTAAACATTAAAATTATTTCCCTTAACTTCCCTATCCTTTACATCAGGGATTACATGAAAAGGTATGGAGTCACCTGCTCGACCACGTGGGTTTTCTCTGGGTACTCCGGTTTCCTTCTACAGTTACAACCCCCATAAACATCCGTGACTACAAAAGTGATTAGTATAGGTTGTAAATAAATAAGTTTATATTCTATATATATCTTTTTTTCAATTGATTTGTTTTAACCCCGGATATAATATTTTTTACTTCCCCGGACTTTTTTAACCTCCTCAAGCCCTCCTGGATATTCTTTAACTTAACATTTTAAAGTAATATCTCCGAATAATTTGTTTTTAACCCCCTTGTATATTTTCATGTAATATACAAGGGGGTAAAACAATTTTCATTTAAACTCCCCGGATGTTTTTATTTTTTATCTTTCCAAGATAATATTTTTTTTAATATTTTAAAATATTCACGGTATGATTTTTTTTCACTTCCCCGGATATTTTCATTAAAATTCCCCTTTCCACCTTTCCGGATATGTCTAAGATATAATTGGACATTTACAGTTAAATGTAATATTGGAGTATACATACCTCGGGTTTGTAAGAGTATAAAAAACAGCACCGTGATCGCACGTGCTGTGATAATTCCTTTTCTGTTTGATTTAATATCAACTCTCCTCATGTTTAGAACAAAGGTGTCAGTCTCTCGAATAATTCTCCTTATCATCAGCCTGACCAGCCACCACCTTGGCTATACAGGTGCCTTTTTCAATGTGAGAACATCCGTGAACGATATTGTATCTACGGGCAAAAATATATGTTTTACCAACAGGTAAAATGAAGTACTACTTGTAAGCGTGTCTTCAACTCATTTAAGAAGAACTTTAAACAGAATTAAGTACTGTATGTGGTAGGGCATTCCTATTGTCCTATCATTTATCTGAAGTATCAACATTGGTAACACCTACTCACATGTCTCGTCATGACAATTTTATCGGAAACTACATAACATACACCAACAACAGCCCTGACGATCAGAAATGTCTACACCGAGCGATACGTTAACATGATTTTTTTACAATAGTGTACAACCAGATAGGCTTTGCGATACAGCAGTTCAATAAATTTACGTCTTGTTTCCAAGTGTGTATCACCTGTTTATAAACGAAAATAATTCAATGATATAGTAAGTATAGGTTTTGTGAAGACGCACTACCATGGTACCACGGTAAACCTACTTAAACCTTTAAAAAAGTTAGTGCGACATCAGATTCTGAGATAATTTCTTGTCGTGATTTTGCTGTCCAGGGGTAGGTCCTCTATGAGTCATGTGTAAGTCAAAAAATTAAAACAACCCAGTATGCCAACTCCCTCCGCAGTGTCCGTAACTCTCCCAAAGATATGACAGATTAGAGGAAGGCCTTTGGATGCTGTACTGACCCCCGTGATCGTGGGACAAAAACACCGACAGAATTGGTAAGAGTTACTGTATGGCCCTCAATAGGTTTTCGGAAAGTTCGGTTGGAATACTCTTATAGATTTTCTTTGCATAAGTGTCTGCGGTATTTTATAACGGATTTAATGGAGAAGTAAGCGGCTAGGATGCTACAGTAAACGCATACAGCTGTACCGCTATTTTCTATAATGTTATCATTACAAACGGCGACTATAAGGGTATAAGGTACACCTGTATTTATGTGTACCTGGTGTGATGTAACTATAACAGGATATTATGTGTCTATGTGTGTGTAGATATATGTGTATCTATTCTAATACACATGTATCTGTTTACCTGGTGTAATGTAACTATAACAGGTGTCTATGTGTCTTTGTGTGTGTAGATATATGTGTACCTATACCAATACACCTGTATCTATGTTGACCTGGGGTGATGTAACTATAACAGGTATATATGTGTCTTTGTGTGTGTAGATGTATGTGTACCTATACTAATACACCTGTATCTATGTTAACCTGGTGTGATGTAACTATAACAGGTACATGTATCTATTTGTCTTTGTGTGTGTAGATGTATGTGTACCTATACTAATACACCTGTATCTATGTTTACCTGGTGTGATGTAACTATAACAGGTACATGTATCTATGTTTTTATGTGTGTAGATATATGTGTAGCTATACTAATACACCTGTATCTATGTTAACCTGGTGTGATGTAACTTTAACAGGTATCTATGTGTCTTTGTGTGTGTAGATATATGTGTACCTATACTAATACACCTGTATCTATGTTTAAAATTGTATGATCTAAATATAAAAGCAATACTATTCCTGATTGAATATCTAATGGCAATTTCTGTTTACAATATCCTATATGTATAAATCTTTTCTATGTACGCTGTAATATAGGATAAAGTTGACAAGCGGACTTAACATGCCTACGTTTTACTTCCTTATTATTGTATTCCTCTGTTATTTAAGCTTTCCAATTATATCTCTAATTTCTTTTTTCTACTTTCTGAGCAGTTGGCATTCAGGATTGGTGTTGATGACAACTTGTATCATCATATAACTAGAATTCTAATAAGTCATTTCAATAACTATATCTTCTCTTTTATATGTACAGTTTCAACACTTGAAAACATCTATGTATGTAATAGAAGTAAACTGTTTGAACCATTCTGGGTTTTTCCATTAACAATAGGTTAAGGCACTCATGTATGACATTTTTTTTATTTATATAATATAGTCACAAAGTAGGTTTATGAATAGTGATGTTAATAGTTTTAATTCTAATACAGCTCTAAAGTATAATCCGGAAAAGGTGCCCGTGTTATATATAATATACATGTAAATAGATGCAATTCTGTGCTATTGTAGCAAGGCACAACACTGCATACATAAATTAAAATTTTAAAATAATAATTAATGATTCTGCACAAAGTCGGTATATCTACGCGATGTTTATTTGCTTTGCGTAAAGAAGAAAGCACTAATTTCGTTGTTTTTGTAATCAATAAGACATTGAAATGACTATTTATTTTTATGGTGCTACCAGATTAAAGTGTTTTCCTAACGATAAACACTTATGTTGCTCACGTTAATGTTTTCGTTGATAAACATGGTATTTGCTTTTTGATAAGCTTCTAATACAATGCTGATTTCGATTTGATAATGAAGGTATGGTACGGTCTGACATGATCGCCGTATGAATTGACGACAACAAATACGTTAAGTAAGGCGTGATAATTGACAGTAAACTAACAGATGTTAATTACATCTATAGAGTTATTTTTTTCAATTCAAAATTGAAAAAACTAATGTTACAGAGTATCACAACCGATCAATCTTGTCAATTTGTCTGAGAAAAATTATGAACAATTGTTTAGATTGCATGCCTTTACGAATGTAATTGTGAACATTTCGAAGATAAATAGCAGTCACACCGAATAGCATCGGTAATGCAGACTCAACATGGAACCCAGATGGCAATAAGAAAATGTCTATACATTTTTATCGTAAGGACATAGAAAAGATTTAGCAGTTTGTAGCCGATGGGATTCTCCATTGTCGTACCAGACTATAATGCTTCAACTAGGCATGATAGCTATAACACGCGCACGACTTCAGATAAAACATGAGTATGTTCCTCCGGCATGTCAGCTCTTCATTCTTCCGGCATGTCAGCTCTTCATTCCTCCGGCATGTCAGCTCTTCATTCGTCCGCCATGTCCTCCGGCATGTCAGCTCTTCATTCCTCCAGCATGTCAGCTCTTCATTCCTCCGGCATGTCAGCTCTTTATTCCTCCGGCATGTCAGCTCTTCATTCCTCCTACATGTCAGCTCTTCATTTCTCCGGCATGTCAGCTCTTCATTCCTCCGGCATGTCAGCTCTTTATTCCTCCGGCATGTCAGCTCTTCATTCCTTCTTCATGTCAGCTCTTCATTCCTCCGGCATATCCGCCGGCATGTCAGCTCTTCATTCCTCCGGCATGTCCTCCGGCATGTCGATTCTTCATTCCTCCGGCATGTCAGCTCTTCATTCCTCCGGCATGTCCTCCGGCATGTCAGTTCTTCATTCCTCCGGCATGTCAGCTCTTCATTCCTCCGGCATGTCCTCCGGCATGTCAGTTCTTCATTCCTCCGGCATGTCAGCTCTTCATTCCTCCGGCATGTCAGCTCTTCATTCCTCCGCCATGTCAGCTCTTCATTCGTCCTTAGCAAAGTATTACCTGACAACTTGTCGTAATATAGCATATTTTCAATCTAGACAAGCACAGTCAAACGGCTGACAAATCACATGTTGTGTATCCTATAGATGTTAATGTTTTGAACCACCAATACAAATAACACTTAACAAACACACACCATTTTCCGTGCGGTGAGTTGCTAACTGTCTATCCGTTAAACACTGGAGTGTTAAACTTTTAAGGATTAAACATTGAATTAGGAAATAAAAGAATAAATAAATAAATAAATAAAGTTGTTTGGGATATTTTTATGTTCATGTATACACATTATAGATGAGTAAAGCTTTTCAGTGATTGACTCTTTATTACATTAAGAAGAAACACGTCAACATATTTTACATGAGAAGACACACTGCATCAACATGTCGGCTGTAGCCACTACAGTACATGGTCCTAGCGGGTTTGCGTACATTATCAACATAATAATCATTAGATAAATGAGACTCTCATCCTTAAATTTAAAAAAAAAAAAATAGGTCTATTGTTGTCTTGACAAATCAATCCGAATGAATTTAAGCACTATATGTATCCTAACCGGTTTTCAATGTTTTTCCTTAACATACCGATTTCCGTGTTAGATATCAAATACCTTCAATGGTCATCATCACGATCGTAGTGGGCAACTTGTTTTGGTGTGTAATATAAATGTCGATGTTTATTTTATTACCTTGGGCTTCATTGATTTTGTTCACAATTTAAGGACGTAGACTTACTTGTCACCTACATTTACATGGTGAGCGTCCTCAATATAACACGGAACGCTTACTCTTTTGACACACATGGTCTTATTTCTTTCTTTTCAGTGTCTTCCACATGAAGGATAATCTTTCATTATTCAGTTATTCTTTTGTTTGTGTTTTTGGTCTTTCTTTTTTGCATATGTTATATACAATGTACTGAAATAATACTGTACACGGGAACTTTTGAAGCAGTTTAACGTTTGCTTTTTTCGCCCTCCGTAATGAAAGTGAATTTATCACGATAAGAAATATTAGTACACATCTTATCACTTGTCGTAATTATATGTGAAGGACTGATTTTCTTTGTGATGTGCTAAAGTTTGACTGGGCGAAAGTCCCCTTCTGTATAGCATCTGATATGTCAAAAACATCGTTCACAAATGAGATGATATTACATTGTAACTTACTTTAGCAAAATTATTATTTTCATATTCACAGTTTTTACATTAGTATTTTATCTAATGTAAGTAATACAACGTATATAACAAAGAACACCTTTTATCACATTCATGTCGGACGTTTGATATTATATAATATAACAATTATGAAACAAGTTATTTAAACTTATATTTACCACTCTTGTTGGTCCGGTAGTTAACGCGCAGGGAGGAAACTGCAGTACCCGGAAAAAAAAACCATGTGGTTTGGCAGGTGACCCTAAACCTTTTCACAACCGATCGGGGAATCGAGTCCCGGCCGCCTTGGTGAAAGACAAGTGCGCTATCCACGGCGCCACCGAACCATTTGGATGCAAATAAAAAACAAGTTCTAAAACTTTAGCTCCATTTAATTCTTTGGTAACATGACGTCGTATTTCCCCTTTCCGTGTCGACTTGTTCGAAATTTTATTCGGAAAACAAATAAACACTGTTCTGACATATTTATAACTTAGCATTCTTCAGAAAATATTACAAAGCAATACCACTCATAGTTCTATCCTACGAAGCAGATGCTGTTTTGTTTCTGTTGCTGTTTTTGTTTTTGGTTTTTGCATATTTTGTATATTTTACTTTTGTATTTGCATTTGTTGATAGTACATATTGAACTCTAAATGTAGAGATCAATAACGCGTAATCAAACACAACCAATTAGTGTTTATGCGCAACGTCACTCGTAAACACTTACAAGTACTGGCTGTGATATATAACCTTTCTACTGTTCGTGAAATCGGTACTATTCTTCTTCTGTAAATTTACTAAAGACAATGCCAGTTCCACATAAACCCATGATGATAAACAAAATGCAGGTGATTCTGTCGACAACCTTAGAAAGAGACTTCCAGTGTTCTGCTGTCACGTTTATGTAAGATTGGACTTTAGGTGTTGGCTCATCCTGTTCTGTGCCCACTTTTGCTGTTTCTGACCCCAGCTGGTATCTTCTTGTCTTTTCATTTGCTACGTGTTCGGAAGAAGAAGCTTCGGGCTGAAATGTAGGAAAAAATATTTAGAATAGAAGAATATCTCCAATGATTAATACAAGTAGAAATTTTTTGTTAAATGTTCCCCAGCGATATGATTTTTTTTATTTATATAGACTGCACAAGTTATCGCATTACCTAAATTTGTTTCTTTCTTGATATCGATATTGCTCGGTCGCTAAAATGTACATTGAAGTATATTTTGAAAACTGCATGACCATATGTACCGATTACAGACAACAAATCACATAGTAAGATAATGACCATAAATGAAAACAACGACAAAGCGTTTGATGAAAACAATCTCTCTTTCATGTATCGTTATATTTTCTTGTCGTGCAATAATTTTAGTTGATTTACCCGAGTCGATTCCTTTACATGATCGTCCAGCTCCGGCACATATACCCAGGTAGCTTTAGCTAAGGTACCGAGAAATATCCTGACGACCCAACGGTGCATAACAACCGCTGGCTGATAGTAGATAGACAAAACTAGTACCGCCATCACACAGGCAAATCCGACGAGGAATAGACAGAAATTGAAGTAGATTGCTGCAAATGAAAATAAAAGATTAAACAAGACGAATATTTGCGAACACCAGCAAATACACGGAATACACATCACATGGAAGTAAAAAGCCGTAATAAAACAACCGAGAGGCTCAACAAGTGTATTGCGTATTGATCATGTGATTTGGCACAAAAAAATGAACCAAATATGACAATCACAGGGTTTCTTGGTATTGAAACTTACCAAAAAGAGGTGTATCGTCTGCTGAAGGTGGAAGGAAATCTACCACCAGTAACTGGATACTTACCAATAAGAGGGGTAGCGTCTGATGAAGGGGGTAGAGAGTCAGTCACCAGTAACTGGCTACTTACCAATAAGAGGGGAAGCGTCTGCTGAAGGGGATAGATAGTGTGCTACCAGTAACTGGATACTTACCAATAAGAGGGGTAGCGTCTGATGAAGGGGATAGAGAGTCTGCTTCCATTAACTGGATACTTACAAATAAGAGGGGTAGCGTCTGGTGAAGGGGGTAGAGAGTCTCCCATTAGTAACTGGATACTTACCATTAAGAGGGGTAATGTCTAATGAAGGGGATAGAGAATCATTCACCAGTAACTTGATACTTACCATTAAGAGGGGTACCATCTGTTGAAGGGATAGAGAGTCTGCCACCAGTTACTGGATACTTACCAATAAGAGGAGTAGCATCTGATGAAGGGGGTAGAGAGTCAGTCACCAGTAACTGGATACTTACCAATAAGAGGGGTAGCGTGTGCTGAATGGGGTAGTGAATCTGCCACCAGCAACTGAATATTTACCAATAAGAGGGGTAGCGTCTGATGAAGGGGGTAGAGAATCTGCTTCCAGTAACTGGATACTTACCATTAAGAGGGATAGCGTCTGCTGAAAGGGATAGGGAAGCTGCCATCAGTAACTGAATATTTACCAATAAGAGGGGTAGCGTCTTCTGAAGGGGGTAGAAAGTCTGCCACCAGTAACTGGATACTTACTAATAAGAGGGAAAGCGTCTGCTGAAGGGGGTTGGGAATCTCCCACAAGTAACTGTATACTTACCGTTATAAGGGGTAACGTCTGATGAAGGGGGTAGAGAGTCTGCCACCAGTAACTGGATACTTACCAATAATAGGGAAAGCGTCTGATGATGGGGGTAGAGAGTCTGCCACCAGTAACGGGATACTTATCAATAAGAGGGGTAGCGTC
This sequence comes from Mizuhopecten yessoensis, assembly GCF_002113885.1. NCBI lineage: Eukaryota > Metazoa > Mollusca > Bivalvia > Pectinida > Pectinidae > Mizuhopecten > Mizuhopecten yessoensis. The sequence goes on from NW_018408731.1 coordinate 509,743, forward strand.
TGATGAAGGGGGTAGAGAGGATGCTTCCAGTAACTGGATACTTACCAATAAGAGAGCTAGCGTCTGCTGAAGGGGATAGAGAGTCTGCTTCCATTAACTGGATACTTACCAATTAGAAGGGTAGCGTCTGATGAAGAAGATAGATAGTCTGCCACCAGCAACTGAATATTTACCATTAAGAGGGATAGCGTCTGATGAAGGGGGTAGAGAGTCAGTCACCAGTAACTGGATACTTACCAATAAGAGGGGAAGCGTCTGCTGAAGGGGATAGATAGTCTGCTTTCAGTAACTGGATACTTACCAATAAGAGGTGTTGCGGCTGATGAATGTGGTAGAGAGTGTGCCACCAGTAACTGGATACTTACCATTAAGAGGGGTAGCGTGTGCTGAATGGGGTAGGGAATCTGCCACCAGCAACTGAATATTTACCAACAAGAGGGGTAGCGTCTGATGAAGGAGATAGAGAGTCTGCTTCAAGTAACTGGATACTTACCAATAAGAGGGGTAGCGTCTGATGAAGGGGATAGAGAGTCTGCTTCCATTAACTGGATACTTACCAATAAGAGGGATAGCGTCTGATGAAGGGGGTAGAGAGTCTGCCACCAGTAACTGGATAATTACCATTAAGAGGGGTAGCGACTGCTGAAGGGATAGAGAGTCTGCCATCAGTAACTGGATACTTACCAATAAGAGGAGTAGCGTCTGCTGAAGGGGGTAGATAATCTCACACCAGTAACTGGATACTTACAATTAAGAGGGGTACCGTCTGTTGAAGGGATAGAGAGTCTACCACCAGTAACTGGATACTTACCAATAAGAGGAGTAGCATCTGATGAAGGTTGTAGAGAGTCTGCCACCAGTAACTGGATACTTACCAATAAGAGTTGTACCCTCTTCTGAAGGTGGTAGAGAGTCTGTAAACGTGAACTGGATACTTACCAATAAGTGGGGTAGTATCCGCAGAAGGGGGTAGGGAGTCTGCCACCAGTAACTGGAATACAGCTAGAGCAAGCATCACCGTAATTTGTAGCGAAACCTTTTCTCCTGATTCAACAGCTAAGAAGAAACCAAGTATCGCCATTCCAGTAATAAGGAAAGTCGGAATTATGATATTTACAATATAGAAAGACGGTTTGCGTTCAATTGTTAGGTAGTAAGTAACATCAGGGTACGGTTCCGGGCAGCAACCATAATAAACCACGTGACGTTCAGCAGTTAATTTCGAGATATTCCATTCGACGTTCAAAACCGACGATGACAGATCTCCATACGGGTTCTTATATACCAGGTCCATCTCCAGGCCGTGGTAGATCCAGGATCCGAACGCCATACTACACGTTTGGGTATCGTATGGGAATCTCTCCACGTTCACAAGACATCGACTTTGTATGATAGTAGGGAAATTGTAATACACGGAACCATCTGAATATATGCTCACTCTGTAATCGTCGTAACCCGGAAAGTCATCGGCAGTGCTGTTCATGAAAAAATATATACATTTTATATTTTTTCATCAAATAAGGATTCTAAATATTTCGTTACAAATTTTAAAAATATTGTTAAGGCCGCGGTCTTGTAATTGCGATCGGCATTTAAATTGCACTTTCCCTGTAAATGTCAACATCTTACAAACAATTAGTATTTTGTTGAATTTGCGTTAACAATTTAGCATAATGAAAGATCAGGAGAAATGTTGCTATTTCACATTTCTATGCAACCCAATAGAGGAACTGACTAAATGCAAAAAACAATTTGCTTTGTAATGTCAGTCATTGATGTTATTCTAAAGATTATATAAGATCTACCTCATCTGTTTGTCATATCCCAATTAACAAGTAAACTACCATTGACGAGCTAGCATAAAAATGCATCCACCCTCGCCTACGTTTGTACATCTACGTCATATTGATGTCGTAATACCACACGCATTCAGAGAAATTACCTGTCATACAGGATTGAACCGGGCACTCAAATTGTTTTTAACTTACCTATCAAAAAAGGGTCAGATTGGTCACGTACATGCGTTTAAACTTACCTGTCATACAGTGTAAGATCGGGTACCTACACGTGTTTAAACATACACATTTTACGGGTAAACTCTGGTACCTACACGTGTTTTTAGTTACCTGCCATATTTAAACGTACCTATCTAACAGGTAACATATGGCTCCAACACGTGTTTACCTGTTATACAGACTAGGATCGGGGCTACATCCACCTGTTTTCAACTTTCTTATCACACAGGGTCAGGTAGGATACCTATACGTATTTCAACATATCAATGTATGCATGGTCGAGCATCTACAAGTATTTCATCATATCGATAAAACAGGGAAGGATCGATCACTCACATGTTTTTAAACTTACCTTTCATACAGGTACGATTGGAAGCCTTCACGTGTATCGACATGCCATTATCATACAGGCCAATAACATGTATTTAAACTTATCTATCATCCAGGGTATGATCCGGCAGTTACATGTGTTAAAGTTATTTAACATACATGTTATAGTCGGGAACTCATGTGTTTTTATTGTGTTCTATCCTACAGGTAAGATCAGTTCCTTATGATCGGGCACCCACACTTGTTTAAACTAACCTATCATGTTGGGTGAAAGGGGCATCTACAGATGTTGAAACCTACCTGACATATAGAGTAAGATCGAGCATCTACACGTATTTAATCATACCCATCATACAGGGTTAGATGGGACACATAGGCATTAAAACTTACCTGTCATATAGAGTAAGATAAGGCATCTACACGTATGTAATCATACCCATCATACACGGTTAGATGGGACACACACAGGCATTAAAACTGACCTGTTATATAGAGTAAGAACAGGGTTAGATGGGACACACAGGCATTAAAATTAACCTAACATACAGAGTAAGATCGGGCATCTACATGTATTTCATCATACTCATCATACACGGTTACATGGGACACACACAGGCATTAACACTTACCTATCATACAGAGTAAGATCGGGCACCCACACGTATTTAAACGGTACAACAATGTTGCCAAGGTCACCAAATGCAGCCGGGTCCCAGGTCAACTGACAATCTGTCCAAAACTGCAAATCAGGAAAAATCAAACCATTACAGAAAACAAGTACAGATAAAAATAAACTACGAAAATGAGTCTTTGCAGTTTTATCCGTTGTAACGTCAATCTTTGTAGAGGTATACATGTTAGCCCTTAGGGATGAGTGTTCGAAACAGTATAGTACAGTCTTACACGAAAGTGTTGACTTTGAAAGAAATCACCGGATCTGACATTAGGTATTCCGAGATATTATACTGTATAACTTACTAATACGTACCATTCTAATCCATAGATTCAGGGTTAAAATCTGGGTAGGTTCATCCTGTAATAACAATAAGAATTGCCAACAAATGTGGGTATGTTTGCTGGAGACAGGGTATGGTGGTGTACTTGCCTCCTTGTGAAAGCGCGGATCTGATGCAGACTTAATAGTGGTATCTCACTGAAATACCATGACAAAGGCACCAAGCACAGCATTCCGCCTGGTCACATTTTACTGACAACGGGTGAACGGGTTGTTGCCAATCCCCAAAACGCTACACGTTATGCAAGGGATAGCAACTACCATGTTTTAGGATCTTTGTATGTCCCGGCCTAAGGAGAGAACACATTGCCTTCCTCACCAGGAAGAACGTTAAGCATTAAAGCCAAAACGAATGAGGTGTTGCCAAGCAAGGCGCTTGGAAATAAAAGATAGCTAGAAAGAAAAAGAAAAAGAAAAATCTCAAATAATGCTAAGGGTGCAGCAGATTTTATTTTGGTCGCTTTTGTGTCCCCTAATACAGGTCAAAAAACAAATCCCCAACTCTACAGAGAGTCACCACATTGGTCGCCTCTTACGATACATTCCAAGTGTACCGGTAATTATCAAACCAATTGCATCATGCCAATACCGTGTGTGGTGGAAGTAGTTATAATGCTATCAAGAAAGGGAAATCGTCACGTTTTTCATTTAGTGAAACAGTACGCCGTCTCAATTAGTCATGTTGCTAGTCGAAGTTCTGTTATTCTCATTCAGTATCTTTCAACCTTACGAGTAATGCTTATATTCACTTCAGTAAAATTATAACAGTCAGTGAATACTGTTCTATTACCCACCTGCTAGGTAGTTACTTTGTGATGAAATAACCCTTGCAATACTCTATACCAGAATGGACTCCTCCAGATCATTGCTTAGTAAGCTTATCAAAATTGCATAGGGTTGTAAGGGTAAAATAGAAACATAATTCCTGTAATATAAATACCTACCAAATCAACAACATGTCGGAGAGCAATATCAACTTGTACGGTGGTGGCGCTGTTGTTGTTACAGTAAGGCCGAGCCGCGCTCTGGTAATCAGTGAACAGGTGGTCAAATAGTGCGGACGAGTTTGTGGCAGCATCTGTGTCTGAAAAAATATAAAAAAGGGTCAAACAAAAGGTTACTATAAGTAACATAGCATATAAACTATATAGATAGTATGAAAATTAGTTAATCAGTAAATGGATGTTCGGTAAATTTCAAAAAGTTGGTAGGTCAATCTGTATAAAAAAATCTTTTTACAATATTACCAGAGCATTTTGTAGGCAGGCAAAAAAGGAAATAGGTAAAACAGTAATGTCCTTAGGAAGGTGACAAGCTAAGTCGACCAAACAGTCTGTTCCGCAGTATCTCTGGAAGTAGGCCACAGAATCGTCCATAAAAACAAAGTATGTCATTATGTCTAATAATTAGGTCAAACAGAAGCTAGGTCAAATAGGTAGTGTAAGTAGTAGAATCTACACGTCAACCGTACTTAAGGTACACTAGATTGTAGACGATGGTTTTGTTGCTAATGAGTCCACCTATTTTACTCTGATAGTTGACTATAGATGTTTTGCTGTTAAGTAACAGTTTTGTTAATGGAAATAAAAATGTATATAAACTAAACTTAAAGCTTCAATCTTTCTGTCATGAGCAGTTTGCGTTAACTTTCCATGGAATTTTGTCAATATTTTCACAATACATATACATCATCTACGAATGCTTTGGGTGTAACGGGTCTTATTAACAGCTAAAGTCATTAAAAGACGTGGCATAGTGTATGTAATGTATGAAAGTAAGCTGGGGCGGTAGGTTGATATATTTGTCTCCTTGCGAGCGGATCTGATGTCGACTTTAAAGTGCTACCTCACTGATACATCATATCGAAGGCAGCCAGCATAGTTGTGCATCCGGTCACATGATACTGGCAGCGGGTATTCCAGTTTGTTCAATAAAGATCTAATATACTTTCCTTGTGTTATAGTTTATATATGGTATAACAACCAATATAACGATAATCCTTTATATATATATAATAATAATAAAAAGGGATTAAATGTCCATGTGAAGGAAGTAAATATAGAAAAATAAGATTAACGACCGAGTAAAAAACTAGCTGCTTTCACCCTTCACAGGGTTTACAATTATGGTTGTAAAAATTGAAAAATCTCAATAGGATACTAAAAAAGGGGCAATATATATATATATATTTACATTTGGTGTGGCAAAGCCCTTCTATATTACTACTAACGTACTGCCAATAGCAGCTTCATCTTATGAGACTATAACTGAAGTTGGTCTTTGCACCTCCGAGCGACTTAACAGTGTCACTACCGAACTTATCGGTATCTTCTGCTTTGATCCCGAACACCAGCTGACTGTCTCAAGTGTCTGTGAGATCAACAAACAATTTTACGCCTGGATTTTTCACCAATCAACCTTCTCCGGTTGCACGATCAACATCAACAACATGCCGGACTGTAAATATAACTCTGACCTGATTACTGCGGGCTTCCGTTGAGTTCGTGCGCCGGATATAGGTCGCAATAAAATCGGAAAATGTTTTACGACACTTGATTAGTTACTTACAAAATGTCATTTGTTACTATTTATGAATCGAGAATATGATATATATATAAATCAAAATCAAATGAATTATTAACGAAAGTTTCGGAGTCTTTTCAATTTTGTATGGGATATAGCGCATGACGTCAGCTGTTATCTTTTTGCCGTTCTAGATACTGACCTGACCTGACGGTAATAAGCGGGAAATTTGAAATTTAGAAAAGACATATTTTTTTTTTTTTTGCGAATTCGCATTATGGAAATATAAATATAAGCAATAATATCATGGTGCGCTAGCGCGCACCATTCAGTTTGTCTGTGACACATGTGGCAGTTATACCAGTTGGTCTACCAAATCTATGCAGTTTATTGCTTAAATATATGGGGCAAAGAAGTAATTCCAACAGTGTGGACAAGTTTAGGTTGTCAAATTTTCGGAGCGATTCGCTCCTTTTACAAGACACATTGAAACAGAACAGTTACATGTACATATACATTATATATATATATATACTGTAATATCATATAAAATATTAGAAATGAGACAATTGTGAAAATTATAGCCGATCTACAGGTATCAACTATCCAACAAAAAAACAATTTATTTACAAATTCAAAACCTAACGCCGAGATTTCCCAGACTACAATGTTTTAAAGATTTCCACACTGTGTTTGCCTTCACTACAACAACACCCAGTCAGAGTAATCCTTCTCAATCTAGTCTTATATTAAAACTGTATGGGACCATGGCGATGATCTTGTTGTGACATGGAGGTTTACATGTACTTAAGGTTGTTTCTGCTATATACTTTAAGTTATTATATACACCAAACGATTAACATATATTTAAAGGAGAGATTGCCAAATGACATTTATAGATAACGTTACAAAGTGTGAGAATATACTTTATTGATTTTGTTCCCCAGGCTAAGGAATTTAATTTGAATTTAAGCCGTGAAATATTCATGAAAATGCCGCCAATGTTGTCTTTCTTCTTAAAATTATCATTTTTGTCAAAGGAAACAGGTTTTTAATTCTTTGAAACATATGTCATCATTTCATGTGTATTTTACTTCTATCAATGACATTCTGATGTATTTAGAAACCATTTAAAATACATCCTGGAAAAAACTCATTTCATATGTAGATAGTCATGTGATCATGGTTGTACAAATTGAAATATCTCAATAGGATACTAAAAAGGGGATTGGGATATATTGGGATTAAAAAACCCCATTACCAAATAAATAAAACACGGCATATCATTTATAGCCACTTTATAAAAATATTACGTGTGTATTTTGAAAGATCTTTCAACATTTAATGTATTAAGAGATCGGAATGGTCTGATATTTTTTTTTTTATATTAGAAACTTCTTTTGAAATATACTGAAGTGAAATACTTGTAAAAGGTAAATGGTCTTCAAATATACGTAGCCAGGTCGTTGTTCCTCAGTAGATGAAGGCTAACACATGCATCTGACAGTAGAACTGAATTAAATTACATTGGTAACAATAAATTCGATTAAACAGCTTTTTTTTATTTTTTTTTAAAATTAGGTTGCTAATTATGGAAACATGAGTAAGTAACAGACTCGTATATCGTAAGTATATGTACATTATGTTAAAACAAAAATCCACTAGCTTCCTTGTACAGGTGTAATGCGCTCTGTAGGATATTATATAATTAGATGTATATAATATGGAATCCAGCATTATCACGATTTGTTTTGTTCGTTTAATGTTTGGATAACCAATCTATTTTCAGTTACTTTTTTCATTATGCGTTCAGTTTTGAGCTGTTTTATCTAGCTGTCTTTATCCTACACATGGCGATACTTGCTGTTATGGTTATTGTCTGCATCAAACATAGCTAGGGATAGATAATTATTCAGATGACGTTGATACCCAGGAAGTTGTAAGTGTTTCATTACATAATTAAACGGGTTTTAAAAACTCAGGGAAATGAAAAGTTGTGGCAAATAATAATCAATTACAATCGATATAGGAGTGTTGGTAATTCTAATTAAAAGATTATTTGTCAATAAAATAATAGGACAGTTATCAAAGGTATGTTTCAAGTACATATTCAAAACGTGGAGACACCATTGGGTTAGTGGATAAATAATGACATGGTATGGAAACGTAATAAGTTAGAGACACAATGGGTTAGTTGATAAAATAGGACACAATATATTAGAGGCACCAATGGGATATTTGAGTTAATAAGACACGAAATGGCATATTTATAAATAAGAGGCATTAGTGGGTTATTTGATTTAATAGGATACAACATGACATTTTTTATAACTCAGACGACAAGTGGGAAATATGATGACATAAGACACAATACGACATATTTATAACTAAGAGGCACAATGGGGATATTTGCTAAAATAACATATCATGTTACCGCTGAAAATGCTTCAGCGTTTGGTTGTTTAAAAGTTTCGGCTTTTGAATAGTAATAGTCCAGCAAACATGTTTCACTTAACCATTATATTATTAACGAGAATATCCATATTCTTGATTATTGGACAAAAAATGTCTCTTGGATTTTTTGTCAGTCCCTTGTCGTGCTGTAGTCACTACGTAGTGTGACAACATCTAACATTGACGATTTTGAAAAATGAATGGTCTTCTTTTGTTTTTGTTTGTTGTTTGGTGTTGTTGTTTTTTGTAATGCCACTTCTTGTAGAATTTAAAAGCGTATAATCTGTCCGAGAACTTTAGCCTCTTTAATCTAGCCGAGACCAACCTTCACATTCTTCGATACACTATTTATTTGTGTTTGACATATCCAGATATACATCATTAAATATAAATGGATATTGTTGTTGCTGATGTTATTATGTGTGTAGTCGTTGATGTTGATGTTGCTTTTGATGTTGTTGATGTGGTTGTTGATGTTGCTGATGTTATTTTGTATGTTGTTGTTTATGTTGATGTTGCTTTCGTTGTTTTTGCTGCTGCTGCTGCTGGTATTATTAAATTTGCTGCAGTGTTGTTTGTTGTTAATATGGCTATGTCAAAACAAAAACACATAGATTACCGTATGTCAAAACAAAAATACATTTTGAATGAAGATCATGTTACTGGTAACGAATACTTATCACGATATACCATGAGCAGTTAGAGAATTTATCAGCAAATAATTACTTTTTCTCACGTTAATTAAGTCAGAAATTAATTAGAAAAATAGAAATGTTTTGTATACATATCAATAATCATTTACATACATGTTTGAGGTGCTTATTGACTATCGGAATTGACTAACCTTGATTGTTACCTACAGACAGAACGTAGCCGCTTGTTTTGTTTTTGTGTCATCATGTGTTATGTTCGTTTTGATTGACGCCACGCCCTTAAATGACAATGTAGCTGTTGGCAGGACGTCAACTACTATAAAACCAAACCACTAGTAAATCAACCATTGGAGCTTACAGGAATGTTCACAGGGTAGGTATTTTCTAATATATATATTTATATATACATATACAATCCATTCCCCTGATGGACCTCTAAAGAGGAGAAAGCGCTAGGGAAGTCGACGAAACTCTTGTCTTTTATTTATTTTTATATAAATATTTATATTCACAAGTGACAGTTGAACCTACATTATCGTTCCAGACGATAAATTGTTATCCTTTATTTAACTTATATCCTTTATTCGCCGTCAGCTTAATTGCCACTACATATACGAATAGACACAAAAGAACAAAAGAAGTGACAGTAAATTAGTCTAATAATGGAGGGTCTCTCTTCATATATTTGGTAGACAACACAACAATAAAAACACTGTTTTTGAACATATAGCATGGCGTCATATTCTCGGTATACATTGTTACTACGAAATGAATCTAGGTAGCTCCTTTGAAATAGAATAAAAATGTCAATATAACAGCTCAATCCGAATATACACAATAGCGCCAACAAACAACAGTGAAGTGATTTAAGGAGGGTAATTGTCGTGTTATCACAGTAACGTTATCTTTTCAATACGTTACAAATTCAAAATCGTCAATTCTGGAATGTTTTTAGAATGTTGTGATATTGTTTCTGTTATAAGTCTAAAGATCATAATAGTTCAAATAAAATTAAACGTTAAAATTATTTCCCTTAACTTCCCTATCCTTTACATCAGGGATTACATCATTTAAAAAACCCAACAAGAACAATAGAATATCATATTAAACTACTCGAATGTTTTACTTAACCACTCCGGAGATATTGACGTAATCTGTCCGTAATTTTTTCTCGTGAAAAGGTATGGAGTCACCTGCTCGACCACGTAGGTTTTCTCTGGGTACTCCAGTTTCCTTCTACAGTTACAACCCCCGTTAACATCCGGGACAACAAAAGCGATTAGTATAGGTTGCAAATGAATAAGTTTATATACTATATATAAAAAAAAATCGATTTATATTTTTTAAACCAGGGATATATTATTTTTACTTTCCCGGACTTTTTCAACCTCCTCCAGCCCTCCCAGATATTCTTTAACTCATCATTTTAAAGTAATCTCTCCGAATAATTTGTGTTTCACACCCTTGTATATTTTCATGTAATATACAAGGGGGTAAAACAATTTTCATTTAAACTCCCCGGATGTTTTTTTTTTATCTTTCCCAGATGATTTTTGTTTAATATTTTAAAATGTTCACGGTTTGATTTTTTTTCACTTCCCCTGATACTTTTATTTAAATTCCCCTTTCCACCTTTCCGGATATGTCTAAGATATAATTGGACATATACAGTTAAATGTAATATTGGAGTATACATACCTCGGTTTTGTAAGAGTATATAAAACAGCACCGTGATCGCACGTGCTGTGATAATTCCTTTTCTGTTTGATTTAATATCAACTCTCCTCATGTTTAGAACAATGGTGTCAGACTCTCTAATAGTTCTCCTTATCATCAGCCTGACCAGCCACCACCTTGACTATACAGGTGTCTTTTTAGATGTGGGAACATCCGTGAACGCTATTAATTTTTATCTAAGGGCAGAAATATGTTTTACCAACAGGTACAGCGTAGTACTACTTGTAAGCGTGTCTTCAGCTCATTTAAGATGAACTTTAAATGTAATTGAGTACCGTATGTGATAGTGTATTCCTATCGTCCTATCATTTACCTGAAGTATCAACATTGGTAACACCCACTTACACGTCTCTTCATGACAATTTTGGCGCAAACTACATAACATACACTCACAATAGCCCTGACGATGAGAAATGTCTACACCGAGCGATACGTTAACCTGATTTTTTACAATAGTGTTAACAAAACAACCAGATAGGCTTTGCGATAAAACAGTTCAATTAATTTACATCTTGTTCTCAAATGTGTATCACCTGTTTATAAACGAAAATAGTTCAATGATATAGTAAGTATAGGCTACTTGAAGATGCGCTACCATGATACCACGGTAAACCTACTTAAACCTTTAAAAAGGTTAGTGCGACTTAAGATTCTGAGATAATTTCTATAATTGTCTATATCTCCGTTTAAAACCCACTTATCGCATGTACTTACTCGCTAATAACTACGTGTAGGAACTACTTGACTATCAGGTGTCTAGTTCCTATTGATATACTTCATCTTCACTTACTCCATATGAAGCTCTTTCAATTGACTATATCATCGTGTTTACCCTGTTAATCCTCTATGAGTAATGTGTAAGTCCAAAAATTAAAACAACCCCATACTCCCTCCGCAGTTTCCGTAACTTTCTCACACATATGACATATTAGAGGAAGGCCTTAGGAGGCTGTACTGACCCCGGTGATCGTGGGACAAAAGCACAGACAGGAATGGTAAGAGTTACTGTATGGCCCTCACTAGATTTTCGGAAATTTCGGTTGGAATACTCTTATAGATTTTCTTTGCATTCGTATCAGTACATGTATAAAGTCTAGTTTTCTGGGTTCCATATTTTTACTCTACATTTTCTATAGCGTAAATTTTCGATATGGCTGTTCATAAACCACCTGGCTATAGGGTATGTTTTCATTATCATCCTGTTTCACATACAGGATATGTTAATATTGTTGTAAACACATTTTCACCACCAGAAGCTATCTAAGTACTTAAAACAAAGAAAACTACTTTAACCTTTTCAACACGCTAACATGAGTTTTTTCGGACTGAATGCAGCTGAGATCGACAATCCAGCCACCACTAATCCGGTTGTTTACCGGTTGTTTAAGGGAACAGGTTAACCCTTTTTGTTTTTGCTAAATATGTACGGAAACCTCGCCGTATCACAATCATGTCACTACATGTATGGGTTACAGATAATGTACTTATATATCGAAAATATCGAAATAACAGAGGCTCCGATGATAGCTTTAGTGTCTGGGTTATCGGTTTCAATGAAGTAGTAAGCGGTTACGATGATACAGTAAACGTATAAAGCTGTACCGTTATTTTGCTTTAATGTTATCAATACAAATGGCGACTATAATGTGTTAGGTACACTTGTATTTATGTTTACCTGGTGTGATGTAACTATAACTGGTGTCTATGTGTCTTTATGTGTGTAGATATATGTGTACCTATACTTATACACATGTATAATTGTTTAACTGATGTGATGTAACTATAACAGGTGTCTATGTGTCTTTGTGTGTTTAGTTGAATGTGTACCTATACTAATACATCTGTATTTATGTTTATCTGATGTGATGTAAATATAACAGATATCTATGTGTCTTTGTGTGTGTAGATGTATGTGTACCTATACTAATACGCCTGTATTTATGTTTACCTGATGTGATGTAAATATAACAGATATCTATGTGTCTTTGTGTGTGTAGATGTATGTGTAGCTATACTAATACGCCTGTATTTATGTTTACGTGGTGTGATGTAAATATAACAGGTATCTATGTGTCTTTGTGTGTGTAGATGAATGTATACCTATACTAATACATCTGTATCTTTGTTTACTTGGTACTATATAAATATAACAGATATCTATGTGTCTTTCTGTGTGTAGATATATGTTTACCTATACTAATACACATGTATCTATGTTTACCTGGTATGCTGTAACTATAACAGGTATCTATGTGTCTTTGTGTGTGTAGATATATGTGTACCTATACTAATACACATGTATCTATGTTTACCTGGTATGCTGTAACTATAACAGGTATCTGTGTGTCTTTGTGTGTGTAGATATATGTGTACCTATACTAATACACATGTATCTATGTTTACCTGGTGTGATGTAACTTTTACAGATATCAATGTGTCTTTGTGTGTGTAGATATATGTGTACCTATACTAATACACTTGTTTCTATGTTTAAAATTGTGTGATCTAAATATAAAAGCGATACTATTCCTGATTGAATATCTAATGGCAATTTCTGTTTGCAATACCCTATATGTATAAGTCTTTTCTATATACGCTGTAATATAGGATAAATTTGACAAACGCAATTTACATGCCTACGTTTTACTTCCTAATTATTGTATTCCTCTGTTATTTTAGCTTTCCAATTATATCTCTAATTTCTTTTTTCTACTTTCTGAGCAGTTGGCATTCAGGATTGGTGTTGATGACAACTTGTTAAATCATCCAACTCGAATTCTAATAAGTCATTTCAATAACTATATCTTCTCTTTTTTATGCGCAGTTTCAACACTTGAAAACATCTATGTATGTGATAGAAGTAAACTGTTTGAACCATTCTGGGTTTTTTCCATTAACAATAGGTTAAGGCACTCATGTATTACTTTTTTTTATATATATAATATAGTCACAAAGTAGGTTTATGAATAGTGATGTTAATAGTTTTAATTCTAATACAGCTCTAAAGTATAATCCGGAAAAGGTGCCCGTGTTATATATAATATACATGAAAATAGATGCCATTCTATGCTATTGTAGCAAGGCACAACACTGCATATATTAATTAAAATTTTAAAATAATAATTAATGATTCTGCACAAAGTCGGTACATCTACGCGATGTTTATTTGCTTTGTGTAAAGGAGAATGCACTAATTTCGTTGTTTTTGTAATCAATAAGACATTGAAATGACTCTTTATTTCTATGGTGCTACCAAATTAAAATGTTTTCTTAACGATAAACACCTATGTTGCTCACGTTAATGTTTTCGTTGATAAACAAGGCTTTTTGATAAGCTTCTAATACAATGCTGATGTCGATTTGACAATGAAGGTATGTTACGGTCTTGTTAGCATTGTGTCTGACATGATCGCCGTATGAATTGACGAAGGCGTGATAATTGACAGTTTACTAACAGATGTCAATTACATCTATAGTTAATTTTTCCAATTCAAAATTAAAAAACTAATGTTACAGAGTATCACAACCGATCAATCTTGTCAATTTGTCTGAGAAAAATGGTGAACAATTGTTTAGATTGCATGCCTTTACGAATGTAATTGTGAACATTTCGAAGATAAATAGCAGTCACATCGAATAACGTCGGTAATGCAGACTCAACATAGAACCCAGATGGCAATAAGAAAATGTCTATACATTTTTATCGCAAGTACATAAAAAGATTTAGCAATTTGTAGCTGATGGGATTCTCCATTGTCGTACCAGTCTAGAATGCTTCGACCAGGTATGATAGTTATAAAACGTGCATGACTTCAGATGAAACATGATTATGTTCCTCCGGCATGTCAGCTCTTCATTCCCCCGGCATTTCAGCTCTTCATTCCTCCGGCATGTGAGCTTTTTATTCCTCCGGCATGTGAGCTCTTCATTCCTCCGGCATGTGAGCTCTTCATTCCTCCGGCATGTGAGCTCTTCATTCCTCCTACATGTTAACTCTTCATATCTCCAGCATGTCAGCTCTTCATTCCTCCGGCATGTCATCTCTTCATTCCTCCGGCATGTCAGCTCTTCATTCCTCCGGCATGTCAGCTCTTCATTCCTCCGGCATGTCAGCTCTTCATTCCTCCTACATGTCAGCTCTTCATTCCTCCGGCATGTCAGCTCTTCATTCCTCCGGCATGTCAGCTCTTCATTCCTCCTACATGTCAGCTCTTCATTCCTCCGGCATGTCAGCTCTTCATTCCTCCGGCATGTCAGCTCTTCATTCCTCCGGCATGTCAGCTCTTCATTCCTCCTACATGTCAGCTCTTCATTCCTCCGGCATGTCAGCTCTTCATTCCTCCTACATGTCAGCTCTTCATTCCTCCTACATGTCAGCTCTTCATTCCTCCGGCATGTCAGCTCTTCATTCCTCCTACATGTCAGCTCTTCATTCCTCCTACATGTCAGCTCTTCATTCCTCAGGCATGTCAGCTCTTCATTTCTCCGGCATGTCAGCTCTTCATTCCTCCTACATGTTAGCTCTTCATTCGTCCTTAGCAAAGTATTACCTGACAACTTGTCGTAATATAGCATATTTTCAATCTAGACAAGCACAGTCAAACGGCTGACAAATCACATGTTGTGTATCCTATAGATGTTAATGTTTTGAACCACCAATACAAATAACACTTAACAAACACACACCATTTTCCGTGCGGTGAGTTGCTAACTGTCTATCCGTTAAACATTGGAGTGTTAAGCTTTTAAGGATTAAACATTGAATTAGGAAATAAAAGAATAAATAAATGAATAAATAAAGCTGTTTGGGATATTGTTATGTTCATGTATACACAGTAGAGATGAGTAAAACTTTTCAGTGATTGACTCTTTATTACATTAAGAAGAAACACATCAACACATGTTACATAAGAAGACACTCTGCATCAACATGTCGGCTGTAGCCACTGCAGTACATGGTCCTGTCGGGTTTTCGTACATTATCAGCATAATAATCATTAAATAAATGAGACTCTCATCCTTGGTTCTCAATTTGAGGACGTAGAACTACACGGTGAGTGTTCGCAATATAACAGAGAACGCTTGCTCTTCTGACACACATGTTGTTGGTTTTTTTTCTTTTTTTTTTACTTTTTCAGTGTCTTCCGCGTGAAGGATAATCTTTCATTATTCAGTTATTTTTGTGTTTGTGTTTATACATATATGGAAATATTAGACAGTTGGTCTTTCTTTTTTACATATGTTATATACAATGTACTGGAATAATACTGTACACGGGAACTTTTGAAGCAGTTTAACGTTTGCTTTTTTCGCCCTGCGTAATAAAAGTGAATTTATCAAGACAAGATCTATTAGTACACAACTTATCACTTGTCGTAATTATATGTGGACTGAATTTCTTTGTGATGGGCTACAATTTGACTGGGCGAAAGTCCCCTGCTGTATAGCATCTGATATGTCAAACACATCGTTCACAAATGAGATGATATTATATTGTAACTTACTTTAGCAAAATTATTATTTTCATATTCAGAGTTACAACATTAGTATTTTATCTAATGTAAGTAATACAACGTATATAACAAAGAACACCTTTTATCACATTCATGTCGGACGTATAATATTATATAATATAACAATTATGAAACAAGTTATTTTATAATACCTTTTTTTTCACAGACAAAAACATATACATGTTATCGTAATACATAGTAGTACAGTTACATGTGTACATAAACACAAACATGCCTGCATGTATGCACTCATACTTATCATACATATATAACATAATACATACATACATACATACATACATACATACATACATACATACATACATACATACATACATACATACATACATACATACATACATACATACATACATACATAAATACATACATACATACTTTCATACGCATGTACACATATTGCACATACATGCATACATACAAACATACATATGCACGCACGCAGATATATATGCACCCACACACATACATAGTTTACATGCATACGCACATACACATCTCCACATGCACGCACAAAGGAACCACGTACATACAAACACATGTGCATAGTATAATATTATATAATATAAAATTTATTTGTTTTACAACAATTAAAAAACAAATTATTTCAACTTCTTGTTGGCCCAGATGTTAGCGCGCGGGGGTTCTTAATGTGGGAGGAAACCGGGGTACCCGGATAAAACCCTTAAATTTTTCTCGTCCGATCAGGGAAACGAACCCCGGCCGCGTTGGTGAAAGGCAAGTGCGCTATCCACTG
The DNA here is from genome assembly GCF_002113885.1 of Mizuhopecten yessoensis. Taxonomy (NCBI): domain Eukaryota; kingdom Metazoa; phylum Mollusca; class Bivalvia; order Pectinida; family Pectinidae; genus Mizuhopecten; species Mizuhopecten yessoensis. Next base: position 526,758 of record NW_018408731.1, read on the forward strand.
CGCCACCCGATCATTTGGATGCAAATAAAAAAAACAAGTTCTAAACTTGTAGCTCTATTTGATTCTTTGGTAACATGACGTTGTATTTCCCCTTTCCGTGTCGACTTGTTCGCCATTTTATTCGGAAAACAATTGTTCTGACATATTTATAACATAGCATTCTTCAGAAAATATTACATAGCAATACCACTCGTAGTTTTATCCAACAAAGCAGATGCTGTTTTGTTTTTGTTGCTTTTTGTTGTTTTTGTTTTTGCATACTTTGTATATTTTTCTTTTGTGTTTGCATTTGTTGATTGTGCATACTGCTCTAAACAGGTAGAGATCAATAACGCGTAATCTCACATAACCAATTAGTGTCTATGCGTAACGTCACTCGTAATCACGACGTATCAGTGGACTGGTTGTGATATATAACCTTTCTACTGTTCGTGAAACCGGTAATATTATTCTTCTGAGAATTTACTAAAGACAATGCCAGTTCCACAAAAACCCATGATAATAAACAAAATGCAGGTGATTCTGTCCACAACCTTAGAAAGAGACTTCCAGTGTTCTGCTGTCACGTTTATGTACGGTTGGACTTTAGGTATTGGCTCATCCTGTTCTGTGCCCACTTTCGCTGTTCCTGACCTCACCTGTATTCTTCTTGTACTTCCATTTGCTATGTGTTCGGGAGAAGAAGATTCAGGCTGAAAAGTAGGAAATTGGATTTAAAACATCAGTATCAAGCAATATTTTTAGAATAGAAGCATATCTCCATTGATTAATACAAGTAGAACCTCTTTGTTATATTTTCCCCAGCGATATGATTCTTTTATATGCATAGACTGCACAAGTTATTGCATTTCCTAAATTTGTATCTTTCTTGATATCGATATGGCTCGGTCGCTAAAGTGTACAATTAAGTATATTTTGAAACACAAGTCCTTTAAAACTGCATGAGCATACGTACCGATTATCGAAAGCAAATCATATAGTAAGATATTTTCTTGTCGTGCAATAATTTTAGTTGATTTACCCGAGTCGAATCCTTTACATAATCGTCTAGCTCCGGCACATATACCCAGGTAGCTTTAGCTAAGGTACCGAGGAATATCCTGACGACCCAACGGTGCATAACAACCGCTGACTGATAGTAGATAGACAAAACTACTACCGCCATCACACAGGCAAATCCGACGAGGAATAGACAGAAATTGAAGTAGATTGCTGCAAATGAACATAAAAGATTAAACATATTTGCAAAACACCAGCAACTACAAGATATACATAAAACATGGAAGTAAATAGCCGTTATAAAGCAACCGAGAGACTCAAAAAGAATATTCCATATTGATCATCTGATTTGGCACAAAAAAGAACCAAATATAACAATCACAGGGTTTTCTTGGTATGGAAACTTACAAATGAGAGGGGTAGCCTCTGATGAAAAGATACAGAGTCTGCCACCAGTAACTGGATGCTTACCAATAAGAGGGGTAGCGTCTGCTGAAGATAGTAGAGAGTCTGCTACCAGTAACTGAATACTTACCAATAAGAGGGGTACCGTCTGATCAAGGGGGTGGAAAGTCTGTCACCGTGAACTGGATATTTACCAATAGGAGGGGTAGAGTCTGCTGAAGGGATGTAAGGAATCTGTCAACAGTAACTGGAAACTTACCAATAGGAGTGGTAGCGTCTGCTGAAGGGGGTAGAAAGTCTGCCACCAGTAACTGGATACTTACCAATAAGAGGGGTAGCGTCTGATGAAGAGGGTAGAGAGTCTGTCACAAGTAACTGGAAACTTACCAAGAAGAGGGGTAGCTTCTGATAAAGGTGGTAGAGAGTCTTCTGCCACTGTTAACTGGATACTTACCAATAAGAGGGGTAGCGTCTGCTGAAGGGGTGTAGGGAATCTGTCACCAGTTACTGGAAACTTACCAATAAGAGGGGTAGCTTCTGATAAAGGTGGTAGAGAGTCTGCCACCAGTAACTGGATACTTACCAATAAGAGGGGTAACGTCTGATGAAGAGGATAGAGAGTCTGTCACCAGTTACTTGAAACTTACCAATAAGAGGGGTAGCTTCTGATAAAGGTGGTAGAGAGTCTTCTGCCACCGTTAACTGGATACTCACCAATAAGAGGGGTAGCGTATGATGAAGTGGTGTAGGGAATCTACCAACAGTAACTGGAAACTTAACAATAAGAGGGGTAGCTTCTGATAAAGGTGGTAGAGAGTCTTCTGCCACTGTTAACTGGATACTCACCAATAAGAGGGGTAGCGTATGATGAAGTGGTGTAGGGAATCTACCAATAGTAACTGGAAACTTAACAATAAGAGGGGTAGCTTCTGATAAAGGTGGTAGAGAGCCTTCTGCCACTGTTAACTGGATACTCACCAATAAGAGGGGTAGCGTATGATGAAGTGGTGTAGGGAATCTACCAACAGTAACTGGAAACTTAACAATAAGAGGGGTAGCTTCTGATAAAGGTGGTAGAGAGTCTTCTGCCACTGTTAACTGGATACTCACCAATAAGAGGGGTAGCGTATGATGAAGTGGTGTAGGGAATGTACCAACAGTAACTGGAAACTTAACAATAAGAGGGGTAGCTTCTGATAAAGGTGGTAGAGAGCCTTCTGCCACCGTTAACTGGATACTCACCAATAAGAGGGGTAGCGTATGATGAAGTGGTGTAGGGAATCTACCAACAGTAACTGGAAACTTAACAATAAGAGGGGTAGCTTCTGATAAAGGTGGTAGAGAGTCTGCCACCAGTAACTGGATACTTACCAATAAGAGGGGTAGCGTCTGATGAAGAGGGTAGACAGTCTGCCACCAACAACTGGATACTTACCAATATGAGAAGTAGCGGCTGAAGAAGGTGTTAGAGAGTCTGCCACCAGGAACTGGATACTTACCAATAAGAGGGGTAGCCGCTGATGAAGGTGTTAGAGAGTCTGCCACCAGTAACTGGATACTTACTAATAAGAGGGGTAGCGTCTGATGAAGAGGGTAGAGAGTCTGCAACCAACAACTGGATACTTACCAATATGAGGAGTAGCGTCTGATGAAGGTGTTAGAGAGTCTGCCACCAGTAACTGGATACTTACCAATAAGAGGGGTAGCGTCTGCTGAAGGGGAGTAGGGAATCTGTCACCTGTAACTTGAAACTTACCAATAAGAGGGGAAGCGTCTGCTGAATGGGGTAGAGAGTCTGCCACCTGTAACTGGATACTTACCAATAAGAGGGGTAACGTCTGATGAAGAGGATAGAGAGTCTGTCACCAGTAACTGGAAACTTACCAATAAGAGGGGTAGCTTCTGATAAAGGTGGTAGAGAGTCTTCTGCCACCGTTTACTGGATACTTACCAATAAGAGGGGCAGCGTCTGATGAAGAAGATAGTGAGTCAGTCACCAGTAACTGGACATTTACCAATAAGAGGGGTAGCGTCTGATGAAGAGGAAAGAGAGTCTGTCACCAGTAACTGGAAACTTACCAATAAGAAGGGTAGCGTCTGCTGAAGGGGGTAGAGAGTCTGCCACCAGTAACTGGATACTTACTAATAAGAGGGGTAGCGTCTGATGAAGAGGGTAGAGAGTCTGCCACCAACAACTGGATACTTACCAATATGAGAAGTAGCGGCTGATGAAGGTGTTAGAGAGTCTGCCACCAGTAACTGGATACTTACCAATAAGAGGGGTAGCCGCTGATGAAGGTGTTAGAGAGTCTGCCACCAGTAACTGGATACTTAGTAATAGGAGGGGTAGCGTCTGACCAAGGGGGTAGAGAGTCTGCCACCGTAAACTGTATACTTACCAATAAGAGGGGTAGCTTCTGATGAAGCGGGTAGAGAGTCTGCTTCCATTAACTGGATACTTACTAATAAGAGGGGTAGCGTCTGATGAAGGGGATATAGAGTCTGCCACCAGTAACTGGATACTTACCAATAAGAGGGGTAGCGTCTGATGAAGAGGGTAGAGAGTCTGCCACCAACAACTGGATACTTACCAATATGAGAAGTAGCGGCTGATGAAGGTGTTAGAGAGTCTGCCACCAGGAACTGGATACTTACCAATAAGAGGGGTAGCGTCTGATAAAGGGGATAGAGAGTGTGCCTCCGTAAACTGTATACTTACCAATAAGAGGGGTAGCTTCTGATGAAGCGGGTAGAGAGTCTGCCACCAGTAACTCGATACTTACCAATAAGAGCGGTAGCGTCTGATCAAGGGGGTAGAGAGCCTGCCACCAGTAACTGGATACTTACCAATAGTAGGGGTAGCGTCTGATAAAGGGGATAGAGAGTCTGCTTTCAGTAATTGGATACTTACCAATAAGAGGAGTACCTTCTGATGAAGCGGGTAGAGAGTCTTCTGTCACCGTTAACTGAATACTTACCAATAAGAGGGGTAGCGTCTGATGAAGAGGATAGAGAGTCTGCCACCGTAAACTGGATACTTACAAATAAGAGGAGTAGCATCTGATGAAGGGGGTAGGGAGTCTGCCACCAGTAACTGGAATACAGCTAGAGCAAGCATCACCGTAATTTGTAACGAAACCTTTTCTCCTGCTTCAACAGCTAAGAAGAAACCAAGTATCGCCATTCCAGTAATAAGGAAAGTCGGAATTATGATATTTACAACATAGAAAGAAGGTTTGCGTTCCATTGTTAGGTAGTAAGTAACATCAGGGTACGGTTCCGGGCAGCAACCATAATAAACCACATGACGTTCAGCAGTTAATTTCGTGATATTCCATTCAACGTTCAAAACCGACGATGACAGATCTCCATACGGGTTCTTATATACCAGGTCCATTTCCAGGCCGTGGTAGGACCAGGATCCGAACAACATACTACACGTTTGGGTATCGTATGGGAATCTCTCCACGTTCACAATACATCGACTTTGTATGATAGTAGGGAAATTGTAATACACGGAACCATCTGAATGTATGTTCACTCTGTAATCGTCGTAACCCGGAAAGTCATCGGCAGTGCTGTTCATGAAAAAATATTTACATTTTAGATTTTTTCATCAAATAGAGGGTTCTAAATATTTCGTTACAAAGTTTAAAAATATTGTTTACGCCGCGGACTTGTAATTGCGATTGGCATTTAAATGACACTTTCCCTGTAAATGTCAACATCTTACAAACAATTAGGATTTTGTAGATTTTGCGTTATTAATCTAGCATAATGAAAGGTCAATAGAAATGTTCTTATTACATGTTTTTATGCCACCCAAGAGAGGAACTGACATGGAAGCAAAAACAATTTCTGTGTAATGCCAGTCATTGATGTAATTCTAAAGATTATATAAGTTCGATCTCATCTGTTTGTCACATATCAATTACGAGTAAACTAGCATTATCGAGCTAACATGACGTTACATTTAACCTCGTCTACGTTTGTACATCTAGGTCATATCGATGTCGTTATACCACACGCATTCAGATAACTTACCTGTCATACAGGGTTGAACCGGGCACTCAAGTTGTTTTGAACTTACCTATCATACAGGGTCAGGTCGGACACGTACATGCGTTTAAACTTACCTGTCATACAGTGTAAGATCGGATACCTACACGGGGCTTAACGTACATGTTTTACGAGTAAGTTCTGGTACCAACGCGTGTTTTTACTTACCTGTCATATTTAAACGTACCTATCTATCAGGTAAAGATCTGATTCCAACACGTGTTTACCTGTCATACAGGCTAGGATCGGGGCAACCTTTACCTGCTTTAAACTTACTTATCATACAGGGATAGTTAAGATACCTGCACGTATTTCAACATATCAATGTATGTATGGTCGAGCATCTACAAGTATTTCATCATATCGATAAAACAGGGAAGGATCGGCCACTCACATGTTTTTAAACTTACCTTTCATACAGGTAAGATCGGGAACCTACACGTGTTTCGACATGTCATGATCATACAGGTCAGATTGGCCAATAACATGTATTTAAACTTATCTATAACCCAGGGTATGATCCGGCAGTTACATGTGTTAAAGTTATTTAACATACATGTTGAAGTCGGGGACTCACGTGTTTTTAAAGTGTTCTATTATACAGGTAAGATCGGGCACTTACATGTATTTAAACTTTCCTTATGATCGGGCAGCCACACTTGTTTAACCTAACCTATCATGTAGGGTAAAAGGGGCATCTACAGGTGTTGAAACTTATCTGCCATATAGAGTAAGATCGGTCATCTATACGTATTCAATCTTACAGGGTTAGATGGGACACACACAGGCGTTAACACTTACCTGTTATATAGAGTAAGTACAGGGTTAGATGGGACACACAGGCGTTACAACTTACCTGTTATATAGAGTAAGATAGAGCATCTACACGTATTTAGGCTACAGGGTTAGATGGGACAAACATGCATTAAAACTTACCTGTCATATAGAGTGAGATCGGGCATCTACACGTATTTCATCATATCCATCATACAGGGTTAGATGGGACACACACAGGCATTACAGCTTACCTACAGTGTATAATACAGGGTACGATTGGAAACTCACACGTGTATTAACTTACCTATCATACAGAGTAAGATCGGGCACCCACACGTATTTAAACGGTACAGCAATGTTGCCAAGGTCACCAAATTCAGCCGGGTTCCAGGTCAATTGACAATCTGTCCAAAACTGCACATCAAGAAAATTCAAACAATTACAGAAAACAAGTACAGATACCAATAAACTACGAATATGAGTCTTTGCAGTTTTATCCACTGTAACGTTAATTTCTGTAGAGGTATAAAAGTTAGCCCTTAGGGCTTAGTGTTTGAAACAGTATCGTACAGACTTACACTGAAGTGGTGGCTATGAAAGAAATCACCTGATCTGACATTAGGTATTCCGAGATATTATACTGTATAACTAACAGTACTTATACGTACCATTCTAATCCATAGATTCAGGGTTATAATCTGGGAAGGTTCATCCTGTAATAACAACAAGAACTGTCAACAAATTGTTCGATTTTTTTTTTATTGAATTGCTATATGAAAAACTTAATACTTTAATGTAAACAAAAACCATACTTCAGACTCGACATTGTTGAAACTGGGAGAGAATAAAAACAATGAAGATATTTAAACGAATGCATTCAAAAAGTATAAGAAAAGTAGACATGGTTTTCTTGACTGGTAACAATCTTCTATTTATCAACGACATCTGTCATGGAAATCAAGTACAAATCATAGCAATGTAAAGTCTACAAAACGAAGTAACAAACCATGCAGCGATGACAACATAACAAGCCATGCTAGTAATCGTAATATGAATACGTCGATATTTATAACGCAAGTCACGGCGACAATACAACGTTTATGTAGTCTTCATCAACCAGCATCACTCGCATTATATGTGTTAGTTTGTCTGTAAGTATGGGACATCTATGACGAATTATATGTGTTAGTTTCTCTGTAAGTATCGGACATCTATTACGAATTATATGTGTTAGTTTGTCTGTGAGTATCGGACATCTATGACGAATTATATGTATTAATTTGTCTGTAAGTATCGGACATCTATGACGGATTATATGTATTAGTTTGTCTGTAAGTATCGGACATATATGACGAATGATATGTGTTAGTTTGTCTGTAAGTATCAGATATCAATGACGAATTATATGTGTTAGTTTGTCTGTGAGTATCGGATATCTATGACGAATTATATGTGTTAGTTTATCTGGAAGAATAGGACATCTATGACAAATTATATGTGTTAGTTTATCTTGCTAGTAATCGTAATATGAATACGTCGATATTTATAACGCAAGTCACGGCGACAATACAACTTTCATGTAGTTTTCATCAACAAGCATCACTCGCATTATATGTGTTAGTTTGTCTGTGAGTATCGGATATCTATGACGAATTATATGTGTTAGTTTCTCTGTAAGTATCGGACATCTATTACGAATTATATGTGTTAGTTTGTCTGTGAGTATCGGACATCTATGACGAATTATAGGTGTTAGTTTGTCTGTAAGTATCGGACATCAATGACGAATTATATGTGTTAGTTTGTCTTTAAGTATCGGACATCTATGACGAATTATATATATTAGTTTGTAAGTAAATATTTGTGTTAGTTTGTCTGTAAGTATCGGATATCTATGACGCATTATATGTATTAGTTTGTCTGTAAGTATCGGACATATATGACGAATTATATGTGTTAGTTTGTAAGTATCGGACATTAATGACGAATTATATGTGTAAGTTTGTCTGTAAGTATAGTATCGGACATCTATGACGAAATTATATGAGTTAGTTTGTCTGCAAGTATCGGACATCTATGACAAATTATATGTGTTAGTTTATCTTGCTAGTAATCGTAATATGAATACGTCGATATTTATAACGCAAGTCACGGCGACAATACAACGTTTATGTAGTCTTCATCAACCAGCATCACTCGCATTATATGTGTTAGTGTGTCTGTAAGTATCGGATATCTATGACGCATTATATGTATTAGTTTGTCTGTAAGTATCGGATATCTATGACGAATTATATGCGTTAGTTTGTCTGTAAGTATCGGACATCTCTGACGAATTATATGTGTTAGTTTGTCTGTATGTATCGGACATCTATGACGAATTATATGTCTTAGTTTGTCTGTAAGTATCGGACATCAATGACGAATTATATGTATTAGTTTGTCTGTAAGTATCGGACATTTATGACGAATTATATGTGTTAGTTTGTAAGTATCGGACATTTATGACGAAATACTTGTGTTAGTGTGTCTGTAAGTATCGGATATCTATGACGAATTATATGTGTTAGTTTATCTGGAAGAATAGGACATCTATGACAAATTATATGTGTTAGTTTATCTTGCTAGTAATCGTAATATGAATACGTCGATATTTATAACGCAAGTCACGGCGACAATACAACTTTCATGTAGTTTTCATCAACAAGCATCACTCGCATTATATGTGTTAGTTTGTCTGTGAGTATCGGACATCTATGACTAATTATATGTGTTAGTTTGTCTGTAAGAATCGGACATCTATGACGAATTATATGTCTTAGTTTGTCTGTAAGTATCGGACATCTCTGACGAATTATATGTGTTAGTTTGTCTGTGAGTATCGGACATCTATGACGAATTATACGTGTTAGTTTGTTTGTAAGTATCGGACATCTATTACGAATTATATGTGTTAGTTTGTCTGTGAGTATCGGATATCTATGACGAATTATATGTGTTAGTTTGTAAGTATCGGACATTAATGACGAATTATATGTGTAAGTTTGTCTGTAAGTATAGTATCGGACATCTATGACGAAATTATATGTGTTAGTTTGTAAGTATCGGACATTTATGACGAAATACTTGTGTTAGTGTGTCTGTAAGTATCGGACATCTATGACAAATTATATGTGTTAGTTTATCTTGCTAGTAATCGTAATATGAATACGTCGATATTTATAACGCAAGTCACGGCGACAATACAACTTTCATGTAGTTTTCATCAACAAGCATCACTCGCATTATATGTGTTAGTGTGTCTGTAAGTATCGGATATCTATGACGAATTATATGTGTTAGTTTATCTGGAAGAATAGGACATCTATGACAAATTATATGTGTTAGTTTATCTTGCTAGTAATCGTAATATGAATACGTCGATATTTATAACGCAAGTCACGGCGACAATACAACCTTCATGTAGTTTTCATCAACCAGCATCACTCGCATTATATGTGTTAGTGTGTCTGTAAGTATCGGATATCTATGACGCATTATATGTATTAGTTTGTCTGTAAGTATCGGACCTCTATGACGAATTATATGTGTTAGTTTCTCTGTAAGTATCGGACATCTATTACGAATTATATGTGTTAGTTTGTCTGTGAGTATCGGACATCTATGACGAATTATAGGTGTTAGTTTGTCTGTAAGTATCGGACATCAATGACGAATTATATGTATTAGTTTGTCTGTAAGTATCGGACATCAATGACGAATTATATGTGTTAGTTTGTCTGTGAGTATCGGATATCTATGACGAATTATATGTGTTAGTTTATCTGGAAGAATAGGACATCTATGACAAATTATATGTGTTAGTTTATCTTGCTAGTAATCGTAATATGAATACGTCGATATTTATAACGCAAGTCACGGCGACAATACAACGTTTATGTAGTCTTCATCAACCAGCATCACTCGCATTATATGTGTTAGTGTGTCTGTAAGTATCGGACATCTATGACGAGTTATATGTGTTAGTTTGTCTGTAAGTATTGGACATCTATGACGAAATTATATGAGTTAGTTTGTCTGCAAGTATCGGACATCTATGACAAATTATATGTGTTAGTCTATCTGTAAGTATCGGACATCTATGACGGGTTATATGTGTTAGTTTGTCTGTAAGTATGGGACATCTATGACGAATTATATGTGTTATTTTGTCTGTAAGTATCGGACATCTATGACGAGTTATATGTGTTAGTTTATCTGTAAGTATCGGCCATCTATGACGAGTTATATGTGTTAGTTTATCTGTAAGTATCGGCCATCTATGACGAATTATATGTGTTAGTTTCTCTGTAAGTATCGGACATCTATGACGAGTTATATGTGTTAGTTTGTCTGTAAGTATCGGACATCTATGACGAAATTATATGAGTTAGTTTGTCTGTAAGTATCGGACATCTATGACGAATTATATGTGTTAGTTTGTAAGTATCAGATATTTATGACGATTTATATGTGTTAGTTTGTCTGTAAGTATCGGACATCTATGACGAA
>NW_018408732.1:0-28086 GCF_002113885.1 Mizuhopecten yessoensis
CCGTCACCATGTCTGCTCTAAACACAGGGAAGTATGTAAGTCTGTTTTCACATATAGAGTACCCGTTACCATGTCTTCTAAAATATTCTTTATGCCCACCCTCGGGCATTTTCAAATTTTCCGAAACCCCTGGCAAAGCCTCAGATCTTTCCAAGAAATCACCTCAGGTGGGATTTCCCTATCCTACACCCCTTGACATGAACGAGTCTTATAATCTTCTTTCCTTTTATGCTGGTCATCTTTCTTATTTTTAATAAAAAGCTTCACATATATGCTTATAGTATGCATTTTATTTTGAGTACACAGACAGTGACATGTCTATCTACCGAGAACACCACAGTATACACAATTATATAAATTGTTTGGAACTATTTCTATATCCTCTCTGATATTACACCTAATGTATCCACTCAACACCTCGCATTTCTCTTCAACCTTCAACACAATAACTGAAGACAGTGTCACACCATATTTAAACGTTCTCACACAAACAATATATATATAGGAAGGTAACAAAAACATTCCCACCTTTTCCACACAGCTTGTCCCCGGTTGAGAAGACAACACTCAGGCTCCCACTCCCGTTTTAGTTCCCCGTCACACACCCATCCCCAGAACACAAGCCAAAGTGGCATGACAATATCTCTTTACTTTCCGAGCTTCTTTCTATACCTTCAACCCCGGAACAAAAACCACTGGGGCATACAACTATCTCTTACGATCTCAACCATTCTCTCATACCTTTGTCCCGGACACCAGACAATCGGTATGACAATATCTCTCTCCGCCTCTCAAGATTTCCCTCACACCTTCACATCCGGACACTACAAAGTGGAGTATGCAACTAACTAACTTTTTTTTCATACTTTCCAATATCACACATTCATTCTAAGGACATCCAACATCTGGTCACCGGCATGTCATTCCGCGCACTACCAACATTTAAAATAGTTCATATTGCACATGAGATTCAAATACAATGTATAAACGCATGGTATAATTATGATGCCATGATTCTGCTATCGAATTCCAACTTACGATTCAATCGCATTAACATCAAGATGTCGAGACAAGCAATGACATGGCGTTACATTTTGATACAATATAAATACAAATCATAGAATTTAAGCCAAACAGTTGTTCTAATACTGTGGGGTTTAAACATTTGAATATCAATAGTATGGAATAAAACGATTTGTACAACATTGATGAAAAACCAACTGTTTTGTTTAATTATTACGTATAAACATATATGAAGACATTTAACTGCAATGTAGTGAGTAATTCAGTGGACGACAAAACCAGTACTAACAGGTCCTGAGAACAAACAATACACATATAGGAGTACAAAATTCGATCAAATCTGATTATTAATTGATCTGCTGATCCTGACCTGGTAGGTTTATGCTAAACTATATTGTAATGTTCATTAATGTCAAAGAATTTAATAACACTAGTTGAACCTGTGCGTTTTTTGTCAAAGATATATTGCTAAAGAGGTAAGAATGACTGTTAACGCTATGGGATAAAGCTTTGTCGGCCCTAAGCACATTCGTCGCTATAACATTTTCTAGCTATCGCGGAGACGACAATCAATACACATTGCATATATGGGCAAATAAATCGTTAGAGTAATACCTTGTATCTGTTGTAGGCAACATCTATATGTGACAATTTATTTTAATAGGTAACCTACATAAGCGAAGAGTAAACTATGTAGAAACGTGAGATTGAATTAAGAAACATGCATGTTTTTACATTTGAGACATCGAACACGTAAAGAAAGAAACTATTTGGAAACATCTTTAGTAGAGACGTTTCTTGACATAGGAAACAAGTATATGTAAAGGCATATTATATTAAGTTTATAGTTTATTGAAGACATGGATTGAGTATGCAACTTAATAATGAATTCATAGCAAATTGTCATGATGACCACGATAAATAAATATGGACGTAAGACAGGGATTTTTATGCAATCTTATCACATACAGATTAAATGCCGTAATTAAGTGTAAAAAAACAAGAGAATTCGTGTGAAGTAGAATGATTTGTAAATCGACTCGACCAAGAGAGGAGTAAACCCTCCTTGGCAATAACACAATGAGAAATCCTCGATCAATTCCAGGACGATAAAGTGATGATTGAAGGCCTTAGTAAGACTCTTCAAATCCCCACTGGCCCAAGCAAAAAGGCCTTCAAATCCACAAATCAAGACTAATAAAATCTATTATCTGTAACTGAGCGAGATCGGGTTATCTCAGTCGAGGGTTAAGATTATGTAACAAAATCCCAACCGAGGCGTAAGCTCAGTTACTGGTAATTGATTTTTTTTCGCACCTTTTAGTTCGAAAAAAACCTATTCAAATTTGCTAAAAACTACAAGTATCCCGCCTTGGGCTCAAACGATATGACCTCTTCACTACTTAAGCTACATTTGAATGCTTCCGCGTAAAAACGTAATCCGTCCTTACATAGATTACAACGTAATTCACAATGTAGATTACATTTTATCTACAACATCAAATATCTAACAACATCAAAACTAAACATATAACGACAAAAGAGAACGTTTATAAAGCAAATTGTCAATTTCAAACAGTTAGCGCGCGGATAAATACATCACAGTGTAAAAATTAATCCACACAGGTCACGGCTAGGTCATCACCATACAAACCAAACCAAAAGATCCATCTTAATCCACACAGGTCACGACTAAGTCATCACCATACAGACCAAACCAAAAGGACCATCTAAATCCACACAGGTAACGACTAGGTCATTACCAAACTTTTAACCATCTCTATTATAAGTTTGTGTCGGAACTATTTCATTATCTTTTTACCGTAATACAACTATTCTGAGGCTATATCATGAAATATTCTGGTCAGAACGTAAATACGTAACATTAACTATCTAGTCAAATCCTGAAGCAACACCAGTTTGTATAGTTGAGTTTTTTAAGACTAATCCTTGTTTTATTCCGTATAACCTGCAGCATTGTTCTCAGCGTCGAGATGGTGTCTTTTTATACCCAGATATGACACCATTAAGGGGTAAGTCTGGACAGCAGAACCTACAAAAAATGTCATCACTACTCCGCTCTCCTATCTCATTCCTCTCTCCCCCGTGCCCGTCATCCTCTCCCACACTATCTCTATCTTCCTCCTCGGCGTCCTCAATGATCTTTAGAGGATTAGTCCTCAGCGAGTTTACGGCCTCCACGAGACTAGTGTATGTATTACCATTGAGACTAAGCCGGGCGTTATACGTGGCTGTGGTTATAGCATTTCTGTAATCGCCCTGGAAAAGATCATTCATATTGTCATGAAATAAACAATCTTAAATATAACTACAAGTTAAGGAATTCAAAATGATTATCCGAAAGTCGTAAGCTTAAATACTGATAGGTCTGCAGATATTTTCCCCAAAATCAAAATCAAAAAATGAAATACCCATATTTTCATTTTAGATGCTGTTTACGTCTTGATGAACATCCGTCTAACTGGTTTGTCTATGTCATTACGAACATCACTTCAGCTTGTATATCCATTTCCTGTTCCTTAGTACATCCGCCCAGCTGGTTCTTCTTTGTCAGTACGTTTATATGTCCGTCTGGTTCATCCATGTCAGTACGTATATTTGTACGTCTGGTTCATCCATGTCAGTACGTATATTTGTACGTCTGGTTCATCCATGTCAGTACGTATATTTGTACGTCTGGTTCATCCATGTCAGTACGTATATTTGTACGTCTGGTTCATCCATGTCAGTACGTATATTTGTACGTCTGGTTCATCCATGTCAGTACGTATATTTGTACGTCTGGTTCATCCATGTCAGTACGTATATTTGTACGTCTGGTTCATCCATGTCAGTACGTATATTTGTACGTCTGGTTCATCCATGTCAGTACGTATATTTGTACGTCTGGTTCATCCATGTCAGTACGTATATTTGTACGTCTGGTTCATCCATGTCAGTACGTATATTTGTACGTCTGGTTCATCCATGTCAGTACGTATATTTGTACGTCTGGTTCATCCATGTCAGTACGTATATTTGTACGTCTGGTTCATCCATGTCAGTACGTATATTTGTACGTCTGGTTCATCCATGTCAGTACGTATATTTGTACGTCTGGTTCATCCATGTCAGTACGTATATTTGTACGTCTGGTTCATCCATGTCAGTACGTATATTTGTACGTCTGGTTCATCCATGTCAGTACGTATATTTGTACGTCTGGTTCATCCATGTCAGTACGTATATTTGTACGTCTGGTTCATCCATGTCAGTACGTATATTTGTACGTCTGGTTCATCCATGTCAGTACGTATATTTGTACGTCTGGTTCATCCATGTCAGTACGTATATTTGTACGTCTGGTTCATCCATGTCAGTACGTATATTTGTACGTCTGGTTCATCCATGTCAGTACGTATATTTGTACGTCTGGTTCATCCATGTCAGTACGTATATTTGTACGTCTGGTTCATCCATGTCAGTACGTATATTTGTCCGTCTGGTTCATCCATGTCAGTACGTATATTTGTCCGACTGGTTCATCCATGTCAGTACGTATAATTGTCCGACTGGTTTAACTAGACACTTTTACCGTGGCAATTCGTATCGTGTATTGATTTAAAGGGATCAAAACGGGAAAACTATGTTATTGTCTGTTTATTGCATTTCATACTACCTATAACGACGAAATATTATTTGGGGTTTAATAGCGCAATTTATGATGCCATATTCTAATGGCGTCATTCTTGACAACACAACTGTATTCAATTTGGAATGGGTTAAACAAACTATTTCTTTATACTTTTATATGGTAAAATTTACTGACGAAACTGTGAACAATGCTGTAGTTAGCAAATTGCTTTCGTGTAAAGACTTATCCAAAATATATGTCGTCGCTCCATGTACATTTGAGCAGAAAATACATGGATTCGAATGTCGTGAGTATCAAGTACCATTTTGATTGGTCAAAACTAAATGTGGTATTTTCGAAATGCGACAAATATTCCTTTTGGTATCTGTCACAGAGTGAAACATTTTGTATAACAACATGTCACACTGTATCTACGCTGAGAGCGCCACTTAGTTTGGTTTGTTATTGGATGCATTAAGATTCTCTGTGTTTTAGCGCCACGTGTTGCATTATGTAATTATCATGTAAATACGTCACTATGAATGTGCCGATAGCGCCAGGTGTATTATTGTGAAATTATCATATCAATGTGTCTCTATAAATGTGCCATAAGCGCCACATTTTACTAGGTAATTATCATGTGAATGTGTCTCTATAAATGTGCCATTAGCGCTACATGTTACTATGTAAATATCATGTGAATGTGCCTCTATAAATGTGCCATTAGCGCCACATGTTACGATGTAATTGTCATGTGAATGTGCCTCTATAAATGTGCCATTAGCGCCACATGTTACTATGTAAATTTCATGTGAATGTGCCTCTATAAATGTGACATTAGCGCCATATTTTACTATGTAATTATCATGTGAATGTTCCTCTATAAATGTGCCATTAGCGCCACATTTTACGATGTAATTATCATGTGAATGTGCCTCAATAAATGTGCCATTAGCGCCACATTTTACTATGGAATTATCATGTGAATGTGTGTCTATAAATGTGCCATTAGCGCCACATGTTACGATGTAATTATCATGTGAATGTGCCTCTATAAATGTGCCATTAGCGCCACATGTTACTATGTAATTATCATGTGACGTTTGTTTACTTACTGACACCTCCACGTGCACTACACTATCCCCGTGTTTTACTGATATAACAAAAGCACCAACAACGGTCTGGCTCATTCTGGAAATAAAAATAATGATTAAATAAGACAATAACTACCAGGTGAAAGTTTGTGTTCTCATAAATACGACAATAACTACCAGGTGAATGTTTGTTTTCTCATAAATACGACAATAATTACCAGGTGAAAGTTTGTGTTCTCATAAATACGACAATAACTACCAGGTGAAAGTTTGTGTTCTCAAAAATACGACAATAACTACCAGGTGGAAGTTTGTGTGTTCTCATAAATACGACAATAACTACCAGGTGGAAGTTTGTGTTCTCATAAATACGACAATAACTACCAGGTGGAAGTTTGTGTTCTCATAAATACGACAATAACTACCAGGTGAAAGTTTGTGTTCTCATAAATACGACAATAACTACCAGGTGAAAGTTTGTGTTCTCATAAATACGACAATAACTACCAGGTGAAAGTTTGTGTTCTCATAAATACGACAATAACTACCAGGTGAAAGTTTGTGTTCTCATAAATACGACAATAACTACCAGGTGAAAGTTTGTGTTCTCATAAATACGACAATAACTACCAGGTGAAAGTTTGTGTTCTCATAAATACGACAATAACTACCAGGTGAAAGTTTGTGTTCTCATAAATACGACAATAACTACCAGGTGAAAGTTTGTGTTCTCATAAATACGACAATAACTACCAGGTGAAAGTTTGTGTTCTCATAAATACGACAATAACTACCAGGTGAAAGTTTGTGTTCTCATAAATACGACAATAACTACCAGGTGAAAGTTTGTGTTCTCATAAATACGACAATAACTACCAGGTGAAAGTTTGTGTTCTCATAAATACGACAATAACTACCAGGTGAAAGTTTGTGTTCTCATAAATACGACAATAACTACCAGGTGAAAGTTTGTGTTCTCATAAATACGACAATAACTACCAGGTGAAAGTTTGTGTTCTCATAAATACGACAATAACTACCAGGTGAAAGTTTGTGTTCTCATAAATACGACAATAACTACCAGGTGAAAGTTTGTGTTCTCATAAATACGACAATAACTACCAGGTGAAAGTTTGTGTTCTCATAAATACGACAATAACTACCAGGTGAAAGTTTGTGTTCTCATAAATACGACAATAACTACCAGGTGAAAGTTTGTGTTCTCATAAATACGACAATAACTACCAGGTGAAAGTTTGTGTTCTCATAAATACGACAATAACTACCAGGTGAAAGTTTGTGTTCTCATAAATACGACAATAACTACCAGGTGAAAGTTTGTGTTCTCATAAATACGACAATAACTACCAGGTGAAAGTTTGTGTTCTCATAAATACGACAATAACTACCAGGTGAAAGTTTGTGTTCTCATAAATACGACAATAACTACCAGGTGAAAGTTTGTGTTCTCATAAATACGACAATAACTACCAGGTGAAAGTTTGTGTTCTCATAAATACGACAATAACTACCAGGTGAAAGTTTGTGTTCTCATAAATACGACAATAACTACCAGGTGAAAGTTTGTGTTCTCATAAATACGACAATAACTACCAGGTGAAAGTTTGTGTTCTCATAAATACGACAATAACTACCAGGTGAAAGTTTGTGTTCTCATAAATACGACAATAACTACCAGGTGAAAGTTTGTGTTCTCATAAATACGACAATAACTACCAGGTGAAAGTTTGTGTTCTCATAAATACGACAATAACTACCAGGTGAAAGTTTGTGTTCTCATAAATACGACAATAACTACCAGGTGAAAGTTTGTGTTCTCATAAATACGACAATAACTACCAGGTGAAAGTTTGTGTTCTCATAAATACGACAATAACTACCAGGTGAAAGTTTGTGTTCTCATAAATACGACAATAACTACCAGGTGAAAGTTTGTGTTCTCATAAATACGACAATAACTACCAGGTGAAAGTTTGTGTTCTCATAAATACGACAATAACTACCAGGTGAAAGTTTGTGTTCTCATAAATACGACAATAACTACCAGGTGAAAGTTTGTGTTCTCATAAATACGACAATAACTACCAGGTGAAAGTTTGTGTTCTCATAAATACGACAATAACTACCAGGTGAAAGTTTGTGTTCTCATAAATACGACAATAACTACCAGGTGAAAGTTTGTGTTCTCATAAATACGACAATAACTACCAGGTGAAAGTTTGTGTTCTCATAAATACGACAATAACTACCAGGTGAAAGTTTGTGTTCTCATAAATACGACAATAACTACCAGGTGAAAGTTTGTGTTCTCATAAATACGACAATAACTACCAGGTGAAAGTTTGTGTTCTCATAAATACGACAATAACTACCAGGTGAAAGTTTGTGTTCTCATAAATACGACAATAACTACCAGGTGAAAGTTTGTGTTCTCATAAATACGACAATAACTACCAGGTGAAAGTTTGTGTTCTCATAAATACGACAATAACTACCAGGTGAAAGTTTGTGTTCTCATAAATACGACAATAACTACCAGGTGAAAGTTTGTGTTCTCATAAATACGACAATAACTACCAGGTGGAAGTTTGTGTTCTCATAAATACGACAATAACTACCAGGTGGAAGTTTGTGTTCTCATAAATACGACAATAACTACCAGGTGGAAGTTTGTGTTCTCATAAATACGACAATAACTACCAGGTGAACGTTTGTGTTCTCTTAAAATCGACAATGACTACCAGGTGAAAGTTTGTGTTCTCATAAATACGACAATAAACCATGGCCTATCGTATGGACGCTGCGGCTGTATGAAGAAATTAAAACAGCCATCTGACGGATCTAGATATAAACCTCACTAGGTACATTCCTTGATGCAAATAAATAGGATTATGCCTCAAAATCGAATCCATAATTACTGGTGTCTAAACACTCATAATATTTTTCATTTCTCACAAAAAGTGCAGCAAATGTTGATGTAACTGCTATCGACATAACAATACCAAAACATCAACCGCACCATTCATGAAGAATTGTTTTTTGCAATAGTCATATAAATGACCTAAGACGGATTACAATTAATGATAGAGTTATCTGAAAAAATAGCGTATCTAAACTGGAATTATATCAAATTGTGCAAGGTTGGTCCTTTCTCTATATTTCTATGAAATGTCCTTTTTTCTGAAACTTATTAAAGTAAAGTATAAAGAGCATGAAACCAATGCTGAGATACCGTGGTTGGATTCACATTTGCTACCTGACGAGATAGGTCCCGGGGCTCTTCTCATTTAGCAGGCCTTCTGCTTCTTTTCTTGACATCTCACCGGCGAACCAGCTGTCAACAAAAAAGAAGTCAATAATAACATATGAATACTGCATAGGACTGAGGGATTTTATTATCTCCCTTTATTCTAACCTAAACACACGGCTGGCGATGTAAATAAGTGACATCAGAGAATAAATCATCATATATGAAGTGACCAGTTTGCTTTAACAGGTAATTATTAAGTGTCTAAGTGGCCATACTGCCATATCAAAATCGAGCCTATCTAGTTAAGTTTGAATTTGTCTCTTCTCAGAAATCTAGTGTGATCCTTATAGAAATTAAGGTAGGTGTTCGTTGTATATCACTATTTAATAAAAAAAAAAATCATTGGAAATGCAAGCGTTATAAATGATGCAATTTATTTACGGAATTCCCGGAGAAAAACCACCGACCTACGGCCAGCACCTGGCGACTGCCCCACGTAGGCCTCGAGCCCGCGACCACGTGGTGGAGGGCTAGCGGTAGCAGAATGTCACTATAACCACTTGGCCACCGCGGCCCCTAACAGAACATTGATAATTAATGTCAAACACATAATTGACAGGGTAAGCCAAGGTAAATCAGATAAAATTATACTGATTACGATAAAGGTTACTATATAGTAAAAGAAAGAGTAATGGATACTTTAAGGAAAGAGTGTGCAGAAGAAAATAGACCACCATCGAAGCAAGACTATGGTCCAAACATACGGGGAGAAGTGGAAATCCGGTCAATGTTAGCCCCAGCAAAACATGGGAATGCTCCCTGGAAGTGTGAGCAAATTTGTGTCAGAATTCTTAAATTAAGGAAAAGAAATAAAAAATAATTCGAGGTTCTTATATACCGTTATATCACAACCTAGGTCAAAGGTCGTCTCAAAGCGGTTCACAAATTATTATTCGTGGTTATATGGCCTTTGCAACCAGCCAATATCTTTCTCGACTTCATGGGGAGCATATAGCCGGTGCTGCCATTACGGCGCTCACAGCTAGCATTCAACAATTCAAGCACTGCCCAACCATGTACTCATTTACATCTGAGTAGAATAGAACAAAGCGGAGTAAAGGATTTTAAAAAGGTAGTGTCGTGCCGTGACTCGAACCTGCAACCCTTCGGTCATGAGCCCGGAGTCCTACCACTAGACTATTGTGAAAAATGAAGGAATGAATGAGAGTCTTGGGACAAGTTTTGTAAGCACATCAAATATAGGCCCCGACTCTGACAGTATATAAAAAATGTTGTGGGGCAATAAAAACCCAGTAGAATAACAACACATTCATTTCGTTTTAAGATCAGAAGAAAAGGAACACAACTCCTACTCCTTGATTGTAATATCGTTAAAAGTAAAACTTTGAACAGAAATGTTGACGACAGACGTACCGCCCATATATCAGCTCCAAGACAAGTTAGACTAAATGAACAAAACACCGACGACGACAAAAGTTTGGCAGCATTCTATATCATGTAAAATGTAGCAAGTGGGTTATAGTCAATTAGTACTTCACTACTGTAGCCACTGGGTTTACCCTCGATTATACTTAATTTACCTGAAGTTATAAGTTAACATATTTCACAAGATACCGATTTCCTCTACAGGAATAGAACTTGACGTTTTATAAATTGCGAACAGAATAAAAGAGTTAAGCATAGTTGGCTTTTGATATCATGAACCGCTGTGAACAGATTACTAACTATAGTTTGATTTTGATGTGATTGAAATAGATACATAATATTAAAACCAGTAAACTATTTGATGTATTTATGATGAAAAGACAGTCAATACAATACGCCCTGATCTTAAATTTAGTGACAGCTTGGGTTGGTTTTTATCCGTGCAATTATCTGGTAAGTTTTGCTGATAAAAGATTATGCTTTTTAGAATTTTGAATAAAAGCTGTAAAAATAAATACTTGGACTGTTTACCTTATTTTTTCTTTACTACGTCTATCCTTCGCTATGCTGGCCTCCTTGATACATCTAATCTGAAAGGTTTGGTTGTTCACAGTTAGTTTGAACCCGTTCACTCAAATGTCGTTCAATAAAGCGGTAATAAGCTGATTTATAACTTCGATAGCACAACACAGAAAAGTTTTGAAACATTATATTTGAAATATAAATAATATACACGTGCAAATAACAAAAATGTTTTTTCGTATGTAATTAAGACATTTACGTTTAAAAACAAATCAACTAGTTAGAATCACCTATGTGCTTATGTACCATTTATTTAAACTAAGTACCACTGAGTCCATGGTCGGTTCGAGAAAAGAATCGACCTCAATACCACTGCATGCTAACTAGAGTAGACCCCCTGCAGATTGAGGAGGAATGTGTTGATATATCTGCCTTTTTCTGTTCTACCTGTTTTGTCGGCATTGTCTCCCTTGCCACCCAGGATGTTAAGCCACGAACAGAACCAAAGTACTTACATTGTGATATATACGACTACGTACTGACCTGTTGAACCATGACACAATCATTGGGCCTCACTGGTCCTAAATATTTCACTAGACGTGCAAAGTTCTTATACTCAACCACTGCTGTTTCATCTATAATAGACACAAACAAAAACATTAGGCTTAAGTGTTTCAAGGTCAAGTTTAGTAATATCCTCCAATGTTTGAACAAAGCTACTTAAAGTACCAGGCAAATTTTGACATATTTACCCCTGTGAATTCGAATGGTGGTCTGGGTAATTTATTGTTACAATCTTTTTACCTCTCTAACAAAGCTACATGTACCT
Source organism: Mizuhopecten yessoensis (assembly GCF_002113885.1). Taxonomy (NCBI): domain Eukaryota; kingdom Metazoa; phylum Mollusca; class Bivalvia; order Pectinida; family Pectinidae; genus Mizuhopecten; species Mizuhopecten yessoensis. The sequence goes on from NW_018408732.1 coordinate 11,820, forward strand.
CCTGATTTACATATTATGAAGGCTAAGACCTTCTTGAACTTGAAATGGAGCCGCTAAAAGATTAAAACATTTTAAAAACACTTAAATGACCTTACTTTTCTGTCAATGGCATATATTTTCAACTCTGATAGTCAACACCTAAACTGCCAACTTGTCGAATACCATGATCTTATGGTTCCTAAAACGGATAGTGAAAAGGGAAGAGCGATACAGCTAAAGAGGAGGCATTGACTAGTGAATCAACTATGACTATGGTAACTCCTTATAATAAAAGTAGGTTTTGGTAAATCACATGTGAGCTTGATACTAAGAACACACTTTGGAGAAGGGCATCAACATTATTTTAGTCGTCCCAGTGTATTTAAACATGTTCAATTGCTCAGTGCTAATAATGTAAAAGATTTGTGTAATCTTGGTAAATATATAATATTTGCTTTTAAGAAGCGCTCTCAGTCAGTATAGTATTATCACATTCTCGTGTGTGTGTGTGTGTGTGTGTGTGTGTGTATGAGATACGTATATATACAATTATCACTCTCCTGTACATCATTACTCTGTTTAACCTGTAATTATGTATTAATATTGTGTTTTGTATGTTATAAGTCGTAAGGCTTACAGAATAAACTAATTGAATTGAACATATAAACTCTATGATTGGAAAAAAACTTCACGTTCGTGGTAATTCAGTTGTCACGTTTGTTATGGAGTCTGGAAATGAGCTGACATTTTTTGTCAAAATAAAATTAGATATTAAGAGGTAGAGTTTCAAGCCCTGGAGGACTAATACGACCTGGAGGACTAGTAAGCACTGGGGGACTAACAAGCCCTGGAGGACTAACAAGCCCTGGAGGACTAATACGCCCTGGAGGACTAACAAGCCCTGGAGGACTAATACGCCCTGGAGAACTAACAAGCCCTGGAGGACTAACAAGCCCTGGAGGACTAATACGCCCTGGAGGAATAACATGCCCTGGAGGACTAACAAGCCCTGGATGACTAACAAGCCCTGGATGACTAATACGCCCTGGAGGACTAACAAGCCCTGGAGGACTAATACGCCCTGGAGAACTAACAAGCCCTGGAGGACTAACAAGCCCTGGAGGACTAATACGCCCTGGATGACTAACACGCCCTGGAGGACTAACAAAAGACTCATCTGCTGATCTATAAAAGAGTTTCCATAAGTTACATATATTTACAAACGCATTTCAAGTTTGCGACATGAAGTATTTTTAGAAAACAATACATTATATCATATGAAACACAGCATCAACAAAAAGAAAGACAGAAGGAACCCTCATAAATAATGTATTCAAATCATAAGCATACAAACGTTTGACATGTGATTTGTTTCTTAAAGAGTTTTTTCATAATCAATGAGATGCTGGAAAGTCATCTTAAAAAAACCCAAAGTGATAACCCACCAAGTGACTACGACTGTCGCATTATTCCGCCAAGAACAAAACACAGAAAACATCCGATATCGGGTTAGATTTCAATTTACAATGTAATTATAAGGTTGATTATGAAACTTTCCTGATGAGTTTATCCTGACGAGTGTTAGACTACAACAAGTAACTTTGTAACACTTACCTGCTAGGTCGACCTTTAGTAGCCTTTTCAGCAGATTAATGACTTTGGTATCAGCAAGTAATTTTTCGGCTTTTGAAAATTCTTTCAAAGTTACAATGAATTTTTCCAGGAACTGAAATCATATTACATGAGTTTCTTTAGAAACGATATTGTCATGCCGATTCTAAGATTTTAATTTAACACTCCAATTGAAGAAATAATAGCAAATGGTACAAAGATGTGTTAATTACTGTTTTACTATCTATGTCTGTACGGGATTACCTTGATATGACAGCCGGTCTCATCCAAACCCTTGCGTGGTACTTTTCTCCAGAAGTCGATAGAATCCTGGGAAGGGAGCGCTAAATCTATTAATTCGCACACATCGCCTGAAAGGAAAACACGAGTAAGTGCCTTATAAAAGATGAAAGACAAATTATTTTAATAAGTATATCTTGTGTAATTATTGTGACAAAAAGAAGTAATAAACGATACAATATACTATAACATGATACCTAGTTCATACAGAAGTAACCCAGATAGACGGGGGAATGGTTCACCCAGTCAGCCTTTCTTTCTGTATTGTATAATATAATGACAATAATGTAGTGGACACAACGATAAAAAATAAGAACGATTTGCACGGTTCAAGAACAAAAATACTCAAGAAAAACAGCAGACTAAGATGGAACCAATCATCCCGTGGGTACAACCTCTGTTGTCTGCATTACTCCTACTGTCAAGGTATACAGGCATTTACAGCCGACAGTGTAAAGGTATTAAATAACATTAGCATACTTGTAAGGATATATAAACATATCACAATTAACTGAAGCTCGGGTAGCAAGTGCTCTGATAAACTTTCAAACTCTCTGGCCATTGGCCTGACAATGATAATTCTCTCCTACACAATACTGTTCTACATATATGACTTATATTCTAAATCCATTTGAATTAAAACCTTGAAAACAGAGTAACAGAATAGTGAGACACTGCTTCGTTGAACGTACTTACAGTAGTAGTCAGGTTGTGTTGAGCACACAGACACAGATCCACGGGACGAGCTCAGGTCACTGGGAGCAAGCACATTATGATGTTGTCCACTAGCTGTGCCTATCACTTCCTTCACATCTGTTACTTCACTATCTATAAACGGATAGGGCATAGCGTTTAATTCTGACGAGGGCAATCCTTGTGTACTGTTTTGTGTTAGGAGACACTCTCCTAACGAGTAGTCCTCATTGCTTCCTATGAAACATTGATATGAATTACTTTGATCTTTTTCTGCAGTAATGTCTTCCGCTTGCAACACTATCCAACTTTTGTCCCCAACACTAGTTATTTCATCAGTTTTATTCACCTGATATGTTTTGGATGCATCTTTGTCATGCTCTACCGGGTTTCCAATCTGTTGTGTCGTTGAACTTTCTACTCCATCACCACGGCCATCGCAGTGGGCCATATCAGTTGTTGGGAGGTGTACTCTGTTCTGTATCATACTTGACTAGGTCTCTTTAGCATGTTACCGCCATATGCAGGGGAGGCTGGAGTGTTGTTACAATCAACTATAGTGAAATTAAGTCTTTTATTATTTCATGTGAAACAAAATATTTTTTAAAGGAGTATTACAAATTTTGAAAAAAAAGTCTTAATGCAGCTCACTAACATATATTAGCATGTTTTTATTTTTTATTTCTAGTGTTGTTTGTAAACAAAACCAATAAACTCCTAGTGTCTATGGTCGTTCTATTGATGAAAAACTTTGCCATATTCGTCTGATTTAAAGAGCCCTCTTTTGCATCAACTGCAATTGTAAGATGTTATTAACAAGTATTGAAATAGGAACGAACTGTACCGCTCTGGTGTAATAAAGTCATACTTAGCGAGAGCAGGATGTTATTTAAACTTAAATATATTTGTATACAATTTGATGTTATATCTTGAAGTCGGTTTATATTATGATACATGTGATGAAGAGCTTTATATACTCATATTGATTTTTTTTTATTAAATACACATTTGCCAAGCCGTTATAGATACATCTAAGGCAACAATAAACATATTAACTAACGCTAAACTAATGAGTTGACACAGCTTTGTTTTAAGCCTATATGAGTTGATACACCTTTGTTTTCAGCCTAAATGAGTTGACACTTTTGTTTTAAGCCTACATGAGTTGAAACACCTTTGTTTTAAGCCTACATGAGTTGACAAACCTTTGTTTTAAGCCTACATGAGTTGACAAACCTTTGTTTGAAGCCTACATGAGTTGACACACTTTTGTTTTAAGCCTACATGAGTTGAAACACCTTTATTTTAAGCCTACATGAGTTGACAAACTTTTGTTTTAAGCCTACATCAGTTGATGTACTTTTGTTTTAAGCCTACATGAGTTGACACAGCTTTGTTTGAAGCCTACATTAGTTTACACACCTTTGTTTGAAGCCTACATGAGTGGAAACACATTTGTTTGAAGCCTACATGAGTTGACACACTTTTGTTTTAAGACTACATGAGTTGACACACCTTTGTTGGAAGCCTACATGAGTTGACACAGCTTTGTTTTAAGTCTAAATGAGTTGACACACTTTTGTTTTAAGCCTTCATGAGTTGAAACACCTTTATTTTAAGCCTACATGAGTTGACAAACTTTTGTTTTAAGCCGACATGAGTTGACAAACCTTTGTTTGAAGCCAACATGAGTTGACACACCTTTGTTTTAAGCCTATATGAGTTGACAAACCTTTGTGTTAAGCCTACATGAGTTGACACAGCTTTGTGTGAAGCCTACATGAGTTTACACACCTTTGTTTGAAGCCTACATGAGTTGACAAACCTTTGTTTTAAGCCTACATCAGTTGATGTACTTTTGTTTTAAGCCTACATGAGTTGACACACTTTTGTTTTAACACTACATGAGTTGACACACCTTTGTTTGAAGCCTACATGAGTTGACAAACCTTTGTTTTAAGACTAATGAGTTGACACACCTTTATTTCAAGTCTAAATGAGTTGACACACTTTTGTTTTAAGCCTTCATGAGTTGAAACACCTTTATTTTAAGCCTACATGAGTTGACAAACTTTTGTTTTAAGCCTACATGAGTTGACACACTTTTGTTTTAAGACTACATGAGTTGACACACCTTTGTTTGAATCCTACATGAGTTGACACAGCTTTGTTTTAAGCCTACATGAGTTGACACAGCATTGTTTTAAGCCTACATGAGTTGACAAACATTTGTTTGAAGCCTACATGAGTTAACACAGCTTCGTTTTAAGCCTTCATGAGTTGACACACCTTTGTTTTAAGCCTATATGAGTTGACAAACCTTTGTGTTAAGCCTACATGAGTTGACGCATCTTTGTGTTAAGCCTACATGAGTTGACACAGCTTTGTTTGAAGCCTACATTAGTTTACACACCTTTGTTTGAAGCCTACATGAGTTGACACACTTTTGTTTTAAGACTACATGAGTTGACACACCTTTGTTGGAAGCCTACATGAGTTGACACAGCTTTGTTTTCAGTCTAAATGAGTTGACACACTTTTGTTTTAAGTCTACATGAGTTGACAAATCTTTGTTTTAAGCCTCTATGAGTTGACACACCTTTGTGTTAAGTCTACATGAGTTGACACAGCTTTGTTTTAAGTCTAAATGAGTTGACACACCTTTGTGTTAAGCCTACCTGAGTTGACACACCTTTGTGTTATGCCTACATGAGGTGACACATCTTTGTGTTAAGCCTAAATGAGTTGACACAGTTTTGTTTTAAGTCTACATGAGTTGACACACCTTTGTTTGAAGCCTACATGAGTTGACAAACCTTTGTTTTAAGACTAATGAGTTGACACACCTTTATTTCAAGTCTAAATGAGTTGACACACTTTTGTTTTAAGCCTTCATGAGTTGACAAACCTTTGTTTTAAGCCTACATCAGTTGAAACACCTTTGTGTAAAGCCTACATGAGTTGACAAACCTTTGTTTTAAAACTACATGAGTTGACAAACCTTTGTTTTAAGACTACATGAGTTGACACACCTTTGTTTGAAGCCTACATGAGTGGAAACACATTTGTTTGAAGCCTACATGAGTTGACACACTTTTGTTTTAAGCCTTCATGAGTTGACAAACCTTTGTTTTAAGCCTACATCAGTTGAAACACCTTTGTGTAAAGCCTACATGAGTTGACAAACCTTTGTTTTAAAACTACATGAGTTGACAAACCTTTGTTTTAAAACTACATGAGTTGACAAACCTTTGTTTTAAGTCTACATGAGTTGACAAATCTTTGTTTTAAGCCTCTATGAGTTGACACACCTTTGTGTTAAGTCTACATGAGTTGACACAGCTTTGTTTTAAGTCTAAATGAGTTGACACACCTTTGTGTTAAGCCTACATCAGTTGAAACACCTTTGTTTTAAGCCTACCTGAGTTGACACACCTTTGTGTTAAGCCTACATGAGCTGACACAGCTTTGTTTTAAGCCTACATGAGTTGACACACCTTTGTGTTAAGCCTACATCAGTTGAAACACCTTTGTTTTAAGCCTACCTGAGTTGACACACCTTTGTGTTATGCCTACATGAGTTGACACATCTTTGTGTTAAGCCTAAATGAGTTGTCACAGTTTTGTTTTAAGCCTACATGAGTTGACACACTTTTGTTTTAAGACTACATGAGTTGACACAGCTTTGTTTTAAGTCTAAATGAGTTGACACACCTTTGTGTTAAGCCTACCTGAGTTGACACACCTTTGTGTTATGCCTACATGAGTTGACACATCTTTGTGTTAAGCCTAAATGAGTTGACACAGTTTTGTTTTAAGCCTACATGAGTTGACAAACATTTGTTTGAAGCCTACATGAGTTAACACAGCTTCGTTTTAAGCCTTCATGAGTTGACACACCTTTGTTTTAAGCCTATATGAGTTGACAAACCTTTGTGTTAAGCCTACATGAGTTGACAAACCTTTGTGTTAAGCCTACATGAGTTGACACATCTTTGTGTTAAGCCTAAATGAGTTGACACAGTTTTGTTTTAAGCCTACATGAGTTGACACAGCATTGTTTTAAGCCTACATGAGTTGACAAACCTTTGTTTTAAGCCTACATCAGTTGAAACACCTTTGTTTTAAGCCTACCTGAGTTGACGCCCCTTTGTGTTATGCATACATGAGTTGACACATCTTTGTGTTAAGCCTAAATGAGTTGACACAGTTTTGTTTTAAGCCTACATGAGTTGACACACCTTTGTGTTAAGCCTACATCAGTTGAAACACCTTTGTGTAAAGCCTACATGAGTTGACAAACCTTTGTTTTAAGCCTACATCAGTTGAAACACCTTTGTTTTAAGCCTACCTGAGTTGACACACCTTTGTGTTAAGCCTACATGAGCTGACACAGCTTTGTTTTAAGCCTACATGAGTTGACACACTTTTGTTTTAAGACTACATGAGTTGACACACCTTTGTTGGAAGCCTACATGAGTTGACACAGCTTTGTTTGAAGCCTACATGAGTTTACACACCTTTGTTTGAAGCCTACATGAGTTGACACACTTTTGTTTTAAGCCTTCATGAGTTGACAAACCTTTGTTTTAAGCCTACATCAGTTGAAACACCTTTGTTTTAAGCCTACCTGAGTTGACACACCTTTGTGTTATGCCTACATGAGTTGACACATCTTTGTGTTAAGCCTAAATGAGTTGACACAGTTTTGTTTTAAGCCTACATGAGTTGACACACCTTTGTGTTAAGCCTACCTGAGTTGACACACCTTTGTGTTAAGCCTACATGAGCTGACACAGCTTTGTTTGAAGCCTACATGAGTTGACAAACCTTTGTTTTAAGCCTACATGAGTTGACAAACCTTTGTTTGAAGCCTACATGAGTTGACACACCTTTGTGTTAAGCCTACATGAGTTGACACAGCTTTGTTTGAAGCCTACATGAGTTTACACACCTTTGTTTGAAGCCTACATGAGTTGAAACACCTTTGTTTGAAGCCTACATGAGTTGACACACCTTTGTGTTAAGCCTACATCAGTTGAAACACCTTTGTGTTAAGCCTACATGAGTTGACAAACCTTTGTTTTGAAAACTACATGAGTTGACAAACCTTTGTTTTAAGACTAATGAGTTGACACACCTTTATTTTAAGTCTAAATGAGTTGACACACTTTTGTTTTAAGCCTACATGAGTTGACACGCCTTTGTTTTAAGCCTACATGAGTTGACAAACCTTTGTGTTAAGCCTACATGAGTTGACAAACCTTTGTTTTAAGACTACATGAGTTGACACAGCTTTGTTTTAAGTCTAAATGAGTTGACACTTTTGTTTTAAGCCTACATGGGTTGACAAACCTTTGTGTTAAGCCTACATCAGTTGATACACCTTTGTGTTAACCTAACATGAGTTGACAAACCTTTGTGTTAAGTCTACATGAGTTGACAAACCTTTGTTTAAAGCCTACATGAGTTGACACACCTTTGTTTTAAGACTACATGAGTTGACAAACCTTTGTTTTAAGTCTACATGAGTTGACAAACCTTTGTTTGAAGCCTACATGAGTTGACAAACCTTTGTGTTAAGTCTACATGAGTTGACACAGCTTTGTTTTAAGTCTACACGAGTTGACAAACCTTTGTGTTAAGTCTACATGAGTTGACACAGCTTTGTTTTAAGTCTACACGAGTTGACAAACCTTTGTGTTAAGTCTACATGAGTTGACACAGCTTTGTTTTAAGTCTACACGAGTTGACAAACCTTTGTGTTAAGTCTACATGAGTTGACACAGCTTTGTTTTAAGTCTACACGAGTTGACAAACCTTTGTGTTAAGTCTACATGAGTTGACACAGCTTTGTTTTAAGTCTACACGAGTTGACAAACCTTTGTGTTAAGTCTACATGAGTTGACACAGCTTTGTTTTAAGTCTACACGAGTTGACAAACCTTTGTGTTAAGTCTACATGAGTTGACACAGCTTTATTTTAAGTCTACACGAGTTGACAAACCTTTGTGTTAAGTCTACATGAGTTGACACACTTTTGTTTTAAGTCTACACGAGTTGACAAACCTTTGTGTTAAGCCTACATGAGTTGACACACGTTCGTTTAAAGCCTACATACTATCGGACAGGTTTCCTCCTTCACACTAACAAAAATAGAGAATATCTTTTATCAACTGATCTGGACGTACTTCATGATAGACATACGTGAATGTAACAAATGATCCAATGATGAAACGATTCTCCTTAAATAACGCTCCTACGTTTTAAAGGAGAGAACTCCCTTACAAATCACAGATAAATGTATAAGAGAGCATTAAACCTTACACAGTAATAAATATTATATTGTTAAGTTATTGCCATTCTTGTATATTGGCGACATCTAACAAAGACAGTGAAGAAACTCAGTGATTTCACTCAAAGCTTCCCCTGAACGCCTTAACAAGATATGGGCCCCGATTTCCAGTGTGATGACTAGATACAGACACAACATTTAGTATGAAATGAAGAAAATAATTGCCACAAACTTGTGTATGTGAACAATTTTTTTATTGCTGCTCTTGAAGTTTTTCATCTACTATTGTAAGCAAAGGGAGACTACTCCGTCTTTTTCCATGGGTAAATTATATTTATCCTACTACATTTTTTAGAAGAGGTTGGTCTGTACTCTTACATTACTAAGAAAAGGGACAAAATTAAAATTAAATGGAACTTTAAAACTGAAATAATTAGTTAGAAAATGAACTATGATTTACTCTTTTCAAACTATTTTGAAACATGTTTCTAAAGATTAATGTACTATATAGTAAAATTGTATCCATGTACTACTTCATTATTTATAATTGTATGTCAATCTCTAATAGATGTACTCTTGTAATTGGATTTGGACGTATGTATGTATCACATGTTGTAACATTTGTATATATGATTGAATCAAAGTATATACGAGAAGAAACCACCTTGTGTATGTGGTAGCCACCATACAACATGCTGTGTTCTCAGTCACCATACAACATGCTGTGTTCTCACCAAACCATGTTAAACACAGCATTCGGGATATTTAATAATAACATTCAGAAAAAAATATACCCTGTTCAAGTATACCTAGATATAATATTTTTACTCACTGTAGTGAAATAAATGTCGTGTATTAGCTTGTCTGCTTTAAGAATAATATAGAATTCCTACTCCCAAATTAACCCCCGTATATCAGATTTCTGTTTAACACAACAATGCGTGGACTCCATCGACGTGATAGTTGTGTTGGCAGGTTCTGGCAGTTGAACAATATGAATACACGTAAGTCCGCGTAAAGGCGTGTTACAACAGATATCCTGTACAATTTGTTTGTGTCCTAAAATAGGTTTAACAGGTACCTAACAAGATCGAACAATGGCCTTATAGAAAAACGAGTTCATGTAGTGTATATGCAGGACTATGACACACATGTTTACAATTCAACTCATATGTAATGACAAATATGATTTGATGGCAAGTTACAAGCAATTAATAAAATAGCACAAATACATATTAAATGCAGACCACCAACTCTCCTCATTCTAGAGAATGTATAGTAAACAGACCATACAATATTGTAAACTTGTAAGAGAACAGGCAGATGACATTACGGCTATAGATACCTCGGGTTTACTGTATCATGGTACTGTAAATAACAACGAAATGACAGATAAAACTCATGGATATAAGATCCCTCCTGTGCACATATGAGTGGCTGTCGTTATGTTTTTGTACTTGATTACTAAGCTGTGTAGCCGATAAAGACATAACAAGCCAGACGTAACAAGCCAGACGTAACACATATGTCCAAATCTGATTATACACAAAATGTCGCAAGCCTTAGCACTATATTAATACTCCCTAAAACACCGCTCGTCAACCTAACATGACCATACCACAACAATTTATGTGTGTACATACCTCTGATGCAGATACCTCGAACCAAGTGGAAAGTGGAAGAGGAAATCCCAGGTGGGAAATCCCAAACCCAGCTACTAGAATAATCCAGTCGTCTGCTTCTGTATCTGTAACTACAATGATATCCTCGCTTAGCTCGAATACTCTGCCAAGTGCATACATGCTGTTCTCTATAGATAGAAATTACGTCTGAAACTTTCAAAGAATTGTTGATCAACTTGTATTGAATTCCGGGAAACAGTGTATTTTACACTGCTAAGCTTCATGGATCATCGCCATACGTGTACGGTCGCTACAGAACACACGTTGATTATACAGTACTACACGTACGCCGGGTCTAGTGCTCATACTGAATGGCAGCGGACGGTAAAGAATGATATTGACTTGAACACTTGCAACAAATGATCTAGACATATCAATAGGTCTATGTTAAATATATTCTATTGCCAACAAATCAAATACAGATAAAAATGGATGTACAACGCACAAATCCTACCAATAAGGAGTAGCTGTTTCCACACTATCAGCAAGCGTTTCTACGTTTAAACTCCAGTAGGTCCGTGTAGAGTCAAGGGGTGTGTGTTAACAATCACGATAGATGTTGTCGTGTTTACAATCACGATAAATGTTGTCGTGTTGACAATCATTATAAAGGTTGTCGTATAAACAATCATTATAAAGGTTGTCGTGTAGACAATAATTATAAATGTTGTCGTGTTGACAATCATTATTAATGTTGTCGTGTTGAGAATAATTATAAATGTTGTCGTGTTGACAATCATTATATAGTTGTGTGTTGACAATCGTTATATAGGTGGTCGTGTTGACAATATCGTAAATGAACCTTTGTAGATTAAAGCTCCCGTAGAATTTTAAGCATGAAAGTGCCGGAAACGATCAGTCAAACACCGAAAGATAAAAGGTACCGTCCTCCCCTTTAGATAACCTGTCCTTGTAGGCGACGATCGTGTAAAAATATAGTTTGTTGTAAAAAACACATTGTTGTATAACGCTGCGATAAATCACATATAGGTATTGTTGTATAACACTCCGATATATCACATATAGGTATTGTTGTATAACACTCCGATACATCACATATAGGTATTGTTGTATAACACTCTGATATATCACATATAGGTATTGTTGTATTACACTCCGATATATCACATATAGGTATTGTTGTATAACACTCCGATATATCACATATAGGTATTGTTGTATTTCACTCCGATATATCACATATAGGTATTGTTGTATAACACTCTGATATATCACATATAGGTATTGTTGTATAACGCTGCAGATGATTGTATGTACAGTTGTTCTGCCCATCTATTCCTTCTGATCTGTACCTCATGTAACTCTGTTCCAAATGTACAAATGTATCTCATGTAACTATGTACCCCATGTAACTATGTTCCGAATGTACAAATGTATCCCATGTAACTATGTACCCCATGTAACTTTTTACACTATGTAACTATTTACCCCATGTGCATATGTACCCAATCTAACCGTACCCTATGTAACCATAACCCCATGTAACGTTGTACCCTATGTTATTATAAACCCTACGTAAAACTATCCTATGTATCTGTGTACCCCATGCACTATGTACCAAGTTTAACGATGTACCCCATGTAACTATGTACCCTATGTAACTCTGTACCCTATGTAACTCTGTACCCCATGTAACTATGTACCCCATGTAACTATGTAACCCATGTTATGTTGTTCCAAATGTAACTATGTACCCCATGTTATTATGTACCCTATGTAACTATAACCCCATGTAACGTTGTACCCTATGTTATTATAAACCCTACGTAAAACTATCCTATGTATGTGTGTACCCCATGCACTATGTACCAAGTTTAACGATGTACCCCATGTAACTATGTACCCTATGTAACTCTGTACCCCATGTAATTATGTACCCTATGTAACTATAACCCCATGTAACGTTGTACCCTATGTAACTCTGTACCCCATGTAACTATGTACACCATGTTACGTTGTTCCCAATGTAACTATGTACCCTATGAAACTCTGTACCCTATGTAACACTGTACCCCATGTAACTCTATGTAACTCTGTACCCCATGTAACTATGTACCCCATGTTACGTTGTTCCAAATGTAACTATGTACCCCATGTTATTATGTACCCTATGTAACTATAACCCCATGTAACGTTGTACCCTATGTTATTATGTACCCTACGTAAAACTCTATCCTATGTATCTGTGTACCCCGTGCATTATGTACCAAGTTTAACGATGTACCCCATGTAACTATGTACCCTATGTAACTCTGTAGCCCATGTAACTCTGTACCCCATGTAACTATGTACCCCATGTTATTCTGTACCCCATGTAACTCTGTACCCTATGTAACTATGTAGCCCATGTAACTATGTACACTATGTAACTCTGTACCCCATGTAACTTTGTACCCCATGTAACTATGTAGCCCATGTAACTATGTTCCCTATGTAACTCTGTAGCCCATGTAACTCTTTACCCCATGTAACTCTGTAGCCCATGTAACTATACCCTATGTAACTCTGTACCCTATGTAACTCTGTACCCCATGTAACTTTGTACCCCATGCAACTATGCAGCCCATGTAACTCTGTACCCTATGCAACTCAGTACCCCATGTAACTATGTAGCCCATGTAACTATGAACCCTATGTAACTCTGTACCCCATGTAGCTTTGTACCCCATGTAACTATGTAGCCCATGTAACTCTGTACCCTATGCAACTCAGTACCCTATGTAACTATGTAGCCCATGTAACTATGTACCCTATGTAACTCTGTACCCCATGTAACTTTGTACCCCATGTAACTATGTAGCCCATGTAACTCTGTACCCTATGCAACTCAGTACCCTATGTAACTATGTAGCCCATGTAACTATGTACTCTATGTAACTCTGTACCCCATGTAACTATGTACCCCATGTAACTCTTTAGCCCATGTAAATATGTACCCTATGTAACTCTGTAGCCCATGTAACTATGTAGCCCATGTAACTATGTACCCTATGTAACTCTGTACCCCATGTAACTCTGTACCCCATGTAACTCTGTACCCTATGTAACTCTGTACCCTATGTAACTATGTACCCCATGTAACTCTGTACCCTATGTAAATCTGTAGCCCATGTAACTCTGTGCCCCATGTAACTATGTACCCCATGTAACTCTGTACCCCATGTAAATATGTACCCCATGTAACTATGTACCCCATGTAACTCTGTTCCCTATGTAACTCTGTACCCTATGTAACTATGTACCCTATGTAACTCTGTACCCCATGTAACTATGTACCCCATGTAACTCTGTACCCTATGTAAATATGTAGCCCATGTAACTCTGTACCCCATGTAACTCTGTACCCCATGTAACTATGTACCCTATGTAACTCTGTGTCCTGTGAACTCTGTACCCCATGCAACTATGTACCCCATGTAACTATGTACCCCATGTAACTCTGTACCCTATGTAAATCTGTAGCCCATGTAACTCTGTACCCTATGTAACTCTGTACCCTATGTAAATGTGTAGCCCATGTAACTCTGTACCCCATGTAACTATGTACCCTATGTAACTCTGTGTCCTGTGAACTCTGTTGCCCATGTAACTCTTTACCCCATGTAACTCTGTACCCCATGTAACTCTGTACCCCATGTAACTCTGTACCCCATGTAACTCTGTACCCCATGTAACTATGTACCCTATGTAACTCTGTACCCCATGTAACTATGTACCCCATGTAACTATGTACCCCATGTAACTCTGTACCCTATTTAAATCTGTAGCCCATGTAACTCTGTACCCCATGTAACTATGTACCCTATGCAACTCTGTGCCATGTGAACTCTGTACCCCATGTAACTCTGTAGCCCATGTAACTATGTTCCCTATGTAACTCTGTACCCCATGTAACTCTTTACCCCATGTAACTCTGTAACCCATGTAACTCTGTAGCCCATGTAACTATTTTCCCTATGTAACTTTGTACCCCATGTAACTATGTCCCCTATGTAACTCTGTAGCCCATGTAACTCTGTGCCCCATGTAACTATGTACCCTATGTAACTCTGTACCCCATGTAACTATAACCCCATGTAACTCTGTATCCCATGTTACTCTCTACTCTGTGTAACTCTGTAGCCCATGTAACTCTTTACCCCATGTAACTCTGTAGCCCATGTAACTCTGTACCCCATGTAAATCTGTACCCTATGTAACTCTGTAGCCCATGTAACTATGTTCCCTATGTAACTCTGTAGCCCATGTAACTATGTACCCTATGTAACTCTGTAGCCCATGTAACTCTGTAGCCCATATAACTATGTACCCCATGTAACTCTGTAGCCCATGTAACTCTGTAGCCCATGTAACTCTTTACCCCATGTAACTCTGTAGCCCATGTAACTCTGTAGCCCATGTAACTATGTACCCTATGTAACTCTGTACCCCATGTAACTCTGTAGCCCATGTAAATATGTTCCCTATGTAACTCTGTACCCCATGTAACTCTGTAGCCCATGTAACTATGTTCCCTATGTAACTCTGTACCCCATGTAACTCTGTACCCCATGTAACTCTGTACCCCATGTACATACATGGTTCATTGCAATAGCACCTGATATCATGTTCCATACGTTGTCATTACGTATGAATTTGCACGTGTAAGAACGGATAGAACGGGCCAAACTAATTTCACGTACTCAACCAATTAAGCCTTCTAGGAATCACAATCACAACTGGACCCTTTCGTGTGTACATTGCAACAACCCTGGTGAATCATCCTGTACACTTTAATGTTTACAATTGTTTATTGGTAATATAATGGTCATATATGCTTGTGTCGTTGTATTCACGTGTATCTATTGTTCTGGTCAACGCCCTGTCAAATATTCATTGTTTTTAATTGCAAAAGACAACCAAAGAATCGTATTCGTATGCTATGAAACTCAAAATTTGGAGACAAAATTAATATAAATTTTAGTATGGCAAAGTGTATTTATGATTGTTGGGTGTAATTCGTTTGTTTTCAAGTATGAAAACCCCATTTAAAATAAGAAATGATATGAATTGTACATCAAACAAATGCAATATACTCTGTAATTCGTTAGAGATTCTCTGAATTTTACAGAAGTCAAGCTGGAATTGAACCACTTCACAGAATGGCACTCCATTGCTATCAAACTAAAACTGAGAGTTTACGTTACCATGAATGTTCAAATAATCAGTTATCCGTTTTTACGGATTATCAAGTGAATACATCATATCTTATTAAAAAAGAATTAAAAGAGAACATGTTAATTGAACTTCTTTAATCGGGCCTAATCGCAGGAAATTTTGAGATTTTTATATATATATTTATTTACAAATTCCGTGTGTTTGATATGTTCAAATGAACTAGATATAGTACTTTGAAACTGATATTGATTGACTCATGTTGCGTTAACATTTACTCATGAATGATGTATTCGTTCCAGCATTTCTAATATGCTCCGGTTTTTTCCCGTATATCTCGTTGATGCATTTAACGCAAGTACAATATTTGAATTATTTTAAAGCGTCGACTATCATTGGTCGACATGTACAGACCTGTTTATTCTATGGATACTATCATTGGTCGATATGTAGAGACCTGTTTGTTCTATGGATACTATCATTGGTCAACAAGTACAGACCTGTTTATTCTATGGATACTATCATTGGTCGAC
>NW_018408732.1:30486-91994 GCF_002113885.1 Mizuhopecten yessoensis
GAAAATGTAATACATATCAATATTAAGCAGTCATAACTGATTTTTCCTGCATTTACAGGTCAATTTTGACAACCTTACAACATAGTTTCACTCACTAAAGTTTCCTCGTCTTGAAACACAATTTTAGGTTTTCCCTTTCGAATACATTGTGATAATCTATCAAACATCTTTGCCCTTTCAATTTCAATTTCAGTGACTTTAGCAGCAGTTCCTTGACCGGAGTTGTTACTATGAGGATGAGGCCAGCGTAAACATTCTATATTGTCCCAGTTTTTACGAAGAAGTTTAGGCAGCTCTGATAGTTCTATATCGTCGAGTAGGATAATAATGTTTATTTTCTCTCGTCCTTTCCGAAAGCAATAACCACTTGCTACCTGCATTGCATATCTGGTCCACTCACAGCTGAGAAAATGATAGCTTACCACAAAAACACACTTATAACTGTAATCTATTGCGTCCAAAATGTTTGTAGCTATATCTTTGCCTGGTCGAAAATCTTTGTCTTCACATATGAAAGACAGTTTGTCTTGTTCTAAATGAGGTACAAGTCGTTCCCGTACCCATTTGGTGTCTTTATTAGAATAAGATAAAAAGACATAGTGGGAAAACTCGCCCTCCGCTGGTTGTCTGCACCAGACTCGTAACTTCGCGCTGTATCTCCAGGTAACCAACGACACCGTCACTAATACGGAAATCAAAATAAGGAGTATTGTTGACACTATCAGCCAGCTGAAGGAGGCACAGTTAATCTCGAATTTCTCAAAGGTGCGATGCAGTTCTTTAAAATGGATAAAATCACCATTTGGCGTTATACATTGTAGATGTTCTTTGTTGTAAAGCACTGTTGTCCTGAAAACCCATCGAGGAAAATCCAAATCGTGACAGCTGCATACTAAGGGATTGCCATGTATATTAACACTGAATGTGTCAGATTTTTGTTTCAGTCTATCAATGAGATTACAATCTGATAATGACAGTGTCGTTATGGAGTTTTGACTGACATCAACGTATTCCAGTGTTTCAAGAGCTTCTATAGCTTTTGCTGGGAACGTGCTTATTTCGTTCTCCGAGATCATTAAAACTCTCAGTGAATCTTTTTGGTCATAAAATGTCATTGGATCCCATTTCGGGATATGGTTTTCTGACAAATCTACGTATGTAAGATTACGAAGTCCATTGAATACAGACTTGGAGTTGACTGACAACAAATCAGATTCAAAACTACACTGTCTTGCTACAATCTTTGCGAGATTTGGCATATCAGCAAATACAACACATTTTACGTGATAGCAATCCATAAATGATAAATACAATTCCTCCATATGGACCAGCCCTTTACCGTTTATATAAAGCCTGAAGCTCCCTTCACGTTCATAGCTTATGTCAAAGTATCTCAATGAGTTGTTTAACGAGAAATGAAGTTTATCGAAGTACCCACGTATGTTATTGTGACTTATATTCAAGAAAATCAATCTAGGAGGTAAAAATAAAGTTCTTTCATCTCTAAGAAAACGTTTGAAAGAAAGTCGTTTTCGCCTAGACTTACTAAGAATGTTGCATGTAAGAGAAAAATGTGTCAGAGCTGGAAATAATGGGAGATAATATACCATGTTAAAGGTTGTAAACTTATTTTGTGAAACATCTAAAACTTCTAGGCATCTTCTGCCTGTCCATGACGTAATACCTTTAAGCGGGAAACTGGATATTGCATTTCTGATCAAATAAAGACGTTTGACACAAATGGATTGGAGGTAAACAATATCAGATGTGTGAATTTTAACAGGGTTATCAAACGGCAGAAAATTGTTGTTAAAACTTATCTGTTCCATAGTCTGGTTTCGCAATCCATACAGGATGTAGAGAACTTCGCGAATATTAAGGGTTCTATCTGAATCAATGTCCAGTAAAGCAAGGGTTTTAAATGGAGACAGTGCATCGTTCTCGATAAAACTTAATCTAGAGTTTATAATAAGATGTATTATTGTTATACTTCCTAATCCCGTGAACGATGTATTTCGAATAGAACATCTTTGCATACCGTATAAGTTCAAAATCCTCAACTTTTTTAAATGCGAAAATCCAATCCCAAAACTAAATTGGTGGAAAACATCAATTTTAAGAGTCTCGATACTTGTAGTATGTGACAGCGCTTTGATTGGATATACTTGATTGAGGTGGAACACATTCCGATGCAAATCTAAAACTCGGAGATTATTCAGAAATTGGAATACGTTTGTGCCGAGAGAGCTATCTAGTCCGTTGTCGCTAAGACTCAGGAACTGGAGGTGTCCCAAACCGTCAAATGCCCCGGATGTGATGTTTCTCATTCCGTTCCGGTTCAGTTTCAATGTTTGTAAATTTGGTAAATATAGGAACGATTTCGGTTTTAAGGTGGTCAGTTTGTTGTTTGACAGATCTAGTTGTGTGGCGTTGATCGGCAGATCCTGTGGTACAGTGTCCAGTCCACATCCTCGACACACGACATCCTCTCCTGCAGAACTCACCGCACAGCAATCGGGGTAGCCACTAACATCTACTAACAAATAGAAACCATGTTATCATTATCAGATTGATATGTTAAGGTTATTTTGTCAGAAAAATTGCTTTGATTTATTTTTATCATTTTAAAATAAATATTCGTGTATGCTTACACGAAATGTTTTTGTTCACAGAATCATTCATCCCCATATAAAACCCCTTCCATTCATATTTCGCTTCAGAGACATTGAAAAGAGTTCTACGTATAACCCTCATTGCAAAGTCGATATTCATTTGTCCACTTGTCAACTCTTTCTTTACGTTGTTGTCTCCCTGGGTCACCATGCGACGTAAAAACCCAAACCAAACACATCTTCATTGACATAAAAACAAATAAACTGATATCTATGCTTTACAAGTCAATTAGAAGTTATTTATAACGCTTATTAAAGAAATTGCTTTTTTAGTCAAACAAATATTAAATAGTTTCCTGTTGGTTAGTCATATTTGAAATGTATTCTTTATTTTATGAAAACTTGCCAGGATTCAGTGAAACGACATTTCACATAATCAAAGCAGAACTTTTAATACAATTTTTAACATGATAGTCTATCCCTCACTGGTAAATTGGTCTCTAACGGTTCTAGGATCTTTGGCATGGTTTTTCTATGGTGTTGAATTTGGAATCACTAACATAATCTCCAGTGGTACTGTATCGGTCATCGTTGGTTTCATTGATCTGGGTTTCGGTCAACCTCTCCTCTGACCCATCCCTATATCTACTGGGTTCTCGTCTTACCCTTCTACTCTTCACTACATCATCACTTTCCCCCACACCATTCCCACTGATCTCTACTATCCCCTCATTTTGTTTCCGCAGGCACTAAATCCTTACGGTCCCTATTTGTTCTAGAGTATATCTCTGCCCTACGTTTCTTCGAATTTTTAGGCATATTTTTTCACTTTCTTGGCTACAACTGTCAGCGAGTGGTCCATATTAAACACTTACATGATTAACTCTAATCCCACCACTGCCACCAATTGTGGCGTGGTCGGGTCAACATTTGTATATCTATCAAGGCTTATAATTTGTAACAAGATAACCTTAGTCAATAGGGTCTCTGCAGCCCCTGGTCAACAAGGCTATTTTAAACTTAACACTATTTTGAACCCACTTGGTGACAGTGGACAAACGCCAAATAACAAGTTTGATCAGAAATATTTATGTAAGTCAGATTAATAAAGCCATACGAGTACGACAGTTGCAAAATTAACACCAGACCATTTCGACTAATTCTTGTTCTGTACATTTGCAAGTACATAGCCTCTACACTACCAAGACTCCTGCAGTGCCTCCCTGCGACAGTGCATGTAAACTGGGGTATAGTACCTCAGGACAAACTGTAAGATATATCGGAGCAGCAAGGGCCCTAGAGATACAGTGTGTAGGCCCAACGGTGTGTGGACATGCCCTAGCACTCATCAACCTTGTCCCAGCTATGGATAAATAATCGGTTAGATGAGGTTCGTAGCCCAGTAAGGCAACTTATCTAGGAGATGGTAAACTTCGAAAACAAACATGGATAGAATGGATTCATTAGCTCAGTACAGCAGCCCTTCTATAGGATGGAAACCTTGACCACAAATTCCCTGGCCCTCCAGGTTGGAGTGTTGGGCATGGGGTTAACTTCCCCATCCTGTAAAAAATACCCTCTGGTATAGGTTGAACAGGGGACTTATACAACAGCGGAATGGCTTCTCCTAGTGAAAGCACTATTGTGGAAACTAGGAAAATGAATATGAGTCTTTTAGGGCCTAAAGCACAAATACATATAGGAGCCTGGAATGTTCGAACCATGTATGAAACATCAAAGACGGCACAGGTCATCAAGGAAATGCAGCACTACAGGTTGGACGTTCTTGGCGTGAGCGAATGTCGTTGGACTGGCTCAGGAAAGACTAGAACAAATAGTGGAAACATCATCCTAAACTCTGGACACAAAGACAGTCATATTAATGGTGTAGCAATAATTATATGCAAAGAAAAGGCAAAAACACTTACTAGATTTGGAACCAATCAATAATAGATTAGTAACAGCAAGATTTAATTCAGACTACTGTAAGCTTTCTATCATACAGTGTTATGCACCAACAAATGGTGCTGAAGATGAGACCAAGGATGATTTTTACGAACATCTGCAGACTGCCATTTCTAAAGTACCTCAACACGACATGCTGGTAATAATGGGAGATCTTAATGCAAAAGTAGGATCAGATGACACTGATGCTGAATATGTCATGGGCAGGCATGGTTGCGGGGTTAAAAATGAGAATGGCGAACGTACTATTAATCTTTGTCTTTGCAATAAATTGGTGATAGGAGGGACCATCTTTCCTCATAAAAACATCCATAAACTAACATGGAAATCACCGGATGGAAGAACAGTAAACCCGATTGACCACATATTAGTGAACAACAAGTGGCGTAGATCATTGAGAGATGTACGAGTACTCAGGGGTGCAGACGTAAATAATGATCACTATCTACTGAAAGCCACCATCAAATTAAAACTTAGAAAGGCACCGACTGAAAATCAGAACAGAAAGAGACTAGACACAGCAAGGCTAAAATCACCAAATGTCAATAAATCACTAAGCTTAGAATTGAAAAATCGGTTTAGTGTGCTAGACAACTCTGATGATGGAGAAGGCAGTATACAAGAGAAGTGGGATAACATCAAAGATATTTATGTGAAGACTGCAGAAAAGACAGTTGGTCACAAGACAAAAAAGAACAAAGATTGGCCAACACCGGAAACATGGCAAAAAAATAGAAGAAAGAAAAACTATAAAACAGAAAATAGTAAATACAAAATCCAAAAGGTTACAAGATCAACTACAAGTATCATACAAAACAAAAGACAAAGAAGTTAAAAGAAGTGCTAGAAAAGATAAAAGACAATATCTGGAAGACCTAGCACAAGAGGCAGAAAAGGCAGCCATTCTGGGTGAGTCGAGTACTGTATACAAAATCACCAAACAACTTTGTGGAACATCAAATGCCCAGACAGCCCATGTAAACGACAAAAATGGCAATTAATTGAGAACAGAACGTGAACAAGCAGAAAGGTGGGTCCAACACTTCAAAGAGGTATTGAACTGCCCTGAGACTGATGCCATAGCTAATCATGAACCATCAGAAGATGATCCGAACATCAATACAGAACCACCGACTATAGAAGAAGTAAGAAATGCTATTAAATCATTGAAAACAGGCAAGGCACCAGGCATTGATTCCATCCACGCAGAGATGTTAAAGGCAGACTTAGATACATCATCCAAGGTACTTCACAATCTTTCCCTTGTCATCTGGAAAGAAGGGGACAAACCATCAGATTGGAGCAAAGGCCTCATTGTGAAATTACGAAAGAAAGGAAATCTACACATCTGTGACAACTGGAGAGGGATTACATTACTTTTTGTCCCTAGTAAAGCGTTCTGCAAAATTCTTTAAATGGAATTGATAAAATCGTAGATGAATAGCTTAGAGAAGAACAAGCAGGCTTTAGAAGAGGGAGAGGATGCATTGACCAAATTTTCACGCTCAGGAACATCATTGAGCAATGCATAGAATGGAACACACCACTTTTCATTAATTTTATTGACTTCAAAAAAGCTTTTGACAGTATACATAGAAAAACTCTTTGGAGAATCGTAAAAGCATATGGAATCCCACCTAGAATTTCGATGCTAATAAAAGCCTTCTTCAACAGCTTTGAGTGCAGCGTCATCCTTGGTAGCTCTATTTCAGACTCATTTGAAGTTAAATCTGGTGTAAGACAGGGATGTATTATGTCACCCATCCTGTTTTATTGGTCATTGACTGGATACAAAGGCATACAACATCAGACAAGAGAAGGGGTATCCAGTGGACTATGTTTAATCAGCTAGAAGACCTTGATTTTGCTGGCGACATAGCCATACTATCAACAACAAGCGAACACCTCCAAGAGGAGACCAACATACTAAACAACTATGCAAAGCAAACCGGTCTGAACGTAAATGCCAACAAGACCAAGGTAATGTCACTAAACACCAGGAATACAACACCAATTACAATCAATGATCTGCCAGTAGACAGTGTTGAAGATTTCACCTTTCTTGGAAGCGTCATAAGTAAAGATAATGGGTCAGGAAAGGAAATAAAGGCAAGACTATCTAATGCACGTACAACATGTACAAGACTGGAAGTCCAACCAGTACAGTTTAAGGACCAAACTGCGAATCTACAACAGTAATGTCAAATCTGTCCTACTCCATGGTTCAGAAACTTGGCGGGTTTTAGTAAGTGACCTTCAAAAAGTAGATGCATTCCATACTAGCTGCCTAAGACAGATCAATAGAACATTCTGGCCAAATAAGATCAACAAGAAGAGCCTTTTGGAGAAATGTAATGCTAAGAGCATAACAGCAGAAACCCAACAACGAAGATTTAGATGGTTAGGCCATGTGCTGAGAATACCACAAAACCGCACACCTAAAACAGCTCTATATTGGACACCACCAGGAAAAAGGAAACCAGGGAGACCAAGAATCACCTGGCTAAGAACTGTAACAGCAGAATTGGAAGCAATGGGTTACACCTGGGGCCAAGCCCAGTACATGGCTAAGGACAGAGAGAAGTGGAGGCAGTTTGCTGTGGCCTTATGTCCCACTTGGGATGAAGAGGACAAGTAAGTAAGTACATTTGCAATAAAACGTCCAATCTAGTCCAGTCTCACAATTATACTGACTTATAAAGTAAAAATAGCAAATGCATACTAAACAAACAGCCATAAATTATTTCTTTCCCTTCGTTCAGCCGTGATAAAATATATTGGAAGTTCATTTCAGTTTCTAGTGTTGACATTGACCTAATCCGACTTTGAAGTCACTTTCCAAAATAGAAATTACAGGAAATTTCTTTTCGGAAAAGCTGGGTAGTTAGTTACGCATGACAATAGGCTCTTTCCATACGAGATTCACGCTCGAACCTGGTTATTTCTTCCGAGATCTTCCGCTGGCTGCCGAGTCGTGGCTGCTAATAGCAAGTAAATGTCCCGAAAATAACGGGATTCAATCCCACGAAATTCACATGCTGGGATTGGCTAACATCTACGAAATGTGAAAATATAAACTTCAAGCACCGGACATGCGCAGATTTTATCGGAGAAAAACATGCTTTAGAAAGAAAATGTTTGAACAAGATCGAGTAAAAGTGACTAGCTACACAATTAAAGAACGACTAACCAGGTAATTCTTATAGATATGTTTCAAGTATGGTCAATATAAATGTTTTATTGTCGCAATTTTCCTTGATTGTAAATGAGCTTCTAGTAGAGATCTTAAACATTAGCTCCTAAAATATACGTATACGTTTACGCATAAGTTTAAACGTTTATCCGCATACATTATTTTGTTAAACCTGTCAAAAAATGTATTTATCAATTTGGGATATTTTGGGATATTTATAGACGTCAGAAGTACTTTGAATTGTCATTGTGGAGTGTGGGAACAATTCACTACTTGCACGTGCATTTTATGTAGTAGACTTTGCATATCACTACCATACGGGTACATCAGCGACAGTGTATACGGCCGTAACGGTAAGATGATGCCAAGCTATATTGGGGATGTATTGCCTCTGAATAACACGAACTTTGATTACTATGCACTGCAATTCATTTATATTTCGCGAGGTTTTTATTTTATCGTTAATCCGCGTGAAGACATCGTCCTGGAAATATATACCTTGGGAATAATTATATCACTGTCACTCACATGTACCTGTAATGTAGGATTCTCTCATCATTGACCAATTTTAATATGATACGCGAATAAATCATGAGGTGTCAGATCGTGTGATAAAATATACGCGAAATATAAGTGATTTACAGTACATGCCGTATGAAGTTTGATGACTATGTACTGTACATGCCATACATCCTCCAGGATACCAATGACTTCTCTGCTTCAGCTGAGCTTCATATCTTATCGTTTACTCATCTTACGACAACTATGGCCACCTGATACCAAACTTAACGGGATGACTGTAATTTTGCGATTGTGAACTTTCACTCACTCAGTAGTAACATACTAGCCTCTTTCACATACAGAGTTTAGATTTTCCAGAGCCTGTCATCAGGATGTTTTTGCGAGATGCTCATTGTTGACAAATAAGTTATGTGCATAAGCACAAGTGTGTACTTACGAGCCTGCAATCAACACTATAGAAATGGTACGACCGCTATTCAGATATCGTTTCCCACTGTGGGATTTATGTATCTGTTATGATTAATCTCATATTCAATTTGTCTTTAATGTTTACTTATATTGCCTGATGTGTCAGGAAACATTATGGCGGGTTCTACGCGCGGAACAAAAGCTTATTCATCTGGAACTCTTGTTCTCGTCTTCGGTCCATGATTTTTCCTTTTTTATTTGTCCGTATTTGTCTGTCTCAATTAAACTCATTAAATATCAAATAATTATTAGTAAGATGTTTTTCATCTTTATTTTGCAGATTAGTATTAAATTGCTGTGTGGATGTGTTATCCATGTCCTTCCATAGTCTTTTAACCGTGGTCAGTGCATTCAACGCCACCGATACACATATACACCTGTCTGTATACGGTTGAGCTATAGCCAGTTGTACTGAATGAAATGCGCGTGAAAGTAGTGATTTGTTTGGGTAGCTTGTGTCAAGTACTCCACTATCAACACAAAACATTGTTTCTTAATGGTGTTTTTATTCAAATATATTATTTTAAATTTTAAGCAAATTGATCAGAGTTTTCGGAGATAGTATATAGCTCTCTTTGGAAAAGCGTATAAAATTATGCGTAAATATCATACGTATACTTTAGAGACTTACTTTTAAGATCTCCAGTAACACGTCTAAAATCCCCATGCTGTCGGTAAAATATTGGTGTCCGATTATAACAAAACGAGCCAATGATGCTCAGGAAAACAATAACAGTTAAAGATATCACTGAATAAAACAACGCTACGCAGTGACGTTACATATGTAATACTTTACTAGGTCAACTAATTGGTAACGCATGTGTCTAGGGGATCTAGCGTACTACAAAGTTTGCTTAACTTTGAATTTCACTTTCGAAAGTAGCTCACTCTATGACCTGAGGTGGAGCCACTCTCCTTATATGGAATCTGATATCTCCTTACATGGAATCTGATATCTCCTGATATGGAAACTCATCTATTATTTCTATTCATATACTAACACTTTTTTACGACACCTATCGGTTTCTGATAATATTTCATTCACAAAATAATGATGCCCTTTGATAGTTAGCCAATGAATAAGCAGAGAAAGCAATCACTTCGATACTTTCTTCAGATGTATGTAAAAAAATACAACAATGCATGTTTTATAATGCAAACAAATCAAAAGTAGTCCGATTAGCTCTGCTTGCTGAAATTGCGCTTCCCGTGCTCTTCCCCAAAGAGAATGATTTCCTCTGACCTACTTATAGCAGTGTTCAAACCGAACTACAGTACATTTCCCGTCACAATGTTTGGATCACTTACGTTTTGCTTTATATCACCTCTGCAAATAAGCCTGAAATTTTACCACCGACCACTTGAATATGACTATTCTTTCCGTCAGAATTAAAAACTTCTCCCTAAAATATTCTATCCAATTCAGTAGAGTCTATTGTAAGCACAGAATAGATCGACAGGACCAATACATTAACACAAGAAAAGAACTTTGATAACTGTAGCTTCCCGTCGAACAGCTAGCAGCTGAGCTGGCTGGATGAGACCAAAGGTCACCGCCGCGGTTTACCTCTATGTAGGGTTGAACCATAATTGTTACCACAAAATCTTATCTTCCTCAGATGGGATATTCGACTAACCCAATTAGTCAGATTTAGATGAAGTTGTCCTATTTTTCTGTGCTAGTTTTGTAACCCATGTCAAGAGGACCCCTAACCCTAGCATGCATGAAATAGGGCTTCCCTCCGTTATTGGAGTAATACACATAGTATTTAAAAATATCCATGAATGGTTTATAGATTATGACCGGCAAAAGATGGAGTCTGATGTTTTTTCTTTCAAACATGAACAACACAGGCATTTTATCAATATTATTGAAACATGATGCGGTGATCAAGACGAATTGAAAGATAGGTTTGTTACGAACTTGTTACACATTTATTCAATTTAATAACGCAGTGTTTCTGTACACTGTTTTTTATAAGTATTTTTTGTACTACTGCTGTTGTTAATTTTACATAAATACATTTATATTTTGGGCAAACGTGTTAATTTGTTCCAACATAAACAGTGCGCAATAAAAATAAAATTCATGAATGATGTGATGTGACGCCCTAAGCTCCGTTTGGTGTACGTACTCAGAGACGTATAAAGCCATATATAGTATACGTCTCTGACGCACTGTCACCGGGATGTGGAAATCAATATATTATGTTTTGGGTTCATTCCGAGCTTAGCAAGTTTATATGATTTTATTATTTTCATTTCTTGACTAATGGTTCTGTTTTTGTATTATACTGCCCGCACAATACCTGTCCCATCCCCTCTAACATGTTTATAAGCTCGGTGTTGAATTGTTGACACTAATTGATATCATACCCAGCATCAATTAAATGGGTCAGCGAACCATTAGAGACGTTTGTATCTGTGAGGTCATTGGTCCGAAGCAGTAACAGGGAACAAGCGTTAAAGTTAAAGAAGTTTATATGAAATACGACTGCAAGAAGGAAAATACATATAACATTTTAATGCCTTCAAATCAGGAACCATTGCGAGGATTTTTTATCAATATATAACACATTAAAAAAATCGCATGTAAATTAAAATTTGATCCAATGTTTTGGAGCGTTCACAATTCATACTAATTTTTTTTACGCAAATTTCATATGAAAAGCTCTTTCACGATTTTTCTTTATGAAATATACGACGATACATGCAACGAGCTACTCTTCCGAAAGATGATCATATCCTGCCCACTGACAGATTGCAAAATAATATTCTATACATTTTTAGACATTTTCCGCCGATACTTGTTCTTGCATGGTGGATTAAAAGGTAGTCAAGTGTTATGCTTACTTACAAGAAACCAAAGGAGGATAATTGTTTTCTTAAGAAAATTGAAATGAAAAATAGAAGTATATAGAGACCATTAGGAAAGTACAAGGTGGTAAGTCAAGGATACGAGACACCCGTCTGGAAAAAGACACAAACAAGAAATAAGAATAAATATCAGTTCACAACAGTTTCAATAAAGAGCTATGGCGGACAACTGCCCGTATTTCCTTATGTCGGCATTTTTGAAAACGGAAAAAATTGATGAGTTATATGAAAAAACAAAACATATGACGGAAAAGTGGTCCACGTTTGGGAAAGTGCTCAAAATAATGAAAAACAGGGTTGATAAAGTTTCTCAAAACTGCGACAGATATTTCTTGGGTTAAAACAGTTTGTATTTCCATATTCGTGTATGTCCTATGTAGCCTAATGTGTAACGCAGTTTACTTGTGACCAGAAGAAGAGAACGGTGTAGGTTCGAATCCACGTTCAGATACATTTGTTTTGTAATATTTATGCCTATTTTCCTTAATTAAGTGATCAAGCTACGCTTTGTAGCTCTCTCCTCTCCAATTGGCACTAGTATTTTAATTCATTATCTAAACATTAACAGATGATGCCGAAATACAAAATATTTAAGCAATAAACTGCATAGATGTGGCAGTTATACCAGTTGGTCTGCCACATCTATGCAGTTTATTGCTCACATTTATATTTCCATAATGAGAATTCGCAAAATAAATTATGTCTTTTCCAAATTTCAAATTTACCGCGTATTACCGTCAGGTCAGGTCAGTATCTAGAACAGCACAAAGATAACAGCTGACGTCATGCGCTATTTCCCATCCAAAATTGAAAAGACTCCGCAACTTTCGTTAATAATTCATTTGATTTTGTTTTATATATATATCATATTCTCGATTCATAAATAGTAACAAATGACATTTTGTAAGTAACTAATCAAGTGTCGTAAAACATTTTCCGATTTTATTGCGACCTATATCCGGCGCACGCACTCAACGGAAGCCCGCAGTAATCAGGTCAGGTAATCGGCATGTTGTTGATGTTGATCGTGCAACCGGAGAAGGTTGAATTGGTGAAAAATCCAGGCGTAAAATTGTTCGTTGATCTCACAGACACTTGAGACAGGCAGCTGGTGTTAGGGATCAAAGCAGGAAATACCGATAAGTTCGGTAGTGACACTGTTAAGTCGCTCGGAGGAGCAAAGACCAACTTCAGTTATTGTCTCATAAGATGAAGCTGCTATTGGCAGTACTTTAGTAGTAATATAGAAGGGCTTTGCCACACCAAATGTAAATATATGGGATTGTTGCGTCAGAATAAAAAAAAGGCAAATCCCAAAAAATGAACTGTTATCATCGCAAAGATATTACTGAACATGCGGTAACATCAAGAAAGCATGAGTCTGGAGTATGTTCAGTACTTTGATTATAAGCAGTATTTCCTTATCTGATAATAGATATATCCTGATGTTTTAACATATGTCCATTCTGTAAGTCTATCACAGAGTTGGTCTCCAGAAAAGCATTACTTGTCATGTCAAGAAAGGAAAAAATAAAGGTTAAAACTATGCAAATAAATTATTTTTTGCTATTGGGGAACATAATATCAGTTGTCATTAAGCCAATTTCCCTCTTTGGGCTTACTTTCTTAAACTATTTAATTTCATCATAATGATTCCAATCATTTAAGTTTGAATTATATAACTGCTGAAAATGGACAAAATACTGTACAGTCAAGAGTGTAATTTCCCTTTATAAACTATAGTAAAAAAATGCCCCTCCCAAACGGAGAACTGATTGGCAAAGGGTAATAAAACAATTGAGATTATGCACTAAAGAGCATTTCTATCCATAAAAAGTACTTCCTTCTGAGCGTGGAGAAGAGTTTTGAAATTAAAGCAATGTTCCCCTTTTGGGTCCTGCAACTCTGGCAGAAGAGGCGAGGCAGGTTCTTATCTATCTGACGGCTAACACATCAAAATTATTACCACCAAGTTTTATAAAAACTATAATAAACTTTACCCACTCTCAAAGGGAGAAAGGAGCAAGCCCTAATGATCTTTCCACCCATTAAGATAATTCAATTCTAGTATATCTAAGTCTGAAGAATATTTTGAAAAGTTTAGCCATTACATCCCTTTCGGCCCTGCCCCTCTAGTCCCTGGGGCGAGGCAGAATCATATTTTCTCATACTGTCTTATTGCCATCATACATGAATCATAATTGTTCCAATCAAGTTTGAACAATTTCCTGCAGAAAATGGATAAAATACTGTTTAGTCCAACGTGTTATTCTTTTTATAAACTATAGTAAAGTTTACCCCCTCCCTTAGAGAAAACAAATGTTCGGGCATAAAATAAATATACAATTAACATAAAGCCCCATTTTGAGCCCTGTCCCTCAGGCCCCTGGGGCGTGGCAGAATAATATTTTCTTATTGCCATCCTATCACAATTATTCCCTCCAAGCTTGACTGATTTCCTGTCGAAAATGGACAAACTATAACAAAATGCAATATTTTCCAGTATCAACTATTGTTAACTTTACCACCTCAAAAGGGGGAGCGAATGACCCGAGGGTACCGAAATTTACCATTTCAATAAAGCCCCTGGTGATATTTTTGCTCATGTAGACAATTGATTCCAGCTCTTTGGCTCAGGTGGCCTAAACGAGAGATGTTGGTAGATGGAAAAAGCAATTTAGTTATTCTGGATATTTGACACATTTTCTTACAATTTTCTCGACAAATGCATCTCCATGGACATCCAACCTTATGAAATTTTAAAGTTTAAATGATTTTTTGTCCTGAATTGTGACTTTTATTTAGCTTGAAAAATGGACATATAAAAAGTGAGTTTTTTTCATCAGTTATTGAATGTTTTTTTCTGAAATTTAGTGTGAATGTACCTCAATTATGTTTGAGAAATATTGGAGGAGGATTATTTTGTGACAGGGATTGTTTCAGTCTAACGGAATGCATTATTGAATTTGATATACAGTTTGGTGTGGCAGCCATATTGGAATGTCCTTAACAAGGAAGTAACACAAAACATAGAAACAAGGAAGTAACACAAAGCTTAAGGTGCATACTCAGTATCACTCAGTACAAAGTGTACAATACTAATAAGGGTTCGTACAGTGAATAGTGTTACTTTCTGTCTCACTCATTCTGTTGATTTGATTGTCAGTGATTTCCAGGAGATTCGTGTGTTTGTTTCTTGTCGATGATAAGGTAAATGCACTTACCTGTCAATCTCAATACCCACAGAAGTATGGTAGCAGAGAATATAGGCTTCATGGCGACCGACGTGTTGATACATTAACCACGTACTGGGTCCCTAACGTCCGGGTTAAACATAAAAGGGACTTACACGTAATCCTTACTCCGGGTGTACCTGTTCAAATTTGCTATCTATAGTGTACAGGTAAAAGAGGTAGTTTTTATCGTGTGTAGTCAACCTTGAAAGAACACCCTTCGCGTATATTTTCCATCGATAAATGTATTCACGTCTAGATTCTTTAGGTTATATCATCTTATATAAGACCTAATGTTATAAAAGGGAGCTTTATAAAGCTAGCTTTGCACGACCAAACCTCAATTTGGTGGCATTAAACTCCTACTTTCACGTTCTCATACTTCATTTCCGGTTGAGAAATACGAAACTGAGGCTTCCGATTAGGTGCTTTACCGTGCACAGCTCCCGTTTATAACATTCTATAAGACCAGGACCTGTTCGTTTATGCGGAACAACCGGTTTGTCCATTTATAAATGTAAAAATGTCGGGTATTATGCAGGCCTTGCAAGGCTTTGTCAAGGCTCGCCTGAAAGCAGCATCATATTACTAGATCCGACCTTATCTAATACCGAACAACTGTGGTCTGACTGGTTTAACCGTTTAAACTAAATCGGCCCTTCGGTCACTGACCCGGGTTCTGCTGGTCTTTATCTTTCATCTTTGTTTCCAGGCTTTTGTTCATAATTATTTTAGACATAATAAACAGTATTTGGCAAACGGGGACCTACCCGAAAACTTGGAATAAAGCGGTAGTAATTACAATTTTAATACCGGGAAAACATACAGAAAATCCAGCATCGTATAGTAAACAATAGCAAAAATACTACAATAAGCGAAAACCAAAGCGGTTTCAGAAATCATAGATATACCCTATAGATTCCCTAGTTAGAATAATGCCCGGAAAAAAAAGGCTAAGTAAAACCCACCATACCTTAGCCGTGTTCCTAGATCTTGAAAAAGCATATGATCTTATCTGGCACGAGGGGCTACTAAAGTCACTTAAAGAAGTAGGTATATCAGGCAACATCCTAAAGTTTATTTCCTATTTTTTGAAGGATAGGAAAATTCTAGTAAGGATAAATAATACCCTATCAGATGAACATACATTAGAAAACGGAGTACCACTAGGTAGTGTAATCTCACCTACTCTATTCAATATATATATATGAATAAACTAGACTCTCATTTAAAACTCAATAGCTACAATAAAATGGGCTGATAAATGGGGCTTCAAAATCTCTAAAGAGAAAACGGTAGCCATGTCATTTTCTAGAAGAAATAAACAACCAGATATCTATCTAGGTAATAAAAAAAATACAATATGTAAAGCAAACGAGATACCTAGGAATGATAGTCGATCAAAAACCATCATGGATCCCACATATTGATAATTATAAAAGAAAGCTGTAAAAGGGCACTAAACACGCTAGTATTCGTATCCGGGAATAAATTAGGATCAAAAATAGATTACGGATGCCAAATATATAACTCGGCTTCCGAGAATGCACTTAAGGTCATAGGAGTGTATTAATAAACGGAAATAGGAAGTACATCCCTAATTGAAAATCCAATGTAGGGAGACAGTATCACAATTTCCGCATATTCTAATGTTTAATATTAAACTGATGAATATTGTATGTTTATTATTGACAGAACAGTGTGTTCTCTCAATATTAAAGTATTTCAAAGCAATCCAGGCATTAATTCAGTTTTTTTTATCAATGAGTCACAAGTGTCCATTTTTGTGTACTTCAGGAAACCGGCTACCTATTTCACTACTGTGAAGTTTTTCAAGAACGATAACTTTTCCATTCAATTACCATGTGTATTAGGTTTTATTATAAGATGTCAATTTTTAATCGTCTATAAATAATTAATTTTACACAATTTCAGCATTTTTTAAATTGAAATGCTAATCTATGTCAGTCACATTTGTATTGACAATATTTTGCAATAAATCGTGCCTTTCATTTTTTTTTCAAAATTCAATCCTTTTTACATAAAATTCCATTTAAAATCCTTAAAATTCTGACAACCTATATTTTTTGGGGGGCAGAACATTTTCTAAACTTCAAAGCAATATAACTACAAAATTAAAAAAAAATCTACTGAGAAATGGTGACACAATCCAATTACCTTAAAACCCTAAACATAATCCAACATAAAGCCTTCAGAATAACACTGGGATCAATTACAAATACTCCATCAGTTGGTCTACTAGCAGAAAGCAGTGAATTACCACTAAAGTTAAGAAGAGAAATTAATTCTCAAATTTAGGGCTAGAACACAAACGTTAGGATCAGACTTACCACCCAATTAAATAGTACAAGACGCCAAGGTCAATAGTCGATATTGCTCAAATATTTGAATGTTATTATTATTACCACTATATACTGTATAATACGACCCGTAAAATAATATGTCCTTTCGCTCATTCGGCGTAAAACCCTACAAGGTTAGCGCGGGTAAAGGAGGGAAGCCGACAGTGTTATATGGACCTATTAGTTAGGTAGGAATAACGGGATAATCGAATCTTGAAATAATAATCAATATCTGTTTATCTGGCACAGCTAATAGGTGTAATATTAATAATATATAATAAATCAAAGTTCCTCACTTCCGGTCCAGGCTTGGTGATACTATACGACGAGTGTTAGGTTAAGGCAAATATAAGGCCTAGGAGCCGTCTTACAAAATTAGACTTATACAGTAAATATAAATAGGATAGACGGCTTCTTCTCTAACCTGTCCCCCTCTTCTATCCCTTCACTCCATACTTTATCCCTTCTATTCATTTTCCCGTCTTTTCTTCGTCTGCTGGATAACCGAAGTGCTCGGTAGTGAAGCGGACGTAAAACCTATCAAGCAATCAAGCAATCAATGACCCGGGGTAGATAAAAACGGCACCTGCATGACTCTAACCACTAACACACAGTCCGTCGGCTGGGACTATAAATGGTGTCCCATGTGAGAACTGTCCATTCTCGCACGGAAAAGATAAAAAGAGTAGGCATATTAACGCCGGCAGAGAGGAAAGAGTTAGAGTTGTTTTCGGCCGATATAACAAGGTTCTCTTTATTAGACATTTAGAAGGACTTCTAAAATATATATACCCAACCAAATTTATAGAATCGGCAGGAACTGGTGTTACTGGCGGCGGCTCAGTACCTCACTTCCGATCCAGGCTTGGTGCTGCTATACGACTAGTGTTAGGCTAAGGCAACTTTTAGGCCTAGGAGCCGTCTTACAAAATTAGACTTATACATTAATACATATTTAGGATAGACGGCTCCTCCTCTTCCCTGTCCCCCTTCTCTATTCCTTCACTCCATACTTTATCCCTTCTACTCATTTTCCCGTCTTTTCTTCGTCTGCTGGATAACCGAACTACTCGGTAGTGAAGCGGACGTAAAACCTATAAATCAATCAATCAATCACCCGGGGTCGATTTTTTCCGGGGTCGGTAATTAATATTATAATTTTTGAATAAGGACCTCGCTACACTTGCTGATACGGAATTGCCGGCGTAACAGGGGACCTGGGACGAGCTGTACGGCAGGGGTATTAGCGCGGCGCTGAGTACGCCGGGGAACGCCAGTAGCGCCAGGCGAGTGACGCAAGCGTTCCCCGTTTCCGGTAATTCCGCATCGGCGAGGGTAGCGGTGGCCGCACGTTCCAGAGGTTCGGAAGCCTGTGTTACTATATGTAAATAACTACTTCTATCTCATCACATGTAAATACTTCATTCGCCAAAATGAACCTGATCGAACTGTTTATGTCGTTGCTGGTTATATGTTGTTGTTTACGTCTATACAACAAGAACCGGGAAAAACGTTACATTTTTGTGGCAGCGGTTTTCAACAGACGTAATGGCAACAGCTTGTACCGGTAAAGATGACATATTTACCACTATAGACAAACTAGAGTCTAAACTAGAAAGTTTACGGGACGAAGCTAATAGCTTTCAGACATTAACGCCAATGCCAAATATCATTTACTATCCAGTCCGACGAGAGATGAGACTTTAGGTGGCGCTAAAGAAAAGACCGTAGAGCCGAAACACACGAAGATAGAGGAGCCAAGCGCTGACAATTTCTCTTAATCCAGACAGAAACTTCTTAGGAAATCGCGGAAGGTGTCTATCCAGGAGCAAAGACGCGGAGCGGGTCTCACAGATGATAGCGAGAACGAATATCAAAAGCTTCAATGCATGACAGGACAACATGGCGGAACGCAAGATAGAGATAACTCGTTGCCGACACAGTATGACTCTGATCAGCAATACAATAGACCCATCAACAAAGTAAAACCTGCAACATATGATGGGTTCACCTCGTGGATAGACTTTAAAACACCTTTCAGTATGTGTGCGACAACCAATAGGTGGTCGTGTGATGAGAAAGGGATGTACCTAGCATTAAGTTTGCACAAAATTGATCAATTAGAATCACTTCAGTTCGAAGAATTTTCGTTCAATGCAAAACGGACACTTTTTACTGGACTTATTAAAAGTCTCTAAATGATATGGTTGTGGGTTTGTAGCATTGTGTTCATATATTTTAGGTACTTATATATATGAGCTGTCGTGTCGGAGTAACGTTGTGTTTGTTACGTCAGTTACTGTACTGTATACGGACAACTTGAGTCTGGTGAGCTGAGCTTGTCGTGCCATTGAAAATGGAACCGGGGCAAGATTTCAACTTTGAAAATGGAACCGGGGAGCTGTTGAAAATGGACCCCGTAAGAGATCAATTTTCCACATGTATGCCGTTGAAAATTGACCCCGTTGAAAACGGACCCTTACTTGGCCGAAGTATCAAAATGATCTCAGGTCGTACCTTTGCGTCCATCGTCCGACCAAATCAGGTCAGTATGACATATTTCTCAAAGTTTGAAATACACTAATATAAATAATCATGAGGTTCAGAATTATGCACACAATTATATAAACCTAAATTAGGTAAGTTTGACCTACTTTTGAAAATTGACCTACATTCTTAAAATTCTGCCACGATAATACGCCTCCATACGTATCGTTTGATAATCTAAGTATGTATTGGGTTGATTAACACATTTTTTTAATCTTTGTGCGTTTATAATATTGAACTAGATATGATATGCGGCATATAAAAAAGACGAGATGTTTAATATTCATCGCATTATTTTATCATGTAAATTGTATACGCGATTTCTCATTAGGAGGGGGTTAAGTTACAATGAACTAGGTCAATAACATTTTAATTGTATACTGACAGCACCTAAATCGAGATTTTTGTAAATGTCAAACCGCTGTATTTTTATCACAAAGTTATACTAAAATCATGATTGTCAACTATTTTTAAGCAGTTAGACGGATACTTTCATTGTTGTCCAAAGAATTTTTTTATTACTCTGTAAAGTTGAGGACTATTCCTGAAAATTTGTGAAAGGAGAATAAACACTATTCTTTACCAACTTAAAACTGACAGTGCAAGTTAAAAAACTTTCAATTGAGTTTTATTTTTTAAAAGTGTATGTTTTTTCTGGTTTAGAGATCTTCCCCATCTCTTCCTTCTACCGTTTCTAAGGAAGTGCCGACATTTTAGTTTGGTTGGTAACGAGTATGGGTCTCGCTGGGTATAGTAAGCGCATTAACACCTGTCAAACCGGTATCGTTTGTTTAATATGTGACGCTACTTAACTATATACGTCTCTGATAGAACACTTTCACGCAAGATTTTTACCAACGTTTTGTATCAAGTCAGTTGAGAAAAAAATGAAATGGAACACATCAAAGATAACGTTTATCAAAGAAAAGTGGAAATAGTATTAAAATACAACTAATTATAATATATAATGCACAATCCCCCCCCCCCCCCCCCAAAAAAAATAAACCCGAACCAGCCCTGAAAAAGGCAAACATACGACGATCGTTAATGCCTACCTTTTAGATATCCAAATAGTAAAAACCTCTTGTGTGAAAAAACAATACTAATTCCAATCATTTCCATGAGAACGGTTCAATTATCAAATTTCACATTGTTGATTACACACATGGGAATGTCGCATTTTGCACGTGTTTTGCTAGTAAAGCGTCTACACGACATAGACAAAGAGTTCATAATAAAGTGTGTTGATGCAGTTCTATGCACGAGAAAAACCGATGTTATATATGGGATTAATAGAAGTTTGTTCAGTACTGTACGTTTTATTTTATATAACAACCAGCTTGGTAGTGTTTCAAAGTCTTCAGGTCAGTGTGTTTGATTTTTGATATCGGTTGCCGATTAGGGTGCGCTGTGCATTGAATCGCAAGACGGTCAGTTGTAGAATGATAACCGGTTTGACAGACGATGCGCTGTTTATACCCAGCGAGACCCATACTCGTTACCAAGCAAGGAAAAAACCAAATTGTCGGCACTTCCTTAGAAACGATAGTCGGAAGAAATTGGGCAGGTTTCAAAATCAGAAAACAAAAATTGAAAGCTTTTTAACTTGCACTGCCAGCTTTAAGCTGAAATAATACATATACATTTCACATAACCTTTATGATCTTTGAAAAATTGAGTTGCAATTGCCTCCCCATTGTACATAATTCAAACCATGAAAGTATAAATCAAAAGTGCCCCTTATTGCCAAAACTCGATTCATCTTGCACGATTAAAACAAAAATATTTCTATTTCTTATTAAGGTAATAGGATTGTGTGACCATTTCTCAGTAAAATTTCTTCAAATTCTGTAGTTATATTGCTTTGAAGTAAAGAACATTTTCTGCCACAAAAAATATATAGGTTGTCACAATTTTAAGGATTTTAAATGGAAATTTATGTAAAAAGGGGTAAATTTTGAAAAAAAATGAAAGACGCAAATTTTGGCAAAATAATGTGAATAAAAATGATACTGACATAGATTAGTATTGCATTAATGTATATCAATTTAATAAATGCTGAAATTGTGTAAAATTAATTATCTATAAACGATTAAAAATTTACATTTTATAATAAAACCATATACATATAGTAATTGCATGTAAGAGTTATCGTTCTTGAAAAACTTCCCAGTAGTGAAATAGGTAGCCGGTTTCCAGAAGTACAGAACAATGGACACATGTGACTCATTGATAAAAAAAACCCCACCTGAGTTAAGGCCTGGATTACTTTGTAATACTTCAATACTGAGAGAACACACTGTTCTGTCAATAATAAACATACATACACTATTCACCAGTTTAATATTAAACATTAGAATATGCGGAAATTGTGATACTGTCTCCCTACATTGGATTTTCAACTAGGGATGTACTTCCTATTTCCGTTTATTAATACACTCTTATGACCTTAATTACTGGCAGACTTCCTGACCAAGTTTCATCAAAAACAAAAACCTGTCATATTTGAAAATAGTGTGTTGACCGTCGACCAATCAGAAAGCAGTGTAATAATGTGAGGAATAAAATATTGCAGAAGCGCGCAAATTCACCTCCTTTAGGAGAGTTCCTAAATACAGTTTCAGACTTATCTCCCTTCGACCATGCATTACATCAATGTTTCTCTCACCCATCACATACCATACGTACAACATCCCGCCCGACAAAAGAAAATTGCACCATAGCCTGCAACAAATCGCGCGATATATATTTTTCCAACTCCAAAAGGAGACTTCGTCTAACATAAGATGAAGACGTTAACGGAAAAGGAGAACTCTTTCGGAGGAGTAGGACACTTTGAGAAGACAATTGCAGAGAGGCAAACATTTTCGGAAAAGGAGGACCAATTCAAAAGGAAAGAAAAAATCTATTTGAAGAGGATGACACTTTGAAAGAGGTACTTACTTTTATTTTTGTTTTACCAAATCGGTTAGTGATTACATGGTAGAGTTAGAAAACCTCCCACAACACATCGCGACACAATACGACGTCTCACATTAGAGGAAGGCACTGTCGGAAGAGTAAAATACTATCAGAAGACATTTTTATAGTGACAGTCTTTTTCGAAAAAGGATGTCACATTCAAAAGAGGAAAGAAATAGTTTTGAGGATGGAATGGTAATTACAACCTCATTAGTTAACACTATAGTGCGCGTTATAGATCATTTATAATGTCTACTATGTAGTGAAATGATCATGACCTGTTTGATTAGGTGTAGATCGTCATATAATGCCACTATACGTTCAGAATTAATTACCAAATATAGTTCTTTACTTGTTTTATGAGGATTACCTAAAACCACAGGCTACAAAATGTCTTCGTCATATGTAAAAATATGAGAGATTTTTTTATGATATTTGTAATTCTTTAATTTTCTTTGATTTTGCGCTATTTCGATCTTTGCTATGTTTATCATCAGCTTATCCCGAAAGATAAAACTCACCACATTGGAATTTGGCTTAAGGTCATGTCATTATCATCGACGTGAACTTAGAAGATATCTATTTACAGAATGTAATCGACTTTAAGGGTGTGACTTGAATAAATAGCTCATTCAATATTAAATGTTCGAAAGAAGGTTGATTCATACTACAAAACGATACCTATTGTATACTTAAAAGGAGTTAGAAAGAAAAATCTAGGGTTAGGGTTAGGGTTAGCGTAAAAATTATCACATAGAAAGAAAATAAGAACTATAGGATAAACTCACATTTTACATTTTCGATATTAGCGAGTAAATTATAAACCATTCTTAAAGATAAAAGTACTAAATTCGATAAGCATAGTACCAAAACCTTGATAACTTGTTTCGAGTTCTAAGGTTGGTGTCTACCATATAATACAGTATGTTTATCAGAAACGTTTCTCGTACGACTGCTACTTTACTTCAACTCTTCACATTTGTTTTTTTGACAGGAACGATGCATTATTTCCGTGGATTATAATTAGTGACAAATCTAATTAGCTTTGTACATATTTTTTTTTATTTGATACACGGAATGTGATATGTTCCTTTTTCTATACTTCTCAACAATGATAGTGAAAATCCTTGAAAAGAGTTTTAGTTTCACTATATTTGAATAAGAGTACAGCTGATCTTAATTTCAATCTTACGTATGTATATTATTATCTGAACTATTATTCTAACCTCAGTAAACACTAAAGTCAATATTCTAATAATCCATCACTAGCGTAGATGATATAGCAGACTTGGTCAGTGTCAGCATTACCTTATATATTTGTGTGATATGACGGTCGATGCTATTAATGATGCTCTTTAATGTGCCTTGTTGTTTTATTACCACCTGTTTGAGTACCTTGATGATGTTATTTGACTTAGAAGTACATGGCGGGTGACGTCAGGACGTCAGGACGTATACCTATCAGATATACTGTTACAAACACTATTCATGTTAATTATTCATCTTTTTCATATTTTGCTTTATTTTATCGAATTTTAGTATGATTTACTCTTTGTCCCTTTTCGCCGGAAATATTCTTCACACATTTCAAGTCTAATGACAATGGCAAGAAGTATTGTGGAAAGGATGAATTTGTTTGGTATTACCTTTTCCTGGTTGTGTTATTCGCATACATCGGGGTTATTAAAACCCAGACAAAAACTCTACAATAGTAGTATTTGCATGAATAAGACAAAAATAACATTTCTGGCTGGTAGATTTATCTACATATCCGTTAAAGATCATCGCTTTATGTTAATTATGTTTTTATTGTTTGTCGTTCTGTGTTATTATTGTGTGTCGGGAGCTGCCAGGAGTGAGTGGTCCTTGGTTTCGGCTACCTTGTGTGTCGGGAGCTGTCAGGGTTGAGTGGTCCTGGGTTTCGTGTGTTTTGTTGTTTACGGGTTTTCGGTCAATATTTTTATTCTAGCTTTGTAGGGTAATTCTTTTATCGTTCAGTCTTTGCCATTAGTTTCTCTCTGATAACGATAACTCATTTGCCAAATCATACAATAATAAGATGAAAGTTTAACTGAATATGCAGTTTATTATCCTCTGTCGTCCAGCAGGTTTCAGAGAATAAGTTATGACATCGGGCATCGTCGTCTACTGCAGTTTCTCACAAACAAACTTTTTTGGGCTGTGGCAGAATTCGAAGGTGACCTTTGCGTCTTTGACCATCCAGCACGTTTTTTGGCCATCGATACTGCCTATCCACCACTCCTCCTTCCCTGAAATGATATTATCTTATTACCCAACAGAAAAAACACGTCTATCCACCAAACATTTGGCCAAAATATGCTGTACGAACGAAAATGCATTTGCTACCAAAATCAA
Organism: Mizuhopecten yessoensis; assembly: GCF_002113885.1. Classification (NCBI taxonomy): domain Eukaryota; kingdom Metazoa; phylum Mollusca; class Bivalvia; order Pectinida; family Pectinidae; genus Mizuhopecten; species Mizuhopecten yessoensis. The sequence goes on from NW_018408732.1 coordinate 55,604, forward strand.
AGTACTGTAGGTACTGAAGGAGGCGTTAGTCAGACATTTGGACATGGAAAATAATGAAATGTAAAAGGTGACATTTGAAATAAAGTAATTATAGATGTCAACACGATTATTGATATTCATTTAAGAGCAAGTACATAAATCAATTCAAGTTTCCATTTTTTTCTATTTTAATTGGTTATATTGGTCAGTCATAAATTCATAGGAACTATATATATTACCCAAACATGATAAATATTCTGTAGCAATGTTCTCAAGCCTGACACATTCTCTGACAATTTACATTTTTCTCAAAAATAATTGATTACAGAATAAAAGGATAGTTGGTCAGACATGACAAATTGACAGGAACTATATTTTCCTCATTCAATGATATATTATCTCAGGCAATGTTCTCAACATGATGCAAAATCTCAGCCAATGTTCACGTCTCAAGCATGATATGAATTCTCAAGAATGGTATAAACTCTCGGGCATGTCGATGGGCCGTAAGACTATTACAAAACAAGACAATGCGGTAATACGATGCTCTAAATGTAAATAGAAAACTGCGCATGTGTAGCGTCACCCAAGGAGTTTAACGAAAAACACTTTTATACGTTCCTTTTTAGTTAAACTTATATATAATGGGTTGAGTACACATCGCGATTGTTGATTAGCGTAAACGACTAACCGTCAGAGGAGTAGGCCTTTGTTGTGTTATTGATAGTACTAGGACAGGCAAATAGCCTATTAAAAATCATGGCAAAATGTGAAAATAAACGTAATCAGAATCGAATCATTGCCATGACTCAGCGTATTTTAATGACGAGTCATCAACTCACATTTGGACTAATAAAGACCATAAACAATCAAGTATATAACTTCTTAGGACATACGCAATGATCAGTTAACGAGAGAAATGAAGCAGAGCAAAACTAACATTGATAATGAAGTCGTTGTAGTTATAATTTATTTGTGCTTGGCTGTTATGAGAACTATTGTTTATAATGAAACGGTTGTCCTCGTCCGTTACTACTGTCTCGCAGTTGTCTCCCTTCCAACATGATTTATTTTTTATAATTCCTAAATGTTCAAAATTGATTTACGGGAATATAGCATAAATATGTTGAAGTCAATACTCTAGTAGTGTAAACTGAAATGTTAACAAAATTATCAGGATATTTGAATAAAGTAGTATTTCTTACATGATTATACTATGAACGAAGTGCTACAGTACAGTTTCAGTAACGGAGGTTACTGGAAACAAATTACTGACGTCACGTCCGATAGGTGGTATTGACTTTCAATACGTCAGGCGTTGTAAAACCCATTTAAAACAATGTCCTAAACAGACCGGTCATGAAGTCAAACTGTCAGTAACATGATATAGTAAATATTGATTTCTTCTTTAATTTTTTTTTTGTTAATTTTGTTAATTTTCAGATGTAACAGGGGCGAAGCGGTCGCCAGCAGACATCTTCTGTTGTCGTCTGACAGATCGCGTTCTGGTCTAACTGCGCATGCGCTACGACAGGTTAAGGGGGATTTCCATATAGGCTATATTTAGAAATCGATATTCACAGAACAACCAGTCTACACGATTTTTTGAGGACTGGTTACGTGTATAGGATCTGGCAAATGTGACTGCAAGAAATTCTCAAGCATGTGATAATGTATGATATGCATATCTAAGGCTTGTCCCGAATGCAAGGGAAACTGTGGAAGTTAAAATGGGTTTTTCGCAGAAGCAATATCTAGGAACATTTACGTTTGTGTTAAAAGTTACATTAAATGCACTAAGCATGGCATGAACAAACACGTAATAAAGTTTTCAAACCGTGAGGAAATCTCACTAAAAAATCAATCCTTAGACAGCCACTTACTGTTCATATAGCTAACATTGCAACTACCGCCATTTCGTACTATTGGCATTAAATTGGAATAGAATGTCTGTTTTATAATACTTCAGGCATACGTAAATTTCTTACATACTCTAAAGCTAACCATAAATCAGTTTAAGTGACCACCTGTTTATAAATATCATGTCTAAAACCCACGCTGTCTATAAAAGGCGAATTGTCTAAAATGATTATCTCTTTATAACTACAATATTTAAAAATAAGAAGGTATAGTATCACTACGTGTTTGTAATGACTTGTACATAAAGAGTACAAAGGTTTAAGGCGATCATTTGCCTATTTACCATAACTGAGTACAACGGTTAAAGGCGATCATCTGCCTATTTACCATAACTGAGTACAAAGGTTGAAGGCGATCATCTGCCTATTTAACATAACTGAGTACAAAGTTTAAAGGCGAGCATCTGCCTATTTACCATAACTGAGTACAAAGGTTTAAGGCGATCATTTGCCTATTTACCATAACTGAGTACAAAGGTTAAAGGCGATCATTTGCCTATCTAACATAACTGAGTACAAAGGTTAAAGGCGATCATTTGCCTATTTAACATAACTGAGTACGAAGGTTAAAGGCGATCATCTGCCTATTTAACATAACTGAGTACAAAGGTTTAAGGCGATCATCTGCCTATTTACCATAACTGAGTACAAAGGTTTAAGGCGATCATCTGCCTATTTAACATAACTGAGTACAAAGGTTAAAGGCGATCATCTGCCTATTTAACATAACTGAGTACAAAGTTTAAAGGCGAGCATCTGCCTATTTACCATAACTGAGTACAAAGGTTTAAGGCGATCATTTGCCTATTTACCATAACTGAGTACAAAGGTTTTGGGCTATCATCTGCCTATTTAACATAACTGAGTACAAAGGTTTAAGGTGATCATCTGCCTATTTATCATAACTGAGTACAAAGGTTGAAGGTGAACATCTGCCTATTTAACATAACTGAGTACAAAGGTTAAAGGCGATCATCTGCCTATTTACCATAACTGAGTACAAAGGTTTAAGGCGATCATTTGTCTATTTACCATAACTGAGTACAAAGGTTAAAGGCGATCAATTGCCCATTTACCATAACTGAGTACAAAGGTTTAAGGCTATCATTTGCCTATTTAACATAACTGAGTACAAAGTTTAAAGGCGAGCATCTGCCTATTTACCTTAACTGAGTACAAAGGTTTAAGGCGATCATTTGCCTATTTACCATAACTGAGTACAAAGGTTTTAGGCTATCATCTGCCTATTTAACATAACTGAGTACAAAGGTTTAAGGTGATCATCTGCCTATTTACCATAACTGAGTACAAAGGTTGAAGGTGAACATCTGCCTATTTACCATAACTGAGTACAAAGGTTAAAGGCGATCATCTGCCTATTTACCATAACTGAGTACAAAGGTTAAAAGCGATCATCTGCCTATTTACCATTACTGAGTACAAAGGTTAAAGGCGATCATTTGCCTATTTACCATAAAGAGTACAAAGGTTAAAGGCGATCATTTGCCTATTTACCATAACTGAGTACAAAGGTTTAAGGTGATCATCTGCCTATTTACCGTAACTGAGTACAAAGGTTAAGGCGATCATCTGCCTATTTACCATAACTGAGTACAAAGGTTAAAGGCGATCATCTGCCTATTTACCAGAACTGAGAACAAAGGTTTAAGTTGATCATCTGCCTATTTGCCATAACTGCAATTTTAAGAAATACCAATATTCATTTTCTAGTTCCTCATGATCGTGTTTGGTAAGTTTCATTGACATAATAATTACAGGGTGTTTGAGGTTACAACTTACCTTTACCCTGGTCTAACAAAACACTCGTTAACGCATTCCATTTTGTTTCTGAATCAACTTTTGTAAGACGTCCGCCTTCAGACTGGCATGTCGATCTGGCATTGGTCCAATCAAGACCCTCACAGTGAAACTTCAGTCGCAATTCAGTGTTTCCAGACCAGAAGCTCTTGTATTCTTTGCTGCACGCAGGAGATGTGATACATTTCGAGCCATAATGTTGGTTTGGGTTTTCGATCAGGATACATTCACCATCAACATTGTGATCTATCCAGAGAGGGGGGTTGGACAATTCTTTTACTGAAATAAAAGGTTACCTCAATTCCTTAGATCGCAGGTCATTTGTACCATTATACTGGTATAAATATGTTACAGCATGACATATCAAATTTGATTTACCTTGAGAGGCAGAAGGCACCTAGTCTCTTTAATACCTACGTGTAGTGATTCAATAAATTGTCTCTCAATATCCGGACACGTGCAAGACCCATTTTAGTATATATTTTTTGCATTGCATTTAGTACATAAAATCAGCACAGCCTCGTACAAAGTTAATTTGTTTTTATAATGTACAATATATATTTGTTGCTCTATACCATATACGTACTCTGAAGATTTTCCGTTATCCGTGTTATTTCCTCAGTAGAGAGGCGGTCCATACGTCCAGCAAAATGTCCACAAACGTCATGTGCCATTTGAGTAGGCATCGTGGTAAGATTGAGGTTTGAGCACCAGTTAAAACGATTCAGTCTGGGAATCATACACACGTAATTCTTCTTGGTAGAGCAGAGATATTTTCCAACAAAATACCGATTCTTTATATACAGACAGAGTTTTGCACTACTTTCCACAATGTTTGCCTCCTTGTCGCTGACCCAAAATTCCTGATGATCTGTAGAAAAAGAAGCAAGTCACATAGACATGCTAACATGGTAACATGTTGTCCCGAAATAATATGCATACACATGTATCATATTTTTTCATAATTGTTTATTTATTCAAAAGACAATTTGTGTAATACATATACACATATTACAGTATAACTTTCTCTCACTCCACACCAGTACTGTTGTAATGTCAGTATAACTTTCTCTCACTCCACACCAGTACTGTTGTAATATCAGTATAACTTTCTCTCACTCCACACCAGTACCGTTGTAATGTCAGTATAACTTTCTCTCACTCCACACCAGTACTGTTGTAATATCAGTATAACTTTCTCTCACTCCACACCAGTACTGTTGAATTGTCAGTATAACTTTCTCTCACTCCACCCCAGTACTGTTGTAATGTCAGTATAACTTTCTCTCACTCCACACCAGTATTGTTGTAATGTCAACTAATTGTAAGGCTCTTAGTAATACACGTATTCTAATTACTTTTATTGAGAGACAGAAAAGGGGAAGTATTCAGTGTCAGAAAGAAAGGGTAAAGCAGAGAGGAAAGCAGGTTCAGAGAAATTCAATATGATCAGCAGAATGATGCGAAATAGTACCACAGGTCAATAATGATAGTATGATGCGAATTAGTACCACAGGTAAATAATGATAGTATGACGCGAAATAGTACCACAGGTCAATAATGATGGGATGATGCGAAATAGTACCACAGGTCAATAATGATAGTATGACGCGAAATAGTACCACAGATCAATACTGATAGTATGACGCGAAATAGTACTATCCAATTATAGCCTTTGGCTGAGGTCTTGCGTCCTCGGTCAATAATCTTCTCTCGGGTCGATAAATCCAGGTATTAACCGAAGTTAAATGCTACAATTGTTTTATTATTTTACAAAACAGTAATGCAAGCAATCAGTAAAAAAACACAACAGAAAAAGCGTCGGAAGTGGGACGTTGCATTGTTTGGAGACACTTCATGATTATATTTTTTGAAAAAAACAGTCCTTCAACAAAAATCACGCGCTCAAAGTTAATATCGGTTTTTATCGGTTGACACGTGATGCACTCCTGGCCAATTACTTGTCGGGAATAATATGATAAAATAATAACACAGGTTAATAATGATAGTATGACGCGAAATAGTACCACATATCAATAATGTAGTATGATGCGAAATCGTACCACAGGTCAATAATGATAGTATGACGCGAAATAGTACCACAGGTTAATAATGATAGTATGACGCGAAATAGTACCACAGGTCAATAATGATAGTACATGTATGACGTGAAATCGTACCACAGGTCAATAATGATAGTATGACGCGAAATAGTACAACATGTCAATAATTATAGGATGATGCGAAATAGTACCACAGGTCAATAATGATATTATGATGCGAAATAGTACCACAGGTCAATAATGATAGTATGACGCGAAATAGTATTACAGGTCAATAATGATAGTATGACGCGAAATAGTACCACAGGTTAATAATGATAGTACATGTATGACGCGAAATAGTACCACAGGTCAATAATGATAGGATGATGCGAAATAGTACCACAGGTCAATAATGATAGTATGACGCGAAATAGTACCACAGGTCAATAATATTAGTATGACGCGAAATAGTACCACAGGTCAATAATGATAGGATGATGCGAAATAGTACCACAGGTTAATAATGATAGCATGAAGCGAAATAGTACCACAGGTCAATAATGATGGGATGATGCGAAATAGTACCACAGGTCAATAATGATAGTATGACGCGAAATAGTACCACAGGTCAATAATATTAGTATGACGCGAAATAGTACCACAGGTCGATAATGATAGTATGACGCGAAATATTACCACAGGTCAATAATGATAGTATGACGCGAAATAGTACCACAGGTCAATACTGATAGGACGACGCAAAATAGTACCACAGGTCAATAATGACAGTATGACGCGAAATAGTACCACATGTCAATAACGATGGTATGACGCGAAATAGTCACACAGGTCAATAATGATAGGATGATGCGAAAAAGTACCATAGGTCAATAATAATAGGATGACGCGAAATAGTACCACAGGTCAATAATGATAGAATGACGCGAAATAGTATAACAGGTCAATAATGATAGTATGACGCGAAATAGTACCACAGGTCAATAATGATAGTATGACGCGAAATAGTACCACAGATCAATAATGATAGGATGATGCGAAATAGTACCACAGGTCAATAATGATAGCATGAAGCGAAATAGTACCACAGGTCAATAATGTTGGGATGATGCGAAATAGTACCACAGGTAAATAATGATAGTATGACGCGAAATAGTACCACAGGTCAATTATGATAGTTTGACGCGAAAAAGTACCACAGGTCAATAATGATGACAGGATGCGAAATAATACCACAGGTCAATAATATAAGCATGAAGCGAAATAGTACCACAGGTCAATAATGATAGTATGACGCGTAATAGTACCACAGGTCAATAATGATAGTATGACCCGAAATAGTACCACAGGTCAATAATGATAGCATAAAGCGAAATAGTACCACAGGTCAATAATATTAGTATGACGCGAACTCGTACCACAGGTCAATAACGATAGGATGACGCGAAATAGTACCACAGGTCAATAATGATAGGATGACGCGAAATAGTACCACAGGTCAATAATGATAGCATGAAGCGAAATAGTACCACAGGTCAATAATGATAGTATGACGCGAAATAGTACCACAGGTCAATAATGATAGGATGACGCGAAATAGTACCACAGGTCAATAATGATAGTATGACGCGAAATAGTACCACAGGTCAATAATGATAGCATGAAGCGAAATAGTATCACAGGTCAATAATGATAGCATGAAGCGAAATAGTACCACAGGTCAATAATGAAAGTATGCCTCCTCCCCTTTACCATATGAAGAATATGTCTGTACTGTATGATACCCTTAACCGTGCTCAATATAGTGGTCCTATTTAAAGAACATTGTATAATCTACCTGTTCTGTAGATGTATGATTTCAGAACCAAAAGTATAGCATCGTCTATTCTGTAATATATCCCTGTTTGGACAATTATACCAAAAAACATATTTTCCTTATAATGTATCATATGAAGTATACTTTCTAATGGTCTTAAGAAGATGATATATATATTTCTTAAACAAAGAATGTATAAAAACATTCACAAATAATTAAAACAAATACAAACATGTCATTGCGTCAAAACACAGTTATACTACACACAGAACAATTACGATAAAGAAATCGATCGAAATCAATCGGCAGGAAAAGTAATTAGTACCTTTCATTATGTTTTCTGTATCTTCTAGGAAAGTAAGGGCTAGTCTATCTAAACTATTGATAATATGTCTCAACAGCAGACACTGACCTCCCATAGTTTTGTAGGTCAATACGGTAAGCAAGTAGATTACATGAAAACCCTACTCTACATAGCTAACTTAGATGTGCACCCTCAACATATCGATATAACTACAAACGCCAACAGCTCGATCACTAGGATTCCTCAAATGTAACTTAAAAACAAATTTAGGACTTACTCTACAAAGCCACTTTCCAGCAAAAACGATACGATAACAATAGATACCACAGCATAACCTTATGACAAGTGATACGATAACAATAGATACCACAACATAATCTCCGGACAAGTGATACGATAACAATAGATACCACAACATAACCTTATGACAAGTGATACGATAACAATAGATACCACAGCATAACCTTATGACAAGTGATACGATACCAATATATATCACAACATAACCTCCGGACAAGTGATTAATAACAATAAACAGCACAACATAACCTCCGGACAAGTTATTCGATAACAGCAAATACCACAACATAACCTCAGGACAAGTGATACGATAACAATAGATATAACAACATTACCTTATGACAAGTGATTAATAACAATAGACAGCACAACATAACCTCAGGACATGTGATACGATACAAATAGATACCACAACATAACCTCCGGACAAATTATACGATAACAATAGATATCACAACATAACCTCCGGACAAGTTATTCGAAAACAATAGATACCACAACATTACCTGATGACAAATGATTAATAACAATAGACAGCACAACATAACCTCAGGACATGTGATACGATAACAATAGATACCACAACATTACCTCCGGACAAATTATACGATAACAACAGATATCACAACATAACCTCCGGACAAGTGATACCATAACAATATATATCACAACATAACATCCGAACAAGTTATTCGATAACAATAGATACCACAACATTACCTCAGGACAAGTGATTAATAACAATAGACAGCACAACATAACCTCAGGACATGTGATATGATAACAATAGATACCACAACATAACCTCCGGACAAATTATATGATAACAATAGATACCACAACATTACCTCCGGACAAATTATAAGATACCAATAGATATCACAACATCACCTCTGGACAAGTGATGCAATAACAATAGATACCACAACATTACTTCCGGACAGGTTCTTCGATAACAATAGATACCACAACATAACCTCCGGACAAATTATACGATAACAATAGATATCACAACATAACCTCCGGACAGTGATACGATAACAATAGATACCACAACATTACCTCAGGACAAGTGATACGATAACAATAGATATCACAACATAACCTCCGGACAGTGATACGATAACAATAGATACCACAACATAACCTCAGGACAAGTTATTCGATAACAATAAATACCACAACATAACCTCAGGACAAGTTATTCGATAACAATAGATACCACAACATTACCTTATGACAAGTCAGACGATAACAATAGATACCACAACATTCCCTCAGGACAAGTGATACGATAACAATAGATATAACAACATAACCTCCGGACAAAATATACGATAACAATATATACCACAACATTACCTCCGGACAAGTTATTCGATAACAATAAATACCACAACATAACCTCAGGACAAGTTATTCGATAACAATAGATACCACAACATTACCTTATGACAAGTGATTAATAATAATAGATACCACAACATAACCTTCGGACAAATGATACGATAACAATAGATATAACAACATAACCTCCGAAAAGTATTACGATAACAATAGATACCACACTTAACCTCCGGACAAGTGAAACAATAACCATAGATACCACAACATAACCTCCGGACAAATTATACGATAACAATAGATATCACAACATAACCTCCGGACATGTGATACGATAACAATAGATACCAGAACATTGCCTCCGGACAAGTTATTCGATAACAATAGATACCACAACATAACCTCCGGACAAATTATACGATAACATACGATAACAATAGATACCACAACATAACCTCCGGACAAGTTATTCGATAACAATAGATACCACAACATAACCTCAGGACAAGTTATTCGATAACAATAGATACCACAACATTACCTCATGACAAGTGATTAATAATAATAGATACCACAACATAACCTCCGGACAAGTGATACGATAACAATAGATACCACAACATAACCTCCGGACAAGTGATACGATAACAATAGATACCACAACATTATCTCCGGACAGTGTGATACGATAACAATAGATACCAAATTATTACCTCCGGACAAATCATACGATAACAATAGATACCACAACATTACCTTATGACAAGTGATACGATAACAATAAATACCACAACATAACCTCCGGACAAGTGATACGATAACAATAGATACCACAACATTACCTGATGACAAGTGATACGATAACAAAAGATACCACAACATAACCTCCGGACAAGTGATACGATAACAATAGATATCACAACATTACCTTATGACGAGTGATACGATAACAATAGATACCACAACATTACCTCCGACAAATTATACGATAGCAATAGATACCACAACATAACCTCCGGACAAGTGATACGATAACAGTAGAAACCACAACATAACCTCCGGACAAGTGATACGATAAAAATAGATACCACAACATTACCTCAGGACAAGTGATACTATAACAATAGATATCACAACATAACCCCCGGACAAGTGATACGATAACAATAGATACCACAACATTACCTCCGGACAAATTATACGATAACAATAGATATCACAACATTACCTTATGACAAGTGATACGATAACAATAGATACCACAACATAACCTCCGGACAAGTTATACGATAACAATAGAAACCACAACATAACCTCCGGACAAGTGATACGATAAAAATAGATACCACAACATTACCTCAGGACAAGTGATACTATAACAATAGATATCACAACATAACCCCCGGACAAGTGATACGATAACAATAGATACCACAACATTACCTCCGGACAAATTATACGATAACAATAGATATCACAACATTACCTTATGACAAGTGATACGATAACAATAGATACCACAACATAACCTCAGGACAAGTTATTCGATAACAATAGATACCACAACATTACCTTATGACAAGTGATTAATAATAATAGATACCACAACATAACCTCCGGACAAATGATACGATAACAATAGATATAACAACATACCCTCAGGACAAGTGATACGATAACAATGGATACCGCAAAATAACCTCCGGACAAGTGAAACGATAGCAATACACAGCACAACATAACCTCAGGACAAGTGATACGATAACAATAGATACCACAACATTACCTCCGGACAAGTTATACGATAACGATAGACAGCACAACATTACCTCCGGACAAGTGATACGATAACATTAGATACCACAACATAACCTCCGGACAATTGATACGATAACAATAGATACCACATTACCTCCGGACAAATTATACGATAACAATAGATACCACAACATTACCTCTGGACAAGTTATTCGATAACAATAGATACCACAACATAACCTCAGGACAAGTGATTCGATAACAATAGATACCAAAACATAACCTCAGGACAAGTTATTCGATAAAAATAGATACCACAACATTACCTTATGACAAGTGATTAATAATAATAGATACCACGACATAACCTTCGGACAAATGATACGATAACAGAAGATATTACAACATAACCTCTGAAAAGTGATACGATAACAATAGATACCACAACATAACCTCCGGACAATTGACACGATAACAATAGATACCACACTTAACCTCCGGACAAGTAAAACAATAACAATAGATACCACAACATAACCTCCGGACAAATTATACGATAACAATAGATATCACAACATAACCTCAAGACAAGTTATTCGATAACAATAGATACCACAACATAACCTCAAGACAAGTTATTCGATAACAATAGATACCACAACATTACCTCCGGACAAGTTATTCGATAACAATAGATACACCAACATTAACTCCGGACATGTGATACGATAACAATAGATACCACAACATTACCTTATGACAAGTGATACGATAACAATAGATACCACAACATTACCTTATGACAAGTGATACGGTAACAATAGATACCACAACATAACCTCAGGACAAGTGATACGATAACAGTAAATACCACAACATAACCTCAGGACAAGTGATACGATAACAATAGATAGCACAACATTACCTGATGACAAAAGATACGATAACAATAGATACCACAACATTACCTCAGGACAGTGTGATACGATAACAATAGATACCGCAACATAACCTCCGGACAGTGTGATACGATAACAATAGATACAACAACATTACCTCCGGACAATTGATACGATAACAATAGATACCACAACATAACCTCCGGACAAGTGATACGATAACAATAGATACCACAACATTATCTCCGGACAGTGTGATACGATAACAATAGATACCAAATTATTACCTCCGGACAAATCATACGATAACAATAGATACCACAACATTACCTTATGACAAGTGATACGATAACAATAAATACCACAACATAACCTCCGGACAAGTGATACGATAACAATAGATACCACAACATTACCTGATGACAAGTGATACGATAACAAAAGATACCACAACATAACCTCCGGACAAGTGATACGATAACAATAGATACCACAACATTACCTTATGACAAGTGATACGATAACAATAGATACCACAACATTACCTCATGACAAGTGATACGATAACAATAGATACCACAACATTACCTCCGGACAAGTTATTCGATAACAATAGATACCACAACATAACCTCAGGACAAGTTATTCGATAACAATAGATACCACAACATTACCTCATGACAAGTGATTAATAATAATAGATACCACAACATAACCTCCGGACAAATGATACGATAACAATAGATATAACAACATACCCTCAGGACAAGTGATACGATAACAATAGATACCACAACATTACCTCCGGACAAATTATACGATAACAATAGATATCACAACATTACCTTATGACAAGTGATACGATAACAATAGATACCACAACATAACCTCAGGACAAGTTATTCGATAATAATAGATACCACAACATTACCTTATGACAAGTGATTAATAATAATAGATACCACAACATAACCTCTGGACAAATGATACGATAACAATAGATATAACAACATACCCTCAGGACAAGTGATACGATAACAATGGATACCGCAAAATAACCTCCGGACAAGTGAAACGATAGCAATACACAGCACAACATAACCTCAGGACAAGTGATACGATAACAATAGATACCACAACATTACCTCCGGACAAGTTATACGATAACGATAGACAGCACAACATTACCTCCGGACAAGTGATACGATAACATTAGATACCACAACATAACCTCCGGACAATTGATACGATAACAATAGATACCACATTACCTCCGGACAAATTATACGATAACAATAGATACCACAACATTACCTCTGGACAAGTTATTCGATAACAATAGATACCACAACATAACCTCAGGACAAGTGATTCGATAACAATAGATACCAAAACATAACCTCAGGACAAGTTATTCGATAGCAATAGATACCACAACATTACCTTATGACAAGTGATTAATAATAATAGATACCACGACATAACCTTCGGACAAATGATACGATAACAAAAGATATAACAACATAACCTCTGAAAAGTGATACGATAACAATAGATACCACAACATAACCTCCGGACAATTGACACGATAACAATAGATACCACACTTAACCTCCGGACAAGTAAAACAATAACAATAGATACCACAACATAACCTCCGGACAAATTATACGATAACAATAGATATCACAACATAACCTCAAGACAAGTTATTCGATAACAATAGATACCACAACATAACCTCAAGACAAGTTATTCGATAACAATAGATACCACAACATTACCTCCGGACAAGTTATTCGATAACAATAGATACACCAACATTAACTCCGGACATGTGATACGATAACAATAGATACCACAACATTACCTTATGACAAGTGATACGATAACAATAGATACCACAACATTACCTTATGACAAGTGATACGGTAACAATAGATACCACAACATAACCTCAGGACAAGTGATACGATAACAGTAAATACCACAACATAACCTCAGGACAAGTGATACGATAACAATAGATAGCACAACATTACCTGATGACAAAAGATACGATAACAATAGATACCACAACATTACCTCAGGACAAGTGATACGATAACAGTAAATACCACAACATAACCTCCGGACAAGTGATACGATAACAATAGATATAACAACATAACCTCCGGACAAATTATACGATAACAATAGATATTACAACATTACCTTACGACAAGTGATTAATAACAATAGACAGCACAACATAACCTCAGGGCATGTGATACGATAACAATAGATAGCACAACATAACCTCCGGACAAATTATACGATAACAATGGATATCACAACATTACCTGATGACAAAAGATACGATAACAATAGATACCACAACATTACCTCTGGACAAGTGATACGATAAAAATAGACAGCACAACATTACCTCCGGACAAGTTATACGATAACAATAGATACCACAACATAACCTCAGGACAAGTTATTTGATAACAATAGATACCACAACATTACCTTATGACAAGTGATTAATAATAATAGAAAGCACAACATAACCTCCGGATAAATGATACGATAACAATAGATATAACAACATAACCTCCGGACAAGTTATACGATAACAATAGATACCACAACATAACCTCAGGACAAGTGATACGATAACAATAGATACCACAACATAACCTCCGGACAAGTGATACGATAACAATAGACAGCACAACCTTACCTCCGGACAAGTTATACGATAATAATAGATACCACAACATAACCTCCGGACAAGTGAAACGATAACAATAGACAGCACAACATAACCTCAGGACAAGTGATACGATAACAATAGACGGCACAACATTTCCTCCGGACAATTGATACGATAACAATAGATACCACAACATAACCTCCGGACAAGTGAAACGATAACAATAGACAGCACAACATAACCTCCGGACAAGTTATACGATAACAAAAGATACCACAACATCACCTCAGGACAAGTGATACGATAACAATAGATATAACAACATAACCTCTGGACAAATGATACGATAACAATAGATACCACAACATAACCTCAAGACAAGTGATACGATAACAATAGATACCACAACATGACCTCCGGTCAAGTGAAACGATAACAATAGACAGCACAACATAACCTCAGGACAAGTGATACGATAACAATAGATATAACAACATAACCTCCGGACAAGAGATACGATAACAATAGATACCACAACATAACCTCCAGACAAGTGATACGATAACAATAGATACCACAACATTACCTCCGGACAAGTTATACGATATCAATAGACAGCACAACATTCCCTCCGGACAAGTGATACGATAACAACAGACAGCACAACACTACCTCCGGACAAGTTATACGATAACAATAGATACCACAACATAACCTCCGGACAATTGATACGATAACAATAGATACCACAACATTACCTCCGGACAAGTGATACGATAACAACAGACAGCACAACATTACCTCCGGACAAGTTATACGATAACAATAGATACCACAACATAACATCCGGACAAGTGAAACGATAACAATAAACAGCACAACATAACCTCCGGACAAGTGATACGATAACAATAGATACCACAACATAACCTCCGGACAATTGATACGATAACAATAGATACCACAACATAACCTCCGGACAAGTGATACGATAACAATAGACAGCACAACATTAACTCCGGACAAGTTATACGATAACAATAGATACCACAACATAACATCAGGACAAGTTATTCGATAACAATAGATACCACAACATTACCTTATGACAACAAGTGATACGGTAACAATAGATACCACAACATAACCTCAGGACAAGTTATTCGATAACAATAGATACCACAACATTACTTTATGACAAGTGATTAATAATAATAGATAGCACAACATACCCTCCGGACAAATGATACGATAACAATAGATATAACAACATAACCTCCGGACAAATAATACGTTAACATTAGATACCACAACATAACCTCAGGACAAGTGATTAATAACAATAGATATCACAACATAACCTCAGTACAAGACATTGCATGTTGGTATCAAATCAGCTGCAGTGGTACTTTTGGGAAAGTTATGTAATTCAACCAAGGAAGATGTTGCTGAACGACAGAATGATAACGACGTTGGAGAATGACATCAAAACGTTGGTACACGACATCAGGATGTTTACAAACGTTCAAACAGTTAAGGCACAGATTTCCAATGCATCAGTTATCGCTAAGAAGAATTCCACTTACTTATAGGAACTTTATATTGCTGTAGTGTTTGGATGCTGACAAGACTCCACCCTTTCTGTTCGCAAGCAACTTTTGCGCCAAACCACGATTCCTTGTTAACACTCTCTGTAAAACAAGAAACCTCGTTCTCGTTATAGATTAAGCAATATCCGGACGTCGTACCTAGTAGGGCAACTGTACCGATGAGATACAATACCGTGGAAGCCATGTTCAGATCTGTGTCTTGTGTGATTTGGTATGGAATGTCCCACTATATAAAGCTTTTTCTTTTTATTGATCGATCCACACTTTTTACACTCCCCGACGCCATTGGTCTGTTATAATCACGTGATAGTTTAAGTTAACTAGATGCAACAGCAGTGGGTGTGTTTGTGTATTCTGCGCTGCGTCACGTGGTTCTGTGTGTAGATGGACAGCCACACATGATTGCAGAAACATTAGCGGTTTTTGTAATATGGCATGTGGTTACAAAGGACAGAAACACAAACAATTTTATATATCACAACATACACTGTAAAATAAAGGGGTAAACAGCCACAATTAAACAATTGAATAATTCTCCACCATTAACTAGGCTAATTCCAGTAAAGAATGAATTTTGAAAGCGCGAATTAAAGTTAATTAATAGAAGAAAAATAAATTAGAGAGTAAATCTATAATCGTAGTTGTATGATCTACGTGCAAACACGGTAGGAAACAAGCTGCTAGAGTAACGGGTTGCTTCGTGTGACCTTTTGACATGCAGAGAGTTGTACTATTGTTTCATAGTGACAATTGATTTAGATTAAATAAGGATCTGTAAGTCTTCAGTGCTCATTAAGGTCGGTGGAAAGATTGATCATTTGCCAAAGATGACATTTTACTCCCCCTTATTAGCTGACTTGGTATTATTTGAGGCGAAGATCATTCCAGGACATGTTACAAAGACCTGTCAAGAACTTCTATTTCACTTATTAAAAACAAGTGATCATTAACTAGATGGTATATTTATTTGTTCATCAACATATATATACATCAACAATTAACCTTGTTCTTTACCTATAAAATGACAAACAGGGACGGCTTAATACTTAGCTATATGATAAGAATTGTATTTCATTATCCATTTATGGTTTTTCATTAATCATAATATCACTGTTATCAAATAAAAAAATCCAATATTTTACTGGTAACATGTATAAAAATGTAATCTTTAGTCTAGACATAGATACGTTACAGTGATGATATAGGGGAGTAGAGTACCCTGTATCACCACTGTAACGTGTCTATGTATGGACTGTAGATTACCCTGTATCACCACTGTGACGTTTCTATGTATGGACTGTAGATTACCTTGTATCACCATTGTAACGTGTCTATGTATGGACTCTAGACATAGATACGTTACAGTGATGATATAGGGGGGTAGAGTTCCCGGTATCACCACGGTAACGTGTCTATGTATGGACTGTAGATACCCCTGTATCACCACTGTAACGTGGCTTTGTATAGACTGTAGATTACATTGTATTACCACTGTGACGTGTCTATGTATGGACTGTAGATAACACTGTATCACCACTGTAACGTGTCTATGTATGGACTCTAGACATAGATACGTTACAGTGATGATATAGGGGAGTAGAGTACCCTTTATCACCACTGTAACGTGTCTATGTATTGACTGTAGATTTCCCTGTATCACCACTGTAACGTGGCTTTGTATAGACTGTAGATTACACTGTGTCACCACTGTAACGTGTCTTTGTGTGGACTGTAGCTTACCCAGTATCACCACTGTAACGTGTCTATGTATTGACTGTAGATTTCCCTGTATCACCACTGTAACGTGTCTTTGTATAGACTGTAGATTACACTGTATCACCACTGTAACGTGTCTTTGTATGGACTGTAGATAACCCTGTATCACCACTCTAACGTGTCTTTGTGTGGACTGTAGATTACCCTGTATCACCACTGTAACGTGTCTTTGTGTGGACTGTAGCTTACCCAGTATCACCACTGTAACGTGTCTATGTATGAACTGTAGATAACCCTGTATCACCACTGTAACGTGTTTATGTATGGACTGTAGATTACCCTGTATCACCACTGTAACGTGGCTATGTATGGACTGTAGATTACCCTGTACCACCACTGTAACGTGTCTATATATGGACTGTAGATTACCGTGTATCACCACTGTAACGTGTCTATGTATAGACTGTAGATAACCCTGTATCACCACTTTAACGTGTTTATGTATGGACTGTAGATTATCCTGTATCAACACTGTAACGTGTCTATGTATAGACTGTAGATAACCCTGTATCACCACTGTAAGGTGTCTTTGTGTGGACTGTAGATTACCCAGTATCACCACTGTAACGTGTCTATGTATGGGCTGTAGATTACCTTGTATCACCACTGTATCACCACTGTAACGTGTCTATGTATAGACTGTAGATAACCCTGTATCACCACTGTAAGGTGTCTTTGTGTGGACTGTAGATTACCCAGTATCACCACTGTAACGTGTCTTTGTATAGACTGTAGATTACACTGTATCACCACTGTAACGTGTCTTTGTATAGACTGTAGATTACACTGTATTACCACCGTGACGTGTCTATGTATAGACTGTAAATTGCCCTGTATCACCACTGTAACGTGTCTTTTTGTGGACTGTAGATTACCCAGTATCACCACTGTAACGTGTCTATGTATAGACTGTAGATAACCCTGTATCACCACTTTAACGTGTTTATGTATGGACTGTAGATTACCCTGTATCAACACTGTAACGTGTCTATGTATAGACTGTAGATAACCCTGTATCACCACTGTAACGTGGCTTTGTATGGACTGTAGATTACCCTGTATCAACGCTGTAACGTGTCTATATATGGACTGTAGATTACCTTGTATCACCACTGTAACGTGTCTATGTATGTACTGTAGATAACCCTGTATCACCACTGTAACGTGTCTTTGTATGGACTGTAGATTACCCTGTATCAACGCTGTAACGTGTCTATATATGGACTGTAGACTGTAGATTACACTGTATCACCACTGTAACGTGTCTTTGTATAGACTGTAGATTGCACTGTATTACCACTGTGACGTGTCTATGTATAGACCGTAAATTACCCTGTATCACCACTGTAACGTGGCTTTGTATGGACTGTAGATTACCCTGTATCAACACCGTAACGTGTCTATATATGGACTGTAGATTGCCCTGTATCACCACTGTAACGTGTCTTTGTATAGACTGTAGATTACACTGTATTACCACTGTTACGTGTCTATGTATAGACTGTAAATTCCCCTGTATCACCACTGTAACGTGTCTATGTATGGTCTGTAGATTACCCTGTACCACCACTGTAACGTGTCTTTGTACGGACTGTAGATTACCGTGTATCACCACTGTAACGTGTCTATGTATAGACTGTAGATAACCCTGTATCACCACTGTAAGGTGTCTTTGTGTGGACTGTAGATTACCCTGTATCACCACTTTAACGTGTCTATGTATGGACTGTAGATAACCCTGTATCACCACTTTAACGTGTTTATGTATGGACTGTAGATTATCCTGTATCAACACTGTAACGTGTCTATATATGGACTGTTGATTACCCTGTATCACCACTGTAACGTGTATATGTATGGACTGTAGATTACCCTGTATCAACGCTGTAACGTGTCTATATATGGACTGTAGACTGTAGATTACACTGTATCACCACTGTAACGTGTCTTTGTGTAGACTGTAGATTACACTGTATTACCACTGTTACGTGTATATGTATAGACTGTAAATTGCCCTGTATCACCACTGTAACGTGTCTTTGTATGGACTGTAGATTACCCTGTATCAACACCGTAACGTGTCTATATATGGACTGTAGATTGCCCTGTATCACCACTGTAACGTGTCTTTGTATGGACTGTAGATTACCCTGTATCAACACCGTAACGTGTCTATATATGGACTGTAGATTGCCCTGTATCACCACTGTAACGTGTCTTTTTGTGGACTGTAGATTACCCAGTATCACCACTGTAACGTGTCTATGTATTGACTGTAGATTACCTTGTATCACCACTGTATCACCACTGTAACGTGTCTATGTATGGGCTGTAGATTACCTTGTATCACCACTGTATCGTGTCTATGTATTAACTGTAGATTACCTTGTATCACCACTGTAACGTGTGTATGTATGGACTGTAGATTATCCTGTATCAACACTGTAACGTGTCTATGTATAGACTGTAGATAACCCTGTATCACCACTTTAACGTGTTTATGTATGGACTGTAGATTACCCTGTATCAACACTGTACCGTGTCTATATATGGACTGTAGATTACCCCGTATCACCACTGTAACGTGTTTATGTACGGACTGTAGAATTCCCTGTATCACCACTGTAACGTGTCTATGTATAGACTGTAGATTACCCTGTATCACCACTGTAACGTGTATATCTATGGACTGTAGAATTCCCTGTATCATCACTGTAACGTGTCTATATATGGACTGTAGATTACCCTGTATCACCACTGTAACGTGTCTATATATGGACTGTAGATTACCCCGTATCACCACTGTAACGTGTTTATGTATGGACTGTAGATTACCCTGTATCAACACTGTAACGTGTCTATATATGGACCGTAGATTACCCTGTATCACCACTGTAACGTGTCTATATATGGACTGTAGATTATCCTGTATCACCACTGTAACGTGTCTATGTATAGACTGTAGATTACCCTGTATCATCACTGTAACGTGTATATATATGGACTGTAGATTACCCTGTATCACCACTGTAACGTGTCTAAGTATGGACTGTAGATTATCTTGTATCATCACTGTAACGTGTATATGTATGGACTGTAGAATTCCCTGTATCACCATTGTAACGTGTTTATGTATGGACTGTAAGTTACCCTGTATCACCACTGTAACGTGTCTATGTATGGACTGTAGATTATCCTGTATCACCACTGTAACGTGTTTATGTATGGACTGTAGAGTACCCTGTATCACCACTGTAACGTGTCTATGTATTGACTGTAGATTACCCTGTATCACCACTGTAACTTGTTTATGTATGGACTGTAGATTACCCTGTATCAGCACTGTAACGTGTTTATGTATGGACTGTAGAGTACCCTGTATCACCGCTGTAACGTGTCTATGTATGGACTGTAGATTATCCTGTATCACCACTGTAACGTGTTTATGTATTGGCTGTAGATTACCCTGTATCACCACTGTGATGTGTCTATGTATGCACTGTAGATTGCCCTGTATCACCACTGTAACGTGTATATGTATGGACTGTAGATTTCCCTGTATCACCACTGTAACGTGTTTATGTATTGGCTGTAGATTACCCTGTATCACCACTGTGATGTGTCTATGTATGCACTGTAGATTGCCCTGTATCACCACTGTAACGTGTATATGTATGAACTGTAGAATTCCCTGTATCACCACTGTAACATGTATATGTATGGACTGTAGATTACCCTGTATCACCACAGTAACGTGTTTATGTATGAACTGTAGATTACCCTGTATCACCACTGTAACTTGTTTATGTATGGACTGTAGATTACCCTGTATCATCACTATAACGTGTCTATGTATGGACTGTAGATTATCCTGTATCACCACTGTAACGTGTCTATGTATGGACTGCAGATTACCCTGTATCACCACTGTAACGTGTTTATGTATGGACTGTAGATAACCCTGTATCACCACAGTAACGTGTTTATGTATGAACTGTAGATTACCCTGTATCACCACTGTAACGTGGCTATGTATTGACTGTAGATTTCTCTGTATCACCACTGTAACGTGTCTATGTATGGACTGTAGAATTCCCTGTATCATCACTTTAACATGTCTATGTATGGACTGTAGATTGCCCTGTATCACCACTGCAACGTGTTTATGTATGAACTGTAGATTACCCGGTATCACCATTGTAGCTCTTCCTCGTGTTGACTTCTACTACTTCGTATTTCAACAGTATTGTATTTATATGTGGACTTAAGACCACCTGTTTCGAATCATTAGTCTATAAGTGAACTAATAGACCATGTATTCTGAATACATTTGTTATGTCATATGTGTAAATGAAGGAAAAGAGCAGTAGACGGACAACACAGCTATAGTGGTCAGATATTGATTCTTATACTCTGTCATCTTATCACAATTATCTGTTACAGATTAGAATGAACTACGAATGGGCATATCAATGACCCGAAAACTGTTTATTGTTGGTTATTGATTAAATAGCTATTATGTTATACTTGTAATGAAACTTTGACTATAACAGTAGGCCGAGCTTCAATAGCTGTAAGATCCTAATTATCGATCATATTAAATGGAAAAACGAATCAAAACTGTGTTTCATTTTGGATGAAAATAGTCTTTTTGACCAGATATAGCATGAAACTTTTGTTTATAATTCAGATTAAACCGTTAACACCGATATAATATCAATAGGTTTATATCGGGACGTTGTCGTGCTAGCCATCGGATGTTTGATATATCAACCGGTAAGCTTATTTGAACATGCATAATAAGATTTTTTCTCTCATTTGTAAGATAGAGGTGACCTGGGTAGGAAAGGGGTTAAGAAATGTCTATCTTACATCACATTTCACGTGACGTGACGTCTCAATGGCTCAACAATGAAGTGACGTCGTTAATTTGGAAAACTCCGATGCCGCAATGCAGAAAAAGTGACGTGATGAAATTTAAACCTTTTACGATATATTTATCGTACACGTTAGAAAGATGAGATTACTGTTTCTGGGCAACCTTTGTTTGCAAATAAGGGGTATGCTTAATATCGCTGACATATTCGTTTTCGTCAAAAAAGGGCTCAAGGAAAATTAGATTTTTTGTAATGGTAGCCAATCCAAAGGCATTTCCCTGGTGGCACAGCTTTTTCTGGTTGTTAAATATATATTTTTATCATGTTTTATTTTTTATTGTTCACATGTTAGTACACAGTGGAGTACATGACAATTAATTACACTATTGTATTACATATTGTCTCACATACTAATGAATTCTAACTTCCTTTTCATTTTGTTTCTTTTTCATGTACAGTAACATCTGCTTGCGTTCTTATTATAAGGTTGTAATACATTCTAGATATAATAAGCTTGGATAGCAAGAAGGGGCAAAATATGTAACTATATTCAATTATTCTATGTTCAATGCTGTGCTGATAACGGCCCATTTCACCACTACTTCGTCGGCTTTTACCCTGGAATATGACGAGATACATTGTTTTTTAATAAGTTTATAGTATTATATTGCAGAACGGACCCCGTCAACAGTTTGCATTGTATGTTTGTTTCTGCATGAGTAAATATATTTTTTTATGATGATGATACACATATTCACACTTTCGTTTTCAGGTGTGTCATTTTTTCCACATGTAAAGGAAATATTTGACGGTAGAAAATCTGTATTACAATTAGTTACAAATGGTTCTCTTAGAAATGACCATAACGCACGTGTAGGAGGACAATCCCAAAATAAGTGAGTCAGCATTTCTCTATTTACTGAACAATATTACATATTCCTGTCCTGTCCTGTCCTGTAATGTTCATTTTCATTAGTCTAGAGTTTGTAAATATTATTTTGTGCAGCATTTTAAATTGAAAAGTTTGTAGTGCTGTGTCATCTGTTAAATTGAAAGGTAGTCTGAAGTACATATTCCAACTGTCATTTGTTATATCTAACTCCATTTTGTCTTATCATTTTTGCATATATGTAATAGGGAGGTATATATCTATTGACCAATACTGTATACTAGTCATCTTTCCTTCCCGTTTAGTATTCGTATATATTTGTTTTCTGGTACATCAATATTTTTCTTGTATGCTATAATTATAGATTATCACACTGTATTTTCAGGGTTTATCGTGAGAACAATTTTCTCATCGCGAGCACGTGGATAAATTCCAGAGGCCACCACAGGTGGACTCGAGATTTTATCTACGTGCGAGCGATGAGATAATTGTTCGAAAGGCAAACACTGAAAAAATACTGTATGATAAACTATTTATCATTTATATACTACTATCTTCTATATTTCTCCATTTAAAAACGTCAACTAAACAGCAAGTTTTCCAGATGACTTCTAAGCTTAATGGTCAACGATCGCCTGTATCAAACATAAACAAATAACGCGGATAGTTTTGCGCGGAGGAATACAATGAACCTTAAAACTACGCAGAAAAAAATATATTTTTAAAACAATCCTATCTTCATTGGCTATTCCATATGCACATTCACACCTGAAATGGTTTAATTAGTCTCACAATATTTTTTCGTAACTTTGTACTGATATGTTTATGACGGACTATTTTATTTCGCGGATCACTTTTGTGTGGACACTATTTCCGGTTTCGAACGTCATCTGGCGCGAGCAGACGTTTTTGTTTTGAGAAAATACGTTCCCATGTGCTGGAGAATTGGCAAATCCGTTTTCATGTTCTTCTCAAGTCGTTCTCAAGTCGTTCTCAACTTCCTCTCATACTGACAACCAATGATAACGAATTTACCATGCTACCGGTAGGTGGTATAAAGTAGTATATAGATGTTAATTACATTTTCCATGACTTCGGGATTGATGCTAGAAAGCCGTCACACACAACAAAGTTAGTTTGGATATCACATCGATGTTTACATTGATTTACATCAATAAATTCTCCCGTGTCATGAACTAAGTCTTTAATGAAGAATATATTGTTATATTTACATCTGCATGGCATTGCCACTATATAGCCTCTTTGAAAACTGTGTCGTTGAGGTGACTTTAATTACCATGCATCACGAGACACAATTCTTAGCGTATTAATACAACACTGACCGGAACTACAATATCCAAAAAAAATAAACATGACGGCTGTTGAAATATCGCTTGGCATTGTGAGATTTGACAATGTCATTGTAAATTTATGTGAAAAATAAAATATAAAATAAAAAAACACTTTTATTACAACGAAAACAAGACCAAGGTCTGCAATATCGTACAAAATGCACATCGGTTGAAATCACCAATGCCGGCAATGGAAACAATTTTAACGCTCATGCAATTTTTCACAAATATCGTCTGTTACACTGCACTGATCAACAGGGGTTCGTTACAAATGTCTGAAATACACATATTCTATAGACCTACTGACACATATGGTACAGACCTACTGAATTGAGTCCAGCAGACATAAACATTTCAGACATTTGTAACGAACCTGTGCTCCGTCGCAAGATCACTCACTTCAAACGCTATCAGTTTCACGCGTCTCGCATCTACGGTTCCTCAGTTTAATTCTGATGACAGGTCAAATAACGAGGCTGTTATAGAATCCACCGACTGTTGTCAGGTTCCCATACAATCAACAAATAAATTCACGCCTGGATTCTTCACAAAATGAGCAAAGAGAAAAGTTCGAATAAACTTCCAAAAATAACTCCCTCGTTGAGGGCAAGGTCGGATTTACGGTGTTCACTGTATTTGTCCATGCGCGAAATTTGTTCCGGGGGAAAATCGTTTTAAAAACAATTTAAAATCTAACTTTCAGCTCAGAGTTCTATTGATAAACTTAAATCACCCTATATACAATTCATACGCAATTGTATTGATACTGAATTGTGGAATAAAATTGAAGTGTTTGTTAAAATTTCAAAGTACTACTTTGTTTGCCAATCAGCACGCGACAATACGCTGTTCAAACTATTGAACGAAATTGTGTGGACTGTCGATAAGGCGGGAATTTTTAATTTTAAATATAAATTATAAGTTAAAAAAGAACATAAGAGACAGAGAAAACGTAAATATAAGTATTGAACTGTTTTTGTATGGTATTTATGATCTATTTGAATGACACAAGTTTGCAAGCAAACAAATCATAATGCGCTAGCGCGCATTATGTTGTTTGCTTGCAAAGCTGTGTCATTCAAATAGATCATAAATACCATACAAAAACAGTTTAATGCTTAATTCTACCCACTTTTGATACAGTACATACTGTTAGTTTATCTTAATTTTATTGTTAAACCATAATGGTTGTGATTGTATTTCCGACGGGGTTTTGGGTGGAGCACGCTCTATAGAAGCCCATATTTTAATTATATTACTCCAGAAAGGATTGTGTACCAAATTGCTTCAACCCCGTTTTTTTAAGTTTATCAGAAACATTTTTTTTCCAATGAGAATTGTTGTTGGGGTCTAGTATTTTCTTTATTCATGTCATTTTTAGCGCTTGGCAGTACGATTTCTGATCAAGTACTGCAATATTACCCTATATTGCCACTGTAACGCTTCTATGTATGGACCGAAGATAACACACAGCTATAGTGGTCAGATATTGATTCTTATACTCTGTTTTATACAATTATCTGTTACAGATTAGAATGAACTACGGATGGGCATATCATTTTAATAGCTATTAGTGTATCACTTGTAATGAAGCTTTGACTGTTAACACAAGCCGAACTTCAACAGCTGCAAGTTCATAATTATCGAACATTCAGTATTACCTGGCAAATAAATGTGAAAACAGTCTTTCATGTTGGAATATAATAGTCTATTTGACCAAATATAGCATGATACTTTTGTTTATAATTCATATTAAATCTTTAACACCAAAATAATACCGTTAAAGGTTTATATCGGGACGTTGTCGTGCGAACACATTGTGTACCATCGGGTGTTTGATATATCAACCGGTAAGCTGATTTGAACATGCTTTATACACATTTTTCTCTCATTTCCTTGTGTGTAAGATAGAGGTGTCCTGGGTAAAAAAAGTGTTCAGAAATTTCTATCTTACACCCCTTTGTACGTGACTTGACGTTAATATAGCTAAGCAATGACGTGACATTAATTGTTTGGAAAGCTCCGATAGTGCAATACGGAAAAAGTGACGTGATGAAATTTAAACCTTTTACGATATCTTTATCGTACACGTTAGAAAGATGAGATTACTTTTTCTGAACAACTTTTGTTTGCAAATATGGGGTATGTTTAATATCGCTGACATATTCGTTTTTGTCAAAAGGGCTCAAGGAAAATTGATATTTTCATAATGGTAGCCAGACCGAAGGCATTTCCATGGCTTCTGAGCTTTTTCTGAAAGTTGGAATGAGAGACAATTATTATATTTTTATTATATTTAATCTTTTATTGTTCACATGTTAGTACACAGCGGAGCACATTATATGTACATGACAATTATTACACAATTGTATTAAATATTGTCTAACATACTAATGAATTCTAACTTCCTTTTTCTTTTGTTTTCTTTTTCATGTACAGTAACATCTGCTATTATAAGGTAGTAATATATTCTAGATATAATAAACTTCGATAGCAAGAATGAGCAAAATATGTATTGAAATTCAATTACTCTGTGTTCAATGCTGTGCTGATAACGGCCCATTTCACCACTACTTGGTCGGCTTTTACCCTGGAATATGACGAGATACATTGATTTTTAATAAGTGACTAGTACGATATTGCAGAACGGACCCCGTCAACAGTTTGCATTGTATGTTTGTTTCTGCATGTGTAAATATCTGTCTTTATGATGATGATACAAATGTTCACACTTTCGTTTTCAGGTGTGTCATCTTTTCCACATGTAAAGGAAATATTTGACGGTAGAAAATCTGTATTACAATTAGTTACAAATGGTTCTGGTAGAAATGACCATAACGCACGTGCATGAGGACAATCCCATTTACCGTACACATATTACATTTCTGTCATGTAATGTTCATTTTCATTAGTCTAGAGTTTTTAAACAGTATTCTTTGCAGCATTTTAAATTGAAAAGTTTGTAGTGTTGTGTCATCTGTTATATTGAAAGGTAGTTTGAAGGACATCTCTTCCAACTGTCATTTGTTATATCTAATCCAATTTTGTCTTACCATTTTTGCATATATGTAATAGGGAGGTCTTGATAACTATTGACTAATACTGTATATTAGTCATCTTTTCTTTCCCGTTTAGTATTCGTATATATTTGTTTTCTGGTACATCAGTATTTTTCTTGTGTGTTATAATTATAGATTATCACACTGCATTTCAGGGTTTGTCGTGAGAACAATTTTCTCATCGCGAGCACGTGAATAAAATCCAGAGGCCACCGCAGATGTACTCGAGATTGTATCTACGTGCGAGCGATGAGATAATTGATTGAACGACAAACACTGAAAATACTATATGATAAACTATTTATGATCTATATACTACTATGTTATATATTTCTCCATTTAAAAAAGTCAACTAAACAGGAAGTTTTCCAAATGACTTCTAAGCTTAACGGTCAATGATCGCCTGGGTCAAACGTTAACAAAAAGCGCGGATAGTTTTGCGCGGAGGAAACCAATGAACCTTAAAACTACGCAGAACAAAATGTATTTAAAACAATCTTATCGTTATTGGCTATTTATATGCACATTACACCTTAAATGGTTTTGTTATTTTCACAATATTTTTTCGTAATTTTGTATTGATATGTTTATAACGGACTATTGTCTTACGCGGATCACTTTTGTGTGGACACTATTTCCGGTTTCAGACGTCATCTGGCGTGAGCAGGCGTTCTGTTTCGAGAAAATACGTTCCTTAGTGCTGGAGAATTGGCAAATCGTTCTCAAGTTCTTCTCCAGTTGTTTTCAAGTCGTTCTCAACTTCTGCTCATACTGACAACCAATGATAGCGAATTTATCATGCTACCGATAGATGGTATGATATAAGACTATTTCATGCCCAGGGGCGAGGATAGGGAAATTCCACCCGAGGGATTTTCAAATTTGGTAAAACCCGAGGCTCTTTCCAATAGCCAGAATAAGCTCAGAAACCATGAAAATGCGTTTGGATTGGCCACCATTTTGAAAATATTAGTTAGTTTTGATATCATATCGATGTTTACATTGATTTACATCAATAAATTCACCCGTGTCATGAACTAAGTCTTTAATGAAGAATATATTGTTTTCTACCCACTTTTGATACAGTACATACTGTTCGTTTATCTTAATTTTATTGTTAAACCATAATGGTTGTGATTGTATTTCCGACGGGGTTTTGGGTGGAGCACGCTCTATAGAAGCCCATATTTTAATTATATTACTCCAGAAAGGATTGAAGTGATCTGTTATATTGTTTAAGCTCTCGCTGTTCATGTACCAAATTGCTTCAACCCCCTTTTGTTTAAGTTTATCAGAAACATTTTTTTTCCAAGGAGAATTGTTGTTGGGGTCTAGTATTTTCTTTATTCATGTCATTTCTAGCGTTTGGCAGTAAGATTTCACACGAGTGAGTCTAAGGCCTCCATTCTCATATGCGTTTATTATTACATTCCTGTTAATCTTGGCAATTTTCCCGGACCATTAAAAAATAAAAAATAGTTTTTGGAAGTTGTTTATAAACATTTCAGAAGGGTCTGGCAGTACAGTAAAAATATGTGTAAATATTGGGAGTGCCAGTGTCTTGATAACCGTGACTTTCCCTATGTAACTAAGATTTCTAAATGACCAGTCATTTAATAGTTTTTTAACAGATTCAATTTTTTCTTTTAAAGTTTGGTAATGTAACATCCACCTGGTTCAGATCATATGTGACACCAAGGAGCTTAAATTTTCCTCTGTGATTTCAAATCACATTTCAAGATATATTCCTTTCTTGCAAGTACTCTTCCCTTCAACCCCGCTTTGCCCCATGACAAACTACATGGGATTTTCCTAAATTCAATCTTAATCCAGAACATTCAGCAAAAATGTCTAAAGGAACAAATGTTTCCTTCAGAGATTGTTCGTCATCTGAAAGACAGAATGTCGAATTATCTACATATTGATTTAGTAGGTTTTCAGAGTGGTCAATATACGGAGGCCTGAAGTTGGTTCCTAGTTCCTAGTTCCGTTTTGCGAGGTAGACAGGGAAAGAATTTAAAAAAAATATATACGTTTACTGTACGGAACTGGGGTCTGGTTCCCAGTTCCGTTTAAGGAAAAACGTAACTGGAGTCTGACACTCAGTTCCGTATAAGACTAATTTCTTCATAGATGCTATGGTAGTCTTAATTTTCGTGTGAAAGGTTGTGGGTTCGATTCTTGTACTGGATTCAGATATAACTACGCGCTTTTGACCTTTTGTTTTACGAAGAAGACTGGGAAAGAATTTCAAAAAAACATACGGAACTGGGGTCTGGTTCCCAGTTCTGTTTGTGTTAAACGGAACAAGGGTCTGGTTCCTAGTTCCGTTTATGTTAAACGGACCTAGGGTCTGGTTCCCAGTTCCGTTTATGTTAACCGGAACTAGGGGCTGATTCCCAAATTCCTTTTTTTTTTAAAAAAAAAAGAGGGAAAAAAATTTTAAAAAAAACATACGGAAGTGGGGTCTGGTTCCCAGTTTCGTTTATGTTAAACGGAACTAGGGTCTGATTCCC
Organism: Mizuhopecten yessoensis; assembly: GCF_002113885.1. NCBI lineage: Eukaryota > Metazoa > Mollusca > Bivalvia > Pectinida > Pectinidae > Mizuhopecten > Mizuhopecten yessoensis. The sequence goes on from NW_018408732.1 coordinate 86,584, forward strand.
AATTCCGTTTGTGTTAAACGGAACTAGGGTCTGATTCCTAGTTCCGTTTATCTTAAACGAAACTAGGAACTAGGAACCAACTTCAGGCTTCCCATTAAGCCCTTTAATGTCAGGGTTAATTTCTAAGGAACTGCTTAGTAAATATACAGATAAAATGAATAAATATGGGGAAAGAGGGTCCCCTTGTAGAACTTCTCTTTCAATGTCAAAAAATCTTGATACGTGACAGTCTTATACATACAACATGAACTATTTTTATAAAAAAGTTTGTTTCACTGTCTAATAATAATGAGAGAAAAATACTCTTTTGTGCCAGAGCATGTAAGATAGGGAAGTTCCGATCTCGGGATTTTCAAATTTGGCAAAACCCTCGGCATAGCCTCGGGGTTTACTAAATTTGAAAACCCTTCGGGTGGAATCCTATTCGACACCCATGGGCATGACAAAGTCTTATAACATGCATAAAGTGGATCTGTTAATTTACACGGGGATGTTAGAGCAAAAAGCCTTTTGAATATATCGATGACAGTCGTCATGTAAATCTAGGTCAAATTTTCAAAAGAGGTCACGATAACAACCGATAAACTAGCCTGCGGGAGTCTGCGTCGCGATTTTCCCCGTTAGCACTGAATATCTATAGCACCATGTGTAAACATTCGGAGCAATCTTGTCAATATCAAATCTGTGACATATCAATACAGTAAGAGGGAGAGCCCTGGATTTAACTATCAAGAAAGAGAAAGTCCATGAAACTACTACAGTAGTAGATTAATTAAAATAACCATTTTTGTCAAACATCTAAGTAGTTAAAGGAATGCCGCCGACGTATAAATTTGTAGATTGGCAAGTAGTGTCCGCAATTTCAAATTCAGGAGGGGTTTTCTCGTCGATATATCTTAAAGTGAAATAGAATGTTTTGGCAAAGTCTTTTTTACCTGTCGTGAGAAGCTTTTCGATAACCTACGCTTCATATAAATATAGCTAATAGAGGGAATTATATTGTACTCCTGGGCGTGCCAACTTTTGAGAGCTCTGTAAAAAATTAAAAAGTCGAATTTGTGCTACATCAGCATGAATATCCAATATGAGGTATCTAATCAAGCTCTCGAAGGACTGTGCGGTCTTTAAGATAATATTGTCTCGTATACTATATGCGGTTTATAACCACTGTATTCAACAATCTTACCCACATTGTATATTACAGACTGAATCTAATTAATACTATGTTATGGGAGTTACCCCCCTTTTCCCATCCATTCCATACTTTGTAAGATTATCCGTTAATTAAACAATGTCTAGAAAAAATATAATCGGAATTACTAAGCAATTTATGTTGTGATGATATTTTATATATAACTATCTTTGCACTTTATATATGTGGAACCTTGTAATATTTGATAGACAGATATATTATTACAAAATAAAATGTATTCTGATTACATGATCATATTGTATCATTGCTGTATGGTTATGTATATATGAACTATGATTATACTCCAGCTGCCTGAGGTCAGTACTGTACATTAATGTTGTATAGTCACATTGCCTAAAAGGTTATAACACCAAATATGAGACCCGTTTCTTGTGATTAATTATTGACAGTAAGTAAATCTTTATAATTTAAAATTATAACATCAATCCAATATGTCCATTATATATATTACCAATGGAGAGGACTTATATAGGCTATAAGCCTGTTGTCCAATCCTTTTGGCAGTGTAACATTCTTCTTTGTCAATAAAATTTGTTGAAATTGAATCTCCCAAAGGGTGTCAGGAGGTGGTCTGGATCAATCCTGTTGTAAAGTTCTTATTATTAAAAGAGTATTGAGTGACAACAATGAAGTTCAAACACCATAGACACGTAATGGTTCCTCTAAAGTTCATAAGGTCGACGTCAATGACTACGATAAGATGTCTTTGAAGAGTAAACAATGACCTACAATGCCAGTGACTAGATCATGGACTCGCTTCCTATAAAGTATACGGTCCTGACAACCGTATCGCGAACCTGTAGTCATCGTCCCGTTACCTTCGGTAGGCATTATACGTGTTGATGAATTGTTGATTTATTTATGTTAATATTAGGTTATACAGACCTGATAAACACATATTAACCGAGATTTAGTCGAAGTCAACATAACGTTTTAGGTCCTGACAATCACATATTCACGGAAATAAAAGTCAACAGCTCTTTCATTAGATATTTCTATCACCAAACAAGGTCGAACGTAAGACAACAGTCACACCAATCAGAGAGTGCGGGATGTTAGAACTGATTTCACTCACTGTGAGTATGGACGTGGCTCACTGAAATAATAAGTTTCTCCTTTTCAAGTTTTACTCAAGATTGGTTTGTTCTAATCATTAAATATGGATATACAAATGTATGTAATAGAACACTTAATGATGTCGACAGTGTGAACAAAATAAAGTCGAATTTCGGAGCAGCCAACTCCTTTATCAAGACATACGAAAGACAGACAAAGACTAATTACTCATTCGGAATAATCAACATTAAATATATAACAAGGAACAGCGAAATTTTCGCAAAAAAAACATTTTTCACCGCAGATGAATCCCGGGAATTCCTGCTAAAAGTTGACGATCCGTCTCAAAAAGCAACGCTCCTTAAAACCGGGAAACAACTACATCATCTATACTTCCTATACCACTCTATCGTCTACGATAGAGTTACAGATAAGAGAGTCAAAAATATAAAACTGGATATCTAGTAGTATTAAAGAATCTTTCATAGTTTAGATTGATATGAGCAATGTCAATGGTAAAATAATTAGTGGAATGAATTAAAAGCTTAAATATCTAGAAAACACAATCCAGTAGAATGATTACACTGTATACATCTGATCAAGTACTGCAATATTATAACCTAAGCATGATAAATACAGTATACATCTTATCAAGTATAGTAATAGTATCTCCTTATTATGATAAACACAGTATGCATCTTATATTTTATCAAGTACTGCAATATTATAACCTAAGCATGATAAATACAGTATACATCATATCAAGTATAGTAATAGTATCTCCTTATTATGATAAACACAGTATGCATCTTATATTTTATCAAGTACTGCAATTTATAACCTTATTATGATTATACAGTATACATCATATCAAGTGCTGTATTATTATAACCTTAATATGATAAATACAGTATACTTTTGATCAAGTGCTGTAATAGTATAACCTTATTATGATAAGACACAGAATACCTTTAACACATTTTAATCTAGGTCATCGTTAGCCTAGGCCTGAGAGATACATACTTATAATGTACTGATACAGAGTATAAATGATTTAACAATGGTATATGAAATCGAATAATTTTACCATAGATTCACAGTTACTGCTTATCTATGCTATATGTCGAATATGTAAGTGTTTTCGATGTTTTTGTCTGGATAAAGGGGCAGATTGGCCTGGAAACTTGACAAGTTTCTTCGTCTGCGCTGTCGTTATTTCTTCATCGAAACGACTCGTCGAAACGACAACGTTGTCTGCACGGGAAAACGCTTAACTTTACCTGACGTTACCTGAAAATTGAAACCCTCGACAATGGATGACCAAGAAAGACAACTCTGCCGACCTTTGTGAAGTTATACACCGTTACTCTACCAGAGCTTCATTTCATCAATTTGGAATTAAGTTTTGCAATGATAAATTATTATCGTGAACCTTGGGGGTACCCCGGTCCTTCCTATACTACGGCTTATCTGTTTCAGTTTTATACTTGTACTTTGCATTTATTTGTGTTAACATTTAAACTAGTATTTGAAAATACACGATAATATCATATTTTCCAATACCTACAAAGCTCAAAATAACAAATTGCATCAGATGCAGAAGGTTTAATTCCTAACAATATGATACAAAAATGCAAGTGAAACATTCTGATGATATTGCATTTGATGAAACCACACACCTGACATAACATAAAATACTGCTGACGTAAGTGTCAGAAAGATATGACTTTGATTTTAGCACTTACACTTCAATATTAACGTTTATAATACAATGCAATCAGTGCTACAGTACTCTGACCAGACAACTAATTTTGGACAACATTAAGGCTATTATTATATCTAAATTACATACATAAATGACAAATTTCTTCTTTAATTTCAATGGGTGTTCCATCATATATCCAACATTCTGTACCCATTACAGAAAACAACAAGTTTAGTTGTATAAGTGGTAACAGTCAAGTGCCAATCTGATTAATATTTATGAAAGGTGTCAAGCATCTTTTGGAGCCCTTCGGCACTTTCTGAAAAAAATCACAACGAAACATGGTCTTGGTAGGTTAACACAGTCATGGTATGTTGATACAAATAACATAGTCATAGGAAGTTAACACAAATAAAACAGTCATGGTAGGTTAACACAGTTAACACAGTCATGGTAGGTTAACACAGTCATGGTATGTTGACACAAATAAAACAGTCATGGTAGGTTAACACATGTAACACAGTCATGGTAGGTTAACACAGTTAACACAGTCATGGTATGTTGACACAATTAACACAGTCATGGTAGGTTAACACAGTCATGGTAGGTTAACACATGTTACACAGTCATGGTAGGTTAACACATGGAACACAGTCATGGTAGGTTAACACAGTCATGGTATGTTGACACAAATAACACAGTCATGGAAGGTTAACACATGTAACACAGTCATGTTAGGTTCACACTGTCATGGTAGGTTCACACAGTCATGGAAGGTTAATAGAGTTAACACAGTCATGGTAGGTTAACATAGTTATTGTAGGTTAACACAGTCATGATAGGTTAACACAGTTAAAACAGCCATGATACAATGTTGGTTAACACAGTCATGGTTAGTTAACACATTTACAAAGTCATGGTAGTTAACACAGTCATGGTAGGTAAACACAGCCATGGTAGGTTAACACAGTCATGGTAGGTTAACACAGTAAACACAGTCATGGTAGGTTAACACATGGAACACAGTCACGGTAGGTTCACACAGTCATGGTAGGTTAACACATGTAACACAGTCATGGTAGGTTAACACATGTAACACAGTCATGGTAGGTTAACACAGTCATGGTAGGTTAACACAGTCATGGTATGTTGACACAAATAACACAGTCATGGTAGGTTAACACAGTCACGGTAGGTTCACACAGTCATGGAAGGTTAACACATGTAACACAGTCATGGTAGGTTCACACTGTCATGGTAGGTTCACACAGTTGACACAGTCAAGGTAGGTAAACACAGTCAAGGTAGGTTCACACAGTTGACACAGTCAAGGTAGGTTCACACTGTCATGGTAGGTTCACACAGTGACACAGTCAAGGTAGGTTCACACTGTCATGGTAGGTTCACACAGTTGACACAGTCAAGGTAGGTTCACAC
>NW_018408732.1:101178-112521 GCF_002113885.1 Mizuhopecten yessoensis
GGTTAACACAGTCATGGTAGGTAAACACAGTTAAAACAGCCATGATACAATGTTGGTTAACACAGTCATGGTTAGTTAACACATTTATCAAAGTCATGGTATATAGTTAACACAGTCATGGTAGGTAAACACAGTCATGGAAGGTTCACACAGTTAACACAGTAATGGTAGGTTCACACAGTTAACATAGTCTTGGTAGGTAAACACAGTTTACCTACCATACCATAACTACCATAACTGTGTAAACCTACCATGTCTTTGTTAACTGTGTTAACCTACCACGACTGTTTTAACCTACCATGACTGTGTTAACCTGCCATGACTGTGTTAACCTACCATGACTGTTTTAACCTACCATGACTGTGTTAACTGTGTAAACATAACGGCAATACTATACAAGCCATACATACCGTCAATAATGTGCATGTCATACAAAGCGTCGACACTGTACATATCACATATAGAGTCAAAATTCTAAATATGACACATAACGGTAATACTGTATATGTCGTACATACCGTCAATAATGTGCAATTCATACAAAGCGTCAACACTGTGCATATCACACACAGAGTCAAAACTATAAATATGACACAACCACATCACGCGTAGCGTCTCGCAAAAAAATAAACATAGAATCACAAACAATACAGAATGACAATAAACAAAGGCGTATAAATAACAACTGGCAAGGATTGGCAAACGAAATATGGAACAGGATAACAAGATCGGAACGACAAATGATAGACTTCTAAATAAGTAATTTCATATATTGCGCAAAAAATAATACATTAATGATTATTTGCATAAAAATAGGTTGACAAATATCAAATAATGTAAACTTATAAACTTTTACCGACAGACATCAAAATAACGCAAAACAACAAACACATTTTATATTCAAAGTGGCAACCGACAATAGTGCAACAATCAACAAATAATATAGTGCAAAAATATATGAATAATATTGAACGACAAATAGAAATATTCCTTAACAAATAAACAGAAATAATCCAGACTTATTTTCTGTATCCCACTGAGCCTTTATAGTTTGTCTACTTCTGTCTGTCAGGAATGCTTTCTCCGTGCTATGTTTGCTATGCCCGTGTTGAGATCTCAATTCAATTCAATTCATTTATTAACTTTCGGCCTTACGGCCCATCAGTACAAACATATCAATACAATGCATAATATACACAATAACACGGCTCACAATATACAGTGAGAGAGTGGAGTAAATAAATTAGATTCTTAACTTATTAGCTTCAAAAATATATTTACCAAGTTGACATAATTCCTTAGTATTGTTAACACACAATAATTGTATAAATTTAAACATGGATGGCTTTTTCCAGTAGTACTTTTTAATAAGGCGACTTCTTAAGTTTTGGTAGGTTTTACATATCAGAATAAAATGGTATTCATCTTCGACTTCTGTAGCCGAATTACAGTTCGTACAATATCTCTGTTCTCGAATAACGTTGCGATATCTACCGGTCTCGATTGCTAATGAATGTGCAGACATTCGTAACTTTGTTAGACTAATTCTATAATTCTTAGGAATATATTTGGTTAAATAATACTGAATGGAAAAGTGGTCTACGATACACTTGTATAAAAAACACTTAGAGGAAGTCTCTAGTAAACCTCTTAAATGTTGTTGGCCTTGGTCAAAAATTCTTTGACGAATAAGCGGTAAAATTAATTTAACATTAGTCGACGATTGGCTTAACCATACATCACCAAAGCCCAAAGCAAATAATTCATTTTTTACATGGTGTACCCAGTTAAAGCAAGTACATGTAATCTGTTTTGATAAAAAAGAATATGCACAGTTCAGAATACAATTTTTCGAGTCGAGTAACTTAAACCAATACTTAATGATTCTGTATTTTCTGATACATTCTAAAGGCAAGCGACCAAGTTCGAAATATACCATTGCATTACATGTGGATTTTTTAACTTTGAGGAGTCTCTTACAGAAATTCAAGTGCACATTCTCAATGTCTATTCCTTTTATGGATCCCCATACTTCACATGCGTAACTTAATATGCTAATAACATATGTATCGAACAAATGTAACATGGTCTTAAAATTAAGACTAAGATTGGAGCATTTTGATAATAAAGCAAACATAGCTTTACGACCTTGGTCAGCTAATTGTTTCTGAATACTATTGAACTTATTGTTAAACTTAAATTGCACACCTAGGTATGTAAATTGATCAACACAACTAACCGTTTTGCCATTATAAAACCAAATTTCATTATTTCGAACTTTCCCGCCTTTTCGAAAAACCACAATTTTTGTCTTATCAATATTGACAGTTAATTTCCATTTCTCAGAATAACTAGCGAGATTATCCAACAGTTCCTGTAAACCCTCAACCGTCTCCGATAACAACACTAAATCGTCTGCGTATAGCATAAGAAATAAGCTTAATTCTCCAAAGGTATAATAGCTACTACAATTCGAGATAAAAAACGATTCAAAATCATTCACATACATGGAAAAAAGTATCGGAGACAGAATTTCCCCTTGCAATAATCCGATATCATTATCAAAAAAGTCTGATAAGCAGCCTTTGAATTTCACACAAGACCTAACATGATTATATATAGACTTGATGACTTGCAGCAGCTTCCCTCTTACTCCCAACTTCGATAACTTATACCACAAGTTGATCCTATCAACGTAGTCGAACGCCTTTCTAAAATCCACGAAACAACAATATAGACGTTTATTTTCACTAAAAGATTTTGTAATAACTGAATGCAGAGCGAAAACGGCATCAACAGTGCTAAGACCAGGACGAAAACCAAACTGTGCGTCAGTAATAATATCATAAGACTCCGACCATTTTACCAACCTCGTATTCAAAATTGATGTAAACAGTTTGCCTAGACAACTTACCAAACTAATACCTCTAAAATTGTTAGGGTCACTTTTATCTCCTTTCTTATGAACTGGCGTAATAACAGCTATAGACCATTCGGAGGGAAAACATCCAGAATTAAAAATGCCATTAAATAGTACACTCAAAACAGGCAATAGTACATTTTTACCAACTACGAAACATTCATTTAAAATTCCATCAAGTCCATGTGATTTACCCCGTTTCAGGTTACCTATCGCTTTAGCTATCTCATACACCGTAATAGGACAGTCTAATTCATCATAAATTGGAATAGAGTTATCATTGGAATTAAATTCACCTCTATTTTCTGTTACATCTGAATTATTAACATTCTCAGATGACAAAGTCTTAAAATGGTCGTACAAATTATCCATACTCATTTGAGGTCCAGCTGCTTTAGGCGACGAGAATCTCTTATAAAATTGTCTCGGATTATACTTTCTTAGTTGATCAAGCATATCACCTTCATATTTCATGTACATTCTTTTTTTCTTTGCTTCTGCTGCTTTGTACAATCTTTTCTTATTAATTAAATTGTTATGATTCTCTACAGACTTAGAACTATTAAACAAACTCAATGCATTTTTATAATTATTCCATACATGTTTCAAATCGGGGTCAAACCATGGTTTGTCCTCGGATATACCTGTATCATACCTAACTTGTTTATTTACCTGGTCTCGCCCCATTGCTCCCGCACGCTTGTCGTTCCTGTGTGTACTCGGTCGCGAGAGAAAGGGGTCCATTGCTCGAAGCAATACGTTTGAAAATCGCGTAACGCAATCATCCATATCATTTTGGGTAACATCTTCCGATAGTATAACCGACTCGTTAATATCGTTTTGATTCGTTGAGAGTACATCTAAAAAGCTTACCTTGCCTTCGTCATTCCATCGATAAGTAGGTCGCTCGTTACCTGTCGGTTCACACACGTGTGTATCATCATTATCGACCAATGAAAAACGCGTTCGTATTTGCACGTGCAGTGGGGCGTGGTCAGATAACACATTGAAATTGCCAACAATAAACTGTTTAACACAATACAATAAACATGGACTCGCAATCAAATAATCAATAACACTCATTCCATTATGGCCACAATATGTATAGTCATTTGAATACTTATTTAAATCTCTTCCGTTATAGATACGCAAACAACTCGCCTTACATAATTCTATAAGTCGGTTTCCAAAATGATTTACCACTGTGTCGGGGTTAACCCTATCAGTATAATAATCATCAGAGACATATGAAAACAAATCAGAAAGCTGACATTTAACACTGTCGTGAATAATATCATATTTTACATAATCACATACATTACTGGTACGACTGTTAAAATCTCCCAACAACATAATATCACCCTTTCGGGAATATTGACTTATACCATATTCCAATTCAAAAAATAAATCACAGTTATACTGGTTATAGAATTGGGAATTGGAAGGTGGAATATAGACACATGCCAGGTACACATCATTTCCTTGACCAATAAGACTTTTATCAATTTTTAGCCAAACTATAGAGTCACATATAATTTCACAAACTGAAATATATTTAGTTAAATTTGATTTAATCATAATTAACATGCCACCTCCTTGGGAATGTGTAGTACGTTTTCTAGGTATTACATAGGTAGAGTAACCTTCAATATCAACTTGGTAGTCATTTGTTATCCAACATTCTGTCAAAAATACAAGATTATATGTTTTAATAAAATTTTGAAATTGTTTAGATTTTAATTTATTGTCCAATCCACCATTAATGTTCCATGACAGTACATTTAGAGTATTTGAAATACTCTCATTCTCATCACTGTCCTAATTTGTACTGGACTGACGTCCTCGGCCTTTAGGCTTGTCCCGTCCCGTGGGGGTCCCCTTCCCGGCCGCGGCCGCGGCCGCGGAAAGGTCCGGTACTGGTCCATCATACACTTTATCGTTTATAAAAAGTTTATCCCTAATAATCACCGCCTTTTTGTTCTCGTTTCTCGCTTTCTTACACACTGGCCATAGCCTCTTCCGCGCATCCTGAACCTCTTTCGGAAACTGGTCGGAAATAAAAATATCTGTCCCTTTTAGTTTCTTTGCATTACGTTTTACAAGCTCCTTTTGTTGGTACATATTAAATTTGGCTACGATGGGCCTAGTCTTCCCCTCCTTCTTCTCCCCTATCCGGTGTGCCCTGTCGATGATCACATTTTCACTTATACCGAGTTTGTCATGCGCGATCCAATTTACATTGGCAATGCAGTCTTCAGTCGGTACTCTCACTTCAACACCACTTTCGTTTACTACTGTGTTAAAGTCGGGCGTGGCCTTTTCTTCTACCCCGAAAAATAAAAGATTGTCTCTCATGGACCTACACTTCAAATCTAGTATGTCGTCGGCAGCACGATTGATACTGGCCCTAATACCACTCATATCAGGGGCTAAATTTTCCTCAAATTTCTTATTTAGGAATTCCTGAGATTTCTCGACTTCCGCAACCCGGGATCTCAAATGTTTCACATCATTGTTTAACTCAAGAATACCCCGTTCGATGGTGTCTAATTTAGTAAGTTTGCTGGTCAACGCGTCGACTTTTGATATTAGACACTTGGCCCATGCCGGTGGTGTGTCCGATGAATTAGGTTGAATACCCATGGGTGGGGGGCCCGAAGGGGGGGATGACATACTCATCTGGTACGGAAAATTGTAATAATTACTGGCTGGCATCTGAGGCTGGCCATTGCCTGGAGACTGGTTTGGCCAGTTCTGTGGCTGGTAATTGTGCATACCTTGCTGTGAGGCCATTATATCATACAGTTCAGGCGGTACACTATTACTGGTATTGTTAATTGATTTCACGGGTGAATGGGCATCGCTCACCTTCGCAGCCTTTTTGCTGTTTTCTCCCCGTTTCTTCTTCTTGGGCGGCATACGGGACAAACAACGACCTTACCGGCACCCACACGATCATATCCATCCGTCACAAGTACATTTTGATCACATTTCATCTGATATCAGACCACAATATTCAAACATTTTGACGGCGCTCAAAGCCCGCGTCCATTACGAGCCGTGCGCTCTCATTGACCTTTTGTGCTATGTTTGGCTATTTTAGCCTCGCCCGTGTTGAGTTCTCACTTTGACCCTGTGTGCTATGTTTGGCTATTTTAGCCTCGCCCGTGTTAAGTTCTCTTCTCACCTTGACCTTATGTGCTATGTTTGGCTATTTTTGCCTCGCCCGTGTTAAGTTCTCTTCTCACCTTGACCTTTTGTGCTATATTTGGCTATTTTAGCCTCGCCCGTGTTGAGTTCTCACCTTGACCTTTTGTGCTATGTTTGGCAATTTTGCCTCCCCGTGTTGAGTTCTCACCTTGACCTTGTGTTAGTGGATGTTGTTTTTTAATGTTCTATTTAATACATGTATAAATGAGTACAAAATACAAACAACGATATAACTTATCAAATCTTTATCTTCAAATGATGGACAATGGTACATGTACAATAAATACAATTTACGTTATTATTTTACAAAAAATATTCAACGCAACATCAATTTGTGCAATCAATATACCGGGTGTCAGATGATTACAAACCTCAACATTTGTTTTTGACTGAATGAAAATATATATGTAATTAATGAATACACTTGTGTGTTTAAACAGAACAGCAAAATACGTATATAGCACGAAATCAATTAGGTTCATAAATGATAAAGCCTATTAAAATGATGATACACATGAAAAAAAAGGAATTTTATACAAGCAAATCGTATCACATAATATATATTTAAAAACTATACATTTTGTACCAGAAAAAGCGTCGTGATTAACTCAAATTTCAAAAGGCAAAGTATAACAAAGCTGTACTATTTTGGCGCTACATGAGATATTAATATTACGATTAAACTGTGAACAATGCCTTATTCCTGTTGTAAATTGAGTTAGTTTAGAATGTAACTATCAATATATCCTCGAATACGCTATTCTTAAAAACAAGACTTATACCAAACAAACTTCTGCAACTGATGCAGTATAACACTACATAGGTGATGTCGTATCATATATGTTTGCAGACTGTCTTGAAGCAGAGTCTAACTGGTCATACACCGATTCAGGTACTTCAAAGCCTGGAAGTCAGAGAAAAAAATCCTTACAAAGTTAGAGAAAATATGTGGATGTAGTTGGGTTTTTTTTTCGATTGTGATGTAACGTGTTGTTATCTCCCTTGCCATGTAACGTGTTGTTATCTCCCTTGTCATGTAACGTTTGCGATTGTGATGAAACGTGTTGTTATCTCCCTTGTCATGTAACGTGTTGTTATCTCCCTTGTCATGTAACGTATTGTTATCTCCATTGTCATGTAACGTGTTGTTATCTCCCTTGTCATGTAACGTGTTGTTATCACCCTTGTCATGTAACGTTTTGTTATTTCGCTTGTCATGTAACGTGTTGTTATCTCCCTTACTGTAACGTTTTGTTATCTCCCTTGTCATGTTACGTGTTGTTATCTTCCTTGTCATGTAACGTTTTGTTATCTCCCTTGTCATGTAACGTTTTGTTATCTCCCTTGTCATGTAACGTTTTGTTATCTCCCTAGTCATGTAATGTGTTGTTATCTCCCTTGTCATGTAACGTGTTGTTATCTCCCTTATCATGTATCGTGTTGTTATCACCCTTGTCATGTAACGTTTTGTTATCTCCCTTGTAACGTAACGTTTTTCGATTGTGATGTAACGTATTGTTATCACCCTTGTCATGTAACGTATTGTTATCACCCTTGCCATTAAACTTATTGTTATCTCCCTTGCCATGTAAAGTATTGTTATCACCCTTGTCATGTAACGTTTTGTTATCTCCCTTGTAATGTAACGTTTTTCGATTGTGATGTAACGTATTGTTATCACCCTTGTCATGTAACGTATTGTTATCACCCTTGCCATTAAACGTGTTGTTATCTCCCTTGCCATGTAACGTATTGTTATCTCCCTTGTCATGTAAAGTATTGTTATCACCCATGCCATGTAACGTATTGTTATCACCCTTGTCATGTAACGTATTGTTATCTCCCTTGCCATGTAACGTATTGTTATCACCCTTGTCATTTAACGTGTTGTTATCACCCTTGTCATTTAACGTTTTCGTTTGTGATTTAACGTATTGTTATCTCCCTTGTCATGTAACGTGTTGTTATCACCCTTGCCATGTTACGTGTTGTTATCTCCCTTGTCATGTAACGTATTGATATCTCCCTTGTCATGTAACGTTTTTCGATTGTGATGTAACGTGTTGTTATCTCCCTTGCCATGTAACGTGTTGTTATCACCCTTGTCATGTAACGTGTTGTTATCACCCTTGTCATGTAACGTGTTGTTATCACCCTTGCCATGTTACGTGTTGTTATCTCCCTTGTCATGTAACGTATTGTTATCTCCCTGATCATGTAACGTGTTGTTATTTCTCTTGTCATGTAACGTATTGTTATATCCCTGATCATATAACGTGTTGTTAACACCCTTGTCATGTAACGTGTTGTTATCACCCTTGTCATGTAACGTGTTGTTATCTCCCTTGTCATGTAACGTTTTGTTATCACCCTTGTCATGTAACGTATTGTTATCACCCTTGCCATGTAACGTATTGTTATATCCCTTGCCATGTAACGTATTGTTATCACCCTTGCCATGTAACGTATTGTAATCACCCTTGTCATGTAACGTATTGTTAGCACCCTTGTCATGTAACGTATTGTTATCATTCTTGCCATGTAACGTATTGTTATAACCCTTGCCATGTAACGTATTGTTATCTCCCTTGTCATGTAACGTATTGTTATCACCCTTGTCATGTAACGTATTGTTATCTCCCTTGCCATGTAACGTTTTTCGATTGTGATGTAACGTATTGTTATCACCCTTGCCATGTAACGTATTGTTATAACCCTTGCCATGTAACGTACTGTTATCACCCTTGCCATGTAAAGTATTGTTATCACCCTTGCCATGTAACGTTTTTTTTATCACTCGAGTAATACTGTTCTAATAAGTAAAGGTAATATACTCATTTGAGCAATACTGTACTAGTAAGTGAAGGTATACGTACTATAATCGTTTGAGCTATACTGCACTAGTAAGTGAAGGTACATGTCCTATATTCATTTGAGCAATACTGTACTAGTAAGTGAAGGTACATGACCTATATTCATTTGAGCAATACTGTACTAGTAAGTGAAGATACATGTCCCATATTCATTTGTGCAATACTGTACTAGTAAGTGAAAGTACATGTACTATATTCATTTGAGCAATACTGTACTAGTAAGTGAAGATACTATACTCATTTGAGCAATACTGTACTAGTAAGTGAAGGTACATGACCTATATTCATTTGTGCAATACTGTACTAGTAAGTGAAAGTACATGTACTATATTCATTTGAGTAATACTGTACTAGCAATTAAAGGGACTATACTCAAATAGACAGTGTTGGTAAAATGTACATATGAGAAATACATTTCTAGCAAGTGAAGGATACTTGTCATTTGAGTAGTATTGTAAGAGCTGATGACGTTCAGTTAATTAAGTGACAACGTTGGCTTAAAACCGAAAGATATAGCAAAACTTGATACGTGTTTTAGAAACACTTACTTATTCTATAAAATTTGTTCTTTACCTGGCTATCAATTCGTTATAATCTATCAACGTAGATATTACAAAATACTAGATATTACTTTGGCGTCAGCCACTTTATGGTTTTATAAGGCGACGAATAGCATGTTAGATAATACTTTACCATTGTCAACATCTGCTTTCCCCTGAGGTTTTGACCGTCGGTACCTGTTGTAAATAGAATCAAGGCAATGCAGACAGGGGACCTGTCACTATTATTAAGTAACTTCTGTTTCCCTGGGATAATAAATAAACCTTTTATCTTAAATTTAAATAATGATAAAAGATAAACCAATTGATTAATGTAACTTTGGAAACAATACAAATTTTTATATCATATCTCTTCTCTTATATTTTCTAATGTACTATTTTATCAAGTATATCAGTTACCTTATCAAGTATATAACAGTCATCAAATTTGCAATGATTGATAATGCCAGCAAAGTTCCTAAGACTGGTACTGCTGCTGATCCTCTGCTAGGTTGCGCCTCACTGACATATGATTTACAGACATGTTCACCTACATGGGTAAACAAGAAACACTGCACTCAATTTTCAATTTCAACAGATTTATTGACTATGTATATGTCAGTTAGAGTGCACATCAGGCTAGTACTATTTAAGACCTTTCCAACAATTGAAAACGTTACATATGTTCTGTCATAACAATCCAAATAAATGATGTAGGGGAGATAACTCTAATTTCGCTTGTGAAATAAATATCTTTAACTATTCAATATTCAAGCATTGTCTGTTTAAGTTTAGGATGTTAACAATTGAATAAATCATGTATATTTGTTGACAACCCATCCTATATAAAATCCAAGGGATACAGGCCCAAGGACATCGTGTATAAACACATTCATCATCCACCAACTGGATGTGAAAAGCTGCATTGAAATAGTTCATTCCGTATCCCTTAGAAAACTCGCTCCAATTGTTAAACTAAATAGATTGCAGGAGAATCTTCTACAACTCAAGATTCAATGAGTAACATCAGTGTTCAATATCATGAAATTTCTTTAAGGATTCAATTGTAAACAATTCCTATTTAACAGGAATAATAGCTCATAGTTCAGGTCAATGAGTCATTACAGGACCTAGATCAACCACAATACAATGTCAATGAGGCGTAACAGGACCTAGATCAACCACAATACAATGGCAATGAGTCTTTACAGGACCTAGATCAACCACAATACAATGGCAATGAGTAGTTACATGACCTAGATCAACCACAATACAATGTCAATGAGGCGTAACAGGACCTAGAACAAGCAATGAGTCGTTACGGGACCTAAAACAACCAAAATATAATGGCAATGAGACGTTACGGGACCTAAATCAACCAAAATATAATGGAAATGAGTCGTTACGGGACCTAAAACAAACAAAATATAATGGCAATGAGTCGCTACTGGACCTAAATCAACCAAAATATAATGGAAATGAGTCGTTACGGGACCTAAAACAAACAAAATATAATGGCAATGAGTCGTTACGGGACCTAAATCAACCAACATATAATGGCAAAGAGTCGTTACGGGACCTAAATCAACCAAAATATAATGGCAATGAGTCGTTACGGGACCTAGATCAACCACAATACAATGGCAATGAGTCGTTACGGGACCTAAATCAACCATAATATAATGGCAATGAGTCGTTACGGGACCTAAATCAACCATAATATAATGGCAATGAGTCGTTACGGGACCTAAATCAACCATAATATAATGGCAATGAGTCGTTACGGGACCTAAATCAACCA
>NW_018408732.1:113039-132774 GCF_002113885.1 Mizuhopecten yessoensis
ACAGGACCTAGATCAACCACAATACAATGTCAATGAGGCGTAACAGGACCTAGATCAACCACAATACAATGTCAATGAGGCGTTACATGACCTAGATCAACAACAATACAATGTCAATGAGGCGTTACAGGACCTAGAACAACGACAATACAATGTCAATGAGTCAATACAGGACCTAGATCAACCACAATACAATGTCAATGAGGCGTAACAGGACCTATATCAACCACAATACAATGTACATGAGTCATTACAGGACCTAGATCAACCACAATACAATGTCAATGAGGCGTTACATGACCTAGATCAACAACAATACAATGTTAATGAGTTGTTACAGGACCTAGAACAACAACAATACAATGTCAATGAAGCGTAACAGGCCCTAGATCAACCACAATACAATGCCAATGAGGCGTAACAGGACCTAGATCAACCACAATACAATGTCAATGAGTCGTTACATGACCTAGATCAACAACAATACAATGTCAATGAGTCGTTACAGGACCTAGAACAACCACAATACAATGTCAATGAGTCGTTAGAGGACCTAGATCAACAACAATACAATGTCAATGAATCGTTAAAGGACCTAGACCAACCACAAAACAATGTCAATGAGGCGTAACAGGAACTAGAACAACCACAATACAATGTCAATGAGGCGTAACAGGACCTAGATCAACCACAGTACAATGTCAATGAGGCGTAACAGGACCTAGATCAACCACAAGACAATGGCAATGAGGCGTAACAGGACCTAGATCAACCACAATACAATGTCAATGAGGCGTAACAGGACCTAGATCAACCCCAGTACAATGTCAATGAGGCGTAACAGGACCTATATCAACCACAATACAATGTACATGAGTCATTACAGGGCCTAGATCAACCACAATACAATGTCAATGAGGCGTAACAGGACCTAGAACAACCACATTACAATGTCAATAAAGCATTTTCTCTCCTCTCTAGAATTTCTAATGCGCTAGGTACAGTGAATATATTAGCAAATATTGACCGATAACAGTATTTCGCACGGTTAACCTAGCTCACAGGTCATGTAAAGGGATTATATATGTTGATTATATATAAGCATACACACGAGACGCAAAATAATAAATATGTAAGATCTACCGCTAGGTCATTCTGCCTTCTAGAGCTTCTTCAGGCGGACTGGTGTGTATTGGTCACCGTTGGTTACATAACGCCATGCATCAATATTTGCAAGATAAACAATACTAGTGACGTCATCAATAAACAATCATAGTGACGCCACAAACACTGCCAGTGCATAGAAAACATCAACATACAATTCATTGTGCATTCAAGCTGGGTTGAGGGCTTTTATAAATATTTTTTTCTTTAAATTATCTTTCTAACTTTATCATCGGTATTCAGTCTTTAAATAGGTAGCACATAAAAATCAGCTTGAGAACATTGATGCATATGTTTGCTAACGTTTAAAGATGTTAGTTTATTGTCATTTATTTGTTGTCTATGTACATTCCTACGTAGTCTCAACTCACATCCGGGTTATTCTATATAAAATTTACCACATCATTAAATATTAAAGAGTAAATAACATTCTGTGCTTCCAGTTAATGTCCGATCTAATTTCCATTTCGGAACCATTGGCAAAATCGCAGTCTTTACATTCAATGCCTTGGTTTCATACATTTTTTACACGAGTGACAACATTTGTGGTATTCCTCATGTTCTCACTATTTTTCATAAAATGCACAAAATATTTAACGACAGGAAACATGTCACAATTATTTGGATTGAACGTAGTAACAAATGAAATGATCATCTTTGGTGTGGTAGCTCTTTCTGAATAAACACTGACATGGCCTTTTTCTTTAGATCTTTGTATAGCGTTTTGTACCACTTCAGCAGGCTAATGTTTGCGTCCAATCTGTTTTCTAATAAAAAAAAATCGCTAACTACCATGACTAGTTTCGATGCTTAACCATTTGGAATGTTAAGCTTGGGTATTTAGCATGATTAGAATAGAAATCCAAATAATTGTGGGGATCTGTAGGCTAACAATATATATCAAAAGCATATAAAAATCTGTTATTAGAAAATAAAATACAGTACCTCCGGCTGGAATTTCCCGTTTGTATTGTAATGATGAACCTTTCCCGACACTCGTTGATGCGGAGACCTGCCAAATATTGTAACAGCTTGATGACTATTAATTGTTTTAAGGGACGACTTTTTAATAAAATTAGAAGCGTGTTTAAACATATAAGTAACATCTACATTGAAAAGATAAATATCATCACATCCAGAAAACATGTGACTGTATATGTTTTTATTCCTTATTTGACAAACTGTCTGGTAAAATACGGTTGTTAGATTATAACACCACTTGGTCAGGTAATTCTCAAAACGAATCGAAATGAGGATAGTGAAAAGATAAATAAAGCATGACGTCTCTATAAGAATGTTAATATAACCAATACGAGTCCGTTTCGACGCATTGTTATTGCTGATAAACAAACAGTAAGTATTATCAGGCTTTAATAAGTTTGTCAGATACGTTTTTGCAATTTTATCAAGTAATAATTCTTCTGTTACGTAAGTAATAGGACGGCTTTAAGACAACTAATGTTACCACACGTCGTCTTTCCATTATGCGATACATGCATGTTCCATGTTTTACCTGCGTTTAGCGGTACACATTTACTTTTAAGATACTTACATTAAAGGTGTAGTTCTTTTGCGGCTTCACAGAAACATCCCAGGAACAATGTTTGCTTGTGTTGCGGTTCTTAAACATGGAATTGAGACAATGAGGAAGGCAACAATTCAGTATAATATTGTATTTTACTAAAACAGTCGTTTTCTACGTGATTAGCTGACAACGGGTTTATTCTATTACACCGTCACACAAGTGTGAACTTTAATTTGAATAATAAAATAATACAAAAATAAACAAATACATGAATTAAAGTGATAATGTAGCCTAATTTGAAACCACAATATATGTAACAAAACATTCTTTGTCATTTGGAAATGCTGCTTTTTCAAAACATAATCCGAATTGAATCGATGTCTGTTTGAAAATTGATCAAGAGCAGAGGGGAAATCATATCTTAAACAGTACATTAAAAGCCGCAAGAAAGAATCGGAGGCGACACCTTACACACTGAGTAGCATTGCGTTATTATTTACATAGAGCTAGGGAATTGACAGTAGTAATGTATTTATTCAGTCAGGGAATATACGACTGAAGTAGCATGTCTTGCATACACATTGAAGTAATGTGTAGATATGAAAATAAAGTAGCTAAATTTACGGCCGATTGGTAGTATTTTGTTTGATATACACACATATAGCTTGGCAACTAACGACCCCGTTATATCTTCTTTGAGGAAATCAATATTTTAATCCTCTCGTTTAAAAATAATAGTTGTAGAAATGATATCGAATTTTGTTACGTCAGTTGTATCTTGGGCAGCAGATCCCGATACAACCCAGGATGACATATCCCAGGGTAATGATATAAGACTCTTTCATGCACAGGAGTGTAGGATAGGGACATCCACCCGAGGGTGGAATTTCCCTAACCTACACCCTTGGGCATGAGCGTATTTCTTAGTGTCTGAGCTTATTCTGGTGGTTGGAATGAGGGATGTATATACACCTGAAATGTCATATTTTGTTAATCCGGACTATTTCATTTATGAATGTTCTATCCAAAATGAAGATTCCGATAAAATATCATGTATTGTACAGATGTGTACAGACAACTAAGATCAAATAACTTGACTCGGGGTTAATGTATAAATATACATAATCGTTTCAGGATTAATGCATACACATTGTAGATATATAATAGTTAATGTATGAATATAAATGATAATATCAGGATAAATGTACAGATATATCAGGTTTAATGTATAAATATAAAACCCTATCAGGATCAATATTAAAATAAAAATCATCATATCAGAGGAAAGGTATACATATAAACTACCTATCAGGATGAATGCTAAGATAAATAATCATGATTGCTGGCTTTTCCGTTTCATTTGACTCGTTCATGAAAAAGGTTAATTTGATTTACCCGAGTCGAAGAATATCCCCATTCCAATGTGTAATTGGTAATGACACCGTTTAGGTCCCTCTCTTTAGGTAGGCCACATGTAATTGTTACTGTTCGGGCCTTGGTGACGTCGGCCTGAACTGTCACCTTGACATCTGTCACTGGTCCAGGAGCTGTGGGTATAGACGATAACTTATCCTACGTAGTCTACCACACAGGTGTTGATTTAATTTATCTAGCTTGTCTTTTTATTGATTTAAATACAATAATTGATGTAAGATCAATACCATACGTTGACAGAGGCATTCTTTACGAATCTTTGTTTCCTATTGTCTTAATAATAATAATAATAATAATAATACTGGACGCAGGCAATATGCCTATATATCCAGATCTGGAATATCGTCAGACACTATGATGACGTCCCGGCAATGAATAAGTTCATTATTGTCTATCTCATGGTTATAGAAACAATCAGGTTGTCCCCAATACTTATCCAGACGGGATTCAAATGTTTTGATTGTTGGTCAGGTGACGACGGTATCGGGTAGGGAGTTCCAGTGGTTTACAATACGTTCTTTAAAAACATAAAAAAAATATGGAACGCTTCACGAATTTGCGTGTCATCCTTGCGCAGGGGCCATGCTAATCTTCTCTGTATCGTTCCAATTTTAATATATGTACTGCCGAAGCAAGTACGACCCGGGTGGAGTGCTTAACACATACATAACTTATACTACAGAAACCTTCTACACTATTTGGTAGTACAATCTATTAGAAACCACGTTAGCTCAGACAACAATCAGTAAACCATCTCATTAGTTGCTCGATAAACAGTAAGTATAAGTATATGAGTAACATATATATAATCTGTAAGTTCTTTACAGTATTAATATTTACATAATGTAAACATACCAAGATACACCTTTAATAGGATTTTCAGCCTGTTAATTATCTATAACATACCTGCCTCTGCAGTTCTGATGACCGTTGTGCTGGAGTTGATTGATCCGTTCACTGTTGTCGCCGTGACGACAATGGTGTAATTCCAGTACTCATCAACGTTTTGTATCATACATGTGGTTTCGTCAAAACCTATAAAATATAAGTGTAACGAATAACCAGGATACATTCAAATATCAAAGTTTTACTTTTATACACAAACAAAAACGTATTAAAGGTGTCGCAACGTTTCAAAACTGTCCCTTTTTATTAAATTTCAAATTTGTTATGTCACTCCACCCGGGTCGTTTTGCCTCTAGATAGGAAGCGTATACACCTTGTATCAAATAGGACACATGAAGTAAAGCAAGTATTCCAACCATAACTTTGTTAATTGCTTAACTGTCACACCTGGTTTAGCAACAAAAGTCTTTCTGCATAGCATATTAAGTTTTATGATATGAAAATTAAAAGATTGCTATGTCAAAAACAAATCATCAATTGTGTTACAGGATGACGCTTTTAAAAGTTGCCATTTGTACTACAAAATGACATTAAGGAGTGATCATTTGTACTACAGAAAAACAAATTACAGAAATTACCATATTTATTACAGAAAAATATATTCAAAAAACATTACTTTTACTCAAGGATGACGTATTTTAAGAAATTACTATTTGTATAACAGGATGACGTATTTGCCTGCCTGCAGTTATCTAGAGCAGTAGCGACGTAGTAGGTTGGGCCTGTTTTCAAATCCGGTTCTCCCCATGTCACAGAAATACTGGTAGCTTTCTTTTCATTTACCGTAACTTCACCTGGTTGATGCGGCACTTTAAAGAAATGGTACATAATTGACGGTCTGCATATCATAATACACTTAATATGGATAGCTGTATGACAAACGACATAAAATATGATAACATTTGCTTATGTTAATCATATGTTGAAATAATGTTCCCTATCTGTTTTCAAATTTAGTTTCTTTCATGATTTACAAGCTGTTCAGTGAGTCTCCAAACATTTACTGGATTTGACGAAAGACATTATAAAGGTTGCAGCATGTTATACATGAAATGTTCACACTTCTGGGTTTGTTTGGTGTCTCTCTGGTTTATGGTCTTGTCTTTTCCGTATTGACTCTGATTTAGGACTTCATTTATGAACTCTAGCCCAATATTTTGTTTTTATTTACGTTAAAAGAGAGATATTTCGTTGAGTTAGTTTAACTCACAGTTGAAATATATACATAATAAAACAAACATATCAAACAAATTAAATGCTTTCTTTCTGCCAGTCATGATGGTTTTCATTTAGTCCGCTTCTAGCATTCAGAAATTATGTTTAACGAGAAGATAATTTAGCTTGTATCGCACTGGATATGTAACTATAGGGTAGGGGTTTTAACATGTTAAGTACATTTTAACCTTTATTACACCAATTCATAGCATTCGCCAAGATGTCCTGGGAAAACAGGAATAAATGTAATAAAAAACACATGAACAAATGTTCCATATATGACTAATGTAAATAATCGGACGGCGTCAACAATGATACAGTATATATTTGGACTATAGTGTAAACAGTCGTAAAGATAAACGTGTTTTACATGTATTTGTTCTATTTATAATATTATTATAACAATTTGTTAATAACGTAAATTTGTAATGTGGATGTTATATTAGTAATTTAAAACTTCATTATATTGTAGGTGTATAATGGTGTTTAATAATGTAAATACACAATGTACGTTTATACGATTTCATGTAGATATGATTAATTTGATAAAATGTAAATATCGTGTATGCGTATATTGTTAAAGCAATAACTTTTGTGTGACTTTATAATTTAATTATGATTTATGTTAATAATGTAATATATGATTTAATTGTATAATTCAATTGTAAGGTAAGTTTATAATGTAATATATGATTTAATTGTATAATTCAATTGTAAGGTAGGTTTATAACGTAATTACAATGTAAGTTTATAAGGCAGGTATAATGTAAGTGTTTTCAGGTTAGAATAGTGAAATCAGTTGAAAGTTTCGTCTTTGATCCCAAAACCAAGAACTCGAACCAAGATATATTTCAGATGGTGATGCGTGGTTATATTTTAGTGTATATTGTGCTAGATAAAATCAATTACGTGGTAAATTGTAAAAAAAGGAAATCAGTTTGCCCGTAACATCCCCGTATCATACACTCACTATTGCGTAAACTAATGGAAAATAATAAATGTATATAGACATAACTGTTCAACTATTTTAGTTCTATGATATTTTATGGAATGATGTTCACCAGTTTAGAATAGAGACGAATCATTTTGTTTAGATCAAACAATAATACTATTCCACTCAATATGGAACCATTATTACATAATTAAACAATCTTTTCGATGCTTTCATTACAGCGGTTTCACGCTATTAAACTATTTCTTTAACAAGCTGTATCAAAGTTTTAAATGATCACATTATGGTTTGAATTTTAATTTATATTTACCATCCGTTAATGTCGTGAAGCTCTGTCCGGTGGAGTAATTTCCTATACCCGCCCCAGTCTCAGCAGCAATCTGGTATGTATAAGTCCTGTATGGCAGTAGACCAGACACTAAGTATGACGAGGAATTATCAGTGGTGTTGATATGTGAGGACATGTTCCATAGTATCACGTAGTTACTGATGACGCCGTTGGGGGGACAAGGGGCAGACCACTCCAAAGTTGCACTGTAAGCTGTGATCACTGTAGGCTTGATACTGTTCGGATCAATAGAACTCGGCTCTATAATGAAATATAATACAGTTATCGTAGTGTTGTTATAAATGTTTATGTTTCGTAAAATGTGGCATATAAAAGTGTAGTTCATAGGAAATTTATAAAGTGATGAAATATGAATAGACCAGAAATAATAAAACAACCGTATAGAGTTCAAAATCAATATCACACAAAGACATCATAATAGAGTGATAGTGTTAAGTTACATATCAAAATCATTCGTAGTTCTACAACGCTAGCAATAAATAGGATGTAAAACCATTCGTAGTTCTACAACGCTAGCAATAAATAGGTTGTAAAACCATTCGTAGTTCTACAAAGCTAGCAATAAATAGGATGTAAAACCATTCGTAGTTATACAACGCTAGCAATAAATAGGATGTAAAACCTTTGGTAGGCTACAAATAAAGTCATGACTATATGGTAAATTAAGATAAAATTATATCAACATTGCTAGTTATCACTAAATGGTACATTCACAATAAGTTATTCATTCACAGTAAGTTATATATAACTAGTCACGAGATGGTACATTGACAGCAGTAACATTTACAGAAAGTAGCATCCGAAGTCCGTGCCACATGGTTAATATCACTTTATGGTACATTCACAATTACAATATTTCTAAGTATCACTATAAGTATTCTGTTGTAATGATACCGAAACAATACTCAGAATTTTTCAAATGCTAATTAACTCTTCACAATTTACATGTATAGGCACTTTTACAATAGATCATATAATATAACACGATTATTTAGATGAAAATTATGATTTTTAAAAGGAACAGACCATAATTCACTTAACAGTTAGTACTGAGTTGATTAGTAATAAGACAAACAAACACTTTAATTATTGAAATGGTGACACATTTCACAACATCAACTTCATCCTACTTACTGTCCTGTTCTGTTCTTTGTGGTAAGGGATCACTCCAGTTACCGGATCCTTTACTAGTGTATGCCCTTACACGTATGCTGTAGTCCCAGTAGGGGTAGAGATTCTCTATAGAGCAGACAGTCCGGCCACTTGAGGGGGTACAGGTGGTGTTGTGTGTTAAGTTTACATCTGTACTCAACCATTTGTTACACACACGTTCCGTGTAAACATACTGTACTTCATACGTCGTTATTGGGCCAGTACTTGGTTCCTGTTCCTTGAAGGATATTGTAACTGTTGACGAGGTAATCCTGTGTTTTTTTAAGTCAGTAATTTTGTGAGGTTCTGAAAATAGAAAAATAAAAAAATGAATTATATTACAAATTCACTAACAACAAATGCTTACAAAATACCACAAATGTGTGCATTAAATTTTATTTGAATAACAATAATAAAGTTTCGCTGGAGAAAAACATAATACTTTCAGCTATCAAAAAAATAGAATCGAAACTAATGCAATTAAAGTGTATGGAAAACTATAGCAGGTGAGTTGTCAAAGGTAAGTTGGTTATGGATTTGTATGTATTAATATTTTATCAGAATTAATGTGATATCTATTTCAGAAAACAATATACGTTTATTGAACTTAGTTTTTCACTTTTTGAGATATTCAGCTTCATGTTCTTCTAAAAAGTATTTATACTAAAATAGAATTCAAAATGCAAATGGTTTTAAACATCTGCATTAAATGGTTAGATCTTACCGTTGAAGAGGAATTTGTGAACAGAACAGAACAGATTTAATATTAGTTGTAACCCAGCATTAGTTCCGGATGATGAATGTTGCTTCTGTATTCATTTCAACAGATTTTATGGACATGGTGTTATGGTCAAATGGATCGAATAACAGGCAAGCCTATATAAATTCTTTCCATAGGTGGCTAGAGTATTACAATAATATTATAGAACTATAGCTAAATATATTTTATAGATATTTTGAAATGCAAATACATAAATGTAAACGATAAAGTAAAAAGTAATTAAAGGGAGGTAACTATAGTCAACTGTTTTCATAGAAAATTACAGTTTTTGTCAATATAATGGCTTTCTAGATATTGTAAAAGTTAAAACGTTTAGATTTCCCTATAAAGTAATGTATATCACGAAGCATTAGTCTGCGTGTATTACCTTCATAATTAGGACAGCCATGTAAAATAATTTCAATACCGATATGGTTATGGTCAAAGGCATAATTACTGAGCGAGTTGAACAAATTAAACCGCAAATCTTAGTAAATGGGACTTTCAAAAACAATGAGAGACTGTTTCCAATTCATCTGAACAAGTACATACTGGACAATCAGTTAGGTGGTCATGATGCAAATCAAACTTTAAATCACTTCGATAATTTCTAAGTTGGGAAATAATAATGTTTGCCCTTCAGTTTTGAAAAGTTTAACAGATTAACTAGCAGTTATATTTTTTTTTATCTAACAGCCATTTAAAACATGCAAGTGTAGGAGAGTTAAAAAGTTTAGTATCATTGGTGTTAGCTGTGCGACACATGAAAGGAAAGAAGCCGCCAAAGTAGTTATTAGATCTGCATATTGGTGGGTTAGAAAGTCTAGTTTGTCGTAGAGAATAATGATTTTCATAAGGATTGATTGTAAAGGGCTTCTGTATTAAAGGCATTTCCAGATAAACATGAATTATGTAATGTTTAATAACGCAGAGGTCTTTCGTAATGACTGACAGATACGACCATATAACCACCTGGACACCATCAAGATGGGAGGGTGGTTCTTAGCTTATCATCCATATATATCGTATAGTTAAAGCTTTAGATACACTTCCTATATATAGGTATAGGACATGCGTGCACTGATTTATGATGCGAGATATTTCTGATGGTAGATGTGTCAGATCCTTAATTACCAAAATAAAGATGCAGAAATTGTAGAACTTTTGGCCTACGTGGCGTTTTATCATGTTCTATATCACCTGGTATTACGTCATGGGGAAGTACTGTTTCTCTCAGTACTTTTACTGTACGTACTTGATTCATTGGTGGTGGCTGTCTGGGACGATTCAAACCCGCTACCGGTGACTGTGTAGGCGTACACTCTGAACGTGTAGCGTGTATAGGCCAGCAGGTCGTTGATAGTCTCATTGAAATCCGACTGATCTCTGATGAAAGTGCCTTTCCTGGTTGCATTACACGTTTCATTGTCCTTTAAGTAAGCAGAAGACACTTGATATAGATTTCAAAGTTCACCAATCATACGTGTTTAACTTTGTTAACAGTAGATAGGTACTTTTAAACATCAACACCAATAATCTCACAACAGAATATAAGTTTTTAATCGTGGCATTGACAATAAACTGATATCACACAGAGTCACGGATAATCAACAGTCATATATTGTATACCTTTGAAGCTGTACTGTCCACCGTCAACAGAAGTTGTACATGTTGTACACAAGTTCCCGCGGGATCTGTGACGTATACACTGTATTGTATGATGTCACCATTTGACTCTGTAGGTTCTTTCCACGTCAAACTAATAGCTGTGGCGGACAATGTTTGGGCGGCTAGATCTCCGACCCGACCGGGAGCTATAAACAAGGAATATCAGAGGTAAAGACGACAGTATCAGAACGGAAATAATTGAAAAACCGACATTATCACACAATCCTTAATATAAATCGAACATTGTTATTTTTAACTATCCCAGGCACAGCTCATTTTCGGGAAGAAAACGAGAAAATTGTTAGAAAGTGACATGTTTTATGAAATATATGGATACACATAAACAGTTAATGACGCTAACGTTCAGAAAGAGTCGGATAGTAGGATATTCTAAAGAAAAAGCGATTCTTTTAGTTTAGGTTTTGCACAGCCAGCACCACAGAAGGTATTTGATGGATGTCAATATCACATTACAAATGCACATGTGAGGAGAGGATGGATGTGGACGATTTAGAGGTAAGGGTCACGCCGTAATATCAGCTGTGCTAACCGTCTAGTTTGATAAAGTTCAATTCAATTCAAGTTATTTGGTAAAAGGGTACATCAACCTAACAATGTCATACAGTACCCAATACATGTTTTGGCACTAATAATTTATATGGCTCATTACATTATAAAACATATTGATGTAAAATTATACTAAGTCTCTAAAATAAAGTTATCACTTTTATAAATTACAAGATAGGTATACGTAATGGCTATTCCTACGAAAAATAAAATAACTAAAATATATGTTGCCCTTGAAACTAGGATTACCCAGAAAGCCCTGAAGCATATTTCAACTGGGGTCCATTAAAAGACACATAAACACCACTTAAGTAAAAATCATTTTTTAGTTTTACATTTGTTTTTTATGTACATTCTTACAATGTATATACCGACAGCATCCGTCAAAATATATAAACCACGCCCAGTATAGTATATAACAACCTATAAGTATAAATAAAGTCTGGTTACAGTCCTGGGGGTTCACAGAAGAAATATAGTCCAGTTATGCTCCTTTAATAACAAACAAGGCGTATGGTTAGCCCTTAACGGAATGTAATAGGCGAGCGTAATGTATGACGCCCTATTTTCTAAGGACTTCGTGCTACAAAACAAAGATATGCGCCATTCTGAATTGACAATTCGGCGTGATTCTGTCGTTTTCTGCCATTGTCTGGTAATAACACCAATCCTCTAGGGTGCACCCACTCAAAAAGATAGAAGATACATGATCAGTAAAATTAATGCAACAAGGGGAGACTCATACTCTAGAGAAGCAGTTTTTAAAGCATAATCCCTCTGTAGAACCAGGAACATAGAAGATATATGCAGGGTGCTTGAACAATGTACAGCTCACGTAGTATTGACCCTGTCTATCTGTATCACTCCCATCTATATATAGACATACAGTCAAGAAACGTACACGATGAAAATATATCTTCAAAACGGGGACTAACATATTCTGAATTGTACTGGCACGTTTGATTATTTCTAACTATTGCAAACTGCTGTTTTAGTCTGGAGAATATAATCATTTGAAACAATCTCAAATTTATTTGAAAGGCAATTCACCATCAACATAAAGTGCTCTCATTCAACTTGTTGCGGAAGGAAGTGGACATAACGAAAACATGGTTCTGGTAAGTAAATCATTACAAACTCCACAATCGGGTATAATAATTGAAGAACATGTGTAACAGTGAAGTGATACTCTCAGTCGACACATCAGTACCGGATATCACAAGGCCAACGACCAATACCAATGTCTGAAGTTCTTCCTTTTCCTCAATGAAACTAGCGAAAAACAGCTTTAGACAATATGTCTAAGGCGACATATGAACATTATACATATAATGGATAATGGAAATTTTATATATATTGTGAGATCACCAAAAACGTTGAAACACAACTAAACAAGACGTACAAGAGTCATCGAATATCAAGAGATTATTGTGAGTATGAATGAGAAACTGGTCTTACTGAACAGGTAACACAAACTCCTAATCTGCTTATGAGATGTTTTGAAAAAAAATACCAGCTTCATTCTTGATAATTGTATTTAATTCAAACCATGAAGTCCATAATAAGTTGTTTTAAAGTGTTACAGTTAAAATAAAAATAAACAATATACTATAGCTTGCAAACAAAAGGACAAAACTGAAACTACGGAAACATGAAACATACTATATCTATTATGTAAACGATGGCTGTAGTGACAGTAGAGCTATAACAGTGACAATAAAGTTACTCATGACATCACTTAAATGTTTCCATAATAAACCAACAACCGACTGAAACCAACAGTTTAACGACATGTAACAAAACAGTATGACTTTAATTTCGATACATTAAAAAATAAGCTCCAAACATAGAAGCCCGCATCAATACATGTAGCTGTAACATGGAATATGATTTACTTCCGCTAATATAAGTATATTACATCATTAATCCCACTTACGTGAATCAACAATGCTGAGTCCTGAGAATACGGCGGCAGAACTGTTGTGTCCATCAAAGACAGCGATTACTTTGAGATTACAGGTGGTACCGGGACTGAGACCGACTATCGTCACGGTTTGTCCGCTTACTGTGACAGCGGGACTGATGCTGTTCCCGCTACTGACGCAGTCCTCGCTGGCGGTGTAGTTATCAACTTTACCGGGAGAAGAGGAGTTAAGTGTGACTATTATCGAGTCGTTTGTGGTAGAGTACCTGGCTATTTTTGGGACATCAGGCACTGTGATACAAATAAAAAATATCAGTGACGTCATACAAATCCTTAAACAAGTACCGCTGGTTATCAAACTAAAGGATATTTGTTTGGAACATTTCGGGAATTTATAATAAAATCTTTAATATTGATGAATAAAATGTTTCGACAATATAAAAAGGTGTTTTGGAATTTTCCTTTTGAAAACAAGAGGCCCAGAGGGCCTGTATCGCTCACCTGAATATAATTAAAGTAATTGGTATGAAGTAAAGATATAGCACTCCATGGTAGGTGCTGTTAGTACATATGAAATTTCAGAAAGATCCATCCAGTACTTGAGATATAGGGAACAAACTTCAAACAGAGCCCCACCCCTCTGCCCCTACGGGGGTCATACCAACCAATTATACAAAATTGAGTCACCGTCACCCAAGGATGCTCCACACTAAATAAGGATAAAATCACTTAATCCCGATGGTCGGAGAAGGATTTTAAAGGGTTTACCTCTATTTTTCCTATAGGGCCCCGCCCTTCTGACCTCAGGGGGGCCAGACCCACCATTTATACAAACTTTGTTCCCCTTCGACCAAGGATGCCTCTGACCAAATATGGACCAAATCCTTTCATTCCTACAGAGGAAGAAGGATTTTAAAGAATAATTTGCTATATTTCCCCTATTTGGCCCCGCCCCTCAGGCCCCTGGGGGGCCAGACCCATTATTTATACAAAAGCGGTTCTTCTTCACCCAAGGATGCTCCACACCAAATTTTGTTAAAATCCGCTCAGTGGTTATGACTAGTAGTGTAAAGTTGACGGACGACGGACGACGGACGCTGCGGTATGGCATAAGCTTACCTTGGTCCTTTTGACCAGGTGAGCTAAAAACCCGTTCTAATATTAGTCTGAAATAAACGCTTGGACGAATAGATTCGTTCAAACACTATACAAACATCAATTAAATCCACGGTCATCAGTATCTTCCATAAATACTTTGTAATCAATGGTCGCCAGCGTCTCATATAGAAGTTTTCAATTATTGTTTCATACTAAATCAACCTGACGAATATGACATACATGCTTACAAGTTAACTGTCACAAGTATCTGATCAACCTTATCACTTATCCATTGTAACCGGTTTCTGATTTATCGATACATATTCATGTGTGATCGGATATACATATTTATAACAAAATAAAACATATCAGTCTTTTTATATTAATATCTGCCAAAACAACTGTATTGTATAAAGCTGTTGAAGACTATAGTATAGTTACACATGTTAACATATTTAAATGTTTCGAATCTTAATAACGAACTTTTTTCCATTTTTCCTTGATCATATGTCGATAAGTACAGCGAAACTTTTCCGTTTCATGGACATAAGAAACTCTTTAGAGTCTAAGGTCAACATGATCCTAACGATTAAATGTGTAAATGAAAAAAGATTAAAAGTTGTGGTATGCGAGAACGGTTGTGTCGCTCAACAGGCAAGACATGTACATTGGTAACGGTTCAACCTGTACGAGTAGCGGGGCCTTGCCTTTTTACCACTCAAATTGAGAGGCGGTGTAACTAAAAGCTCTGTTAATTTGTAACGACTATCTTAAGTGGTTATGTAGCATACTAAGGTGTAACTGGTACAGTTCGTCTATTACAAATTTTATTTCGTAACTCAGGGCTGTCCTACTCTTTTGACTCCATCTTCAGAATATCTCCAAGACATTGGTGTTTTTTTTTCGGTTTCATTTTCAAAATATTCTTTTTTTCTCCAGCCAATATATATATTCCGTCTTTGCGTATTGCAGAGTTATCTTCTCTTGTGAGCAGGTATTGATTGTTACGTCATTGGTTTGTGAGAGTAACGTCATCAAATTTTGAGAAAACGATGTAATTTTCTCACACAAATTAATGACGTAACAATCAATACCTGCTCACAAGAGAAGATAACTCTGCAATACGCAAAGACGGAATAGAGGATCTGTCAGAAGTTTCCCGTCATATTAGATCCATGGTACAAGTTTTGGGTTTTTCATGCTTGCGAGCCACTGTCTCATATATTTAATGTATAAAACGAGTAATATGAAGGGAAACGAATACAAAGTAAACTGTATCATTGTGATCTGAAACGATTATTTTGCACTTGGCCTCCTCTGAAACGATGAAAATAGCGTCCGCTTCACAATGACGTGACGTTACATTGATTGTTCTTTGCGATTGTGACTTTATTTCCGGAGTGATATTATTTAAACAATAACTGGTTGTCTGGATGTAATTATTGTTGATATATAGTGGCCTCTGGCAAATCCCATAAAACCCGCTTGTAATTATAGCCTATATAATTACATTTGTCCTCTAACACTGTTGTAATGGGACGGCATGGGGGCAAATGTAAATATATTATAATATACGTTACAAAAACGTAATTTATAAGATTGCTTTATGACACTGTATAACACGGTATTCATATGATATATATATATACACAATATCCTGATACGTATATACATTAATATATATTTAAGTTGATAGGAACTGCCAGGGATGGGGAGCCCTGGAGTCAGTCCTCTGAACAATATGGTGTCCTCATAATGCAGGGCTCTTATTCATTTTCTCTCGTCAGTAACTGATACATATCTAAATTCAAATATTTCAATTTGATGATACACTGTAACCTGTTTTATAATATAACATTTAGAAATTTGATGGGAAATAAACTATTTGTAAATAGAGTATTGGACATCTACAGAACAAAATCATACTACAATAAGAGCCATACTAACAGATTCCAGGCACACACTTCCAGCATTCGTTTATGATCTTTATGCCCCAAATCATATTACACATATAATTTCCCTATAAAGGTTGTTAAAACTTCATATAAACTAATTAGTCTTGTACACGTGTATCTTACATGTTGAGATTGGTAGATAGATAGATTTTTTTCTCGTTAAAGAGATAACAAATATTGCATTGATTAATACACAATTTTAGAACATATTTACATGTAGATATTCAAAGACAAAACAGCACAGTTCATTTGCTACAACACTGCAAGTTTCACATTTAGTTAAATTGTTAGCAACTATGAGTATTTGCCCCTTATATAAACACTAAGAAGCACTCTCACATGGATAAATAGAAACACTAGATTTTGATATTTCATTTACATAAGATATTAATACGCTAATTTTATATAAATGTACTATATTTATCCAGTCTTCAATAATGTCAAGAGTAGAACACCAGTACACGTACGTGTATATTTAACACCTAATAGAGACTAATCCTGTATTTTTAGTTCCATATCAACCATCATTTGTTTTAGATCAGGAAGTATGCCGATCATAAAATGCCCCCAGTGATCATCATTCAGCCCTAGTAAGTTTCTACTACCTAATTTAACACAGAAATGTTGATCGGCCTCCATATACGAGAACCGAACGTTTTTCATCATCACAAAAACCAAAGCAGGATTTTATGTACGCTGTTAAACAATGTATATGTCTTATTATCTCTTATTGAATCTAAACAATATTTCTTAATATTTTCTTACCATTAATAAATATATATTTCATGTATATTTAATTTTTAATATGTTAAGTCATTCGTTATTTCAGAAACTTTACTTATACTTTGTTTTTACTTTTAAAATAGATTTCAATGTTATGTTTGATTTTTTTAATGTATAAACCTTGACATCACGTTAATATTCATTCATTACTGTTTATATGTCTGTTCTAGTTCACTGATCACAATTCAGGTCAAAGTATTGTAGAATTGTAGCAAACCGGATCATATATTTTACACAATTAGACAAAGACCAATAACTTATATAATAATGTACTTTGTTTCTGGTATTCTGCGCTGGTTCTGTGATGAATCATATTTCTTTTTCCTTCATCATGTGTTTACCTCAGATCCTAATGTAAGAGTATCGTTGAGGAACGGGAATTAGGATATGATTTTAATGAGATTGGCTTGGAACTACTATAGTTTTAATCAGCTACATTGCGGTGACAGAGTTAATAACGAATGAAGGAAGACCAATACCAATGAGCGAATTTATGTAACATGTAGCGTAGTTGCACAGACAGTCCAGTTCAAAGTGTAACGTACAAGTAGAGACAAGTACACGTTTGTACGCTCGCCAGGTCCTGATACACGTGTCAATGTACTTACATGTGGAGTCTTGTACACCTTTGGTTCGGTATATTGGCCAGAACTCAATATACGTGTAACTTACCTGTAGAGGCTGGAACACCTTGGCACGGTATACTGGTCAGGTCCTGATAAACGTGTAACTTACCTGTTGAAGCTGGAACACCTCTACGATATACTGGTCAGGTCCTGATGAACGTGTAACTTACCTTTAGAGGCAGGAACACCTTGGTAATGTATACTGGTCAGGTCCTGATACACGTGTAACTTACCTGTAGCGCGGGTACACCTTTGTACGATATACTGGTAAGATCCTGATACACGTGTAACTAACCTGTAAAGGCTGAAACAACTTGGTACGGTATAAAGCTCAGATCCTGATACACGTGTAACTTACTTGTAGAGGCTGGTTCACCACGGTACGGGATACTGGTCAGATCCTGATACACGTGTAACTACCCTGGATAGGCAGGAACACCTTGGTACGGTATACTAGTCAGATCCTGATACACGTGTAACATACCTGTTGAAGCTGGAACACCTCTACGGTATACTGGTCAGGTCCTGATAAACGTGTAACTTACCTTTAGAGGCAGTAACACCTTGGTAAGGTATACTGGTCAGGTCCTGATACACGTGTAACTTACCTGTAGCGGCGGGTACACCTTTGTACGATATACTGGTAAGATCCTGATACACGTGTAACTAGCCTGTGAAGGCTGGAACAACTTGGTACGGTATAAAGCTCAGATCCTGATACACGTGTAACTTACTTGTAGAGGCTGGTTCACCACGGTACGGTATACTGGTCAGATCCTGATACACGTGTAACTAACCTGGAGAGGCAGGAACACCTTGGTACGGTATACTAGTCAGATCCTGATACACGTGTAACTTACCTGTAGAAGCTGGAACACCTTGGTACGGTATACTGGTCAGATCCTGATACACGTGTAACTTACCTGTTGAAGCTGGAACACCTCTGTACGGTATACTGGTAAGATCCTGATACACGTGTAACCAACCTGTAGAGGCTGGAACAACTTGGTAGGGTATACTGGTCAGATCCTGATACACGTGTAACATACCTGTAGAAGCTGGAACACCTCTACGGTATACTGGTCAGATCCTGATACACGTGTAACTTACCTGTTGAAGCTGGAACACCTCTGTATGGTATACTGGTAAGGTCCTGATACACGTGTGATTTACATGAAGAGGCTGGTACACCTTTGTACGGTACACTAGTCAGGTCCTGATACACGTGCAACGTACCTGTAGAGGTTGATACACCTTGGTACGTTATACTGGTCAGGTTCTTATACACGTGTTACTTACCTGTAGAGGCTGATACACATTGGTACGGTTTACTGGTAAGGTCCTGATACACGTTTAACATACCTGTAGAGGCTGGTACACCTTGGTATAGTATACTGGTCAAATCCTGAAACACGTGAAACTTATATATAATTACCTGTAGAGGCTGGTACACCTTGATGAGGTTTACTGGTCAGGCCCTGATACACGGATACCACCTTAAAGATATAACTGTAACCTGGTGTGAGTCCCTCTACTGTATATGATGTGTCGTTGGTTGGTATACTTAGTGTCTTATTATTACTGTCCTTGTCGGTAAACGTGACATTATAGCAATCGACTCCTCCTGTTGAGGGAGACGTGATGTCCAGTGTGACGG
>NW_018408732.1:134281-134920 GCF_002113885.1 Mizuhopecten yessoensis
AAAGGCCAACTCAATAGTTATTATGTTCAAAAGACGCTACCTAGCATATATTTTTAAACTAGAAAACAAAAACATCCGATAACGATTTGTACTAGTAATGTTTGCACACAGTTCAGTTGACGCCAATACTAAAAGCCTGGCGAAATAGATATTGTTCCCGACAGTGTTGTCAAACTTTTAGGTGTGAACTTTGATTCACTTTTTTTAACTTTGAAGCTCATATCACTGAAATTTGTGGGAAAGCCGCAAGGTAATTGTCCATTTTAAGGCGAATTTGGAGTATTTTTACCAAACAAGGTAGACTTGTAATCTATAATTCTTTATTCTTTTATTGTTTCAAATTTTAACTACTGTCCTTTAGTCTCTCTCTTGTTTCATGAAGAGTGTCAGAAAGCTGGAAAAGATACAAGAAAGAGCGTGAAGGTTTATACATAATGATCACAACTCATCCTTCAGACACTTACTCAGTATTACCAACAGCGACAGGCTTCATGTAAGGAGTCTGAAGGATATGGGTTGTGAGGTTTTTTAAAATTATAAACGAAATTTCTCCTGAATATATTCATAACGTTGTAAATATTAAGATGTCTAATCATGACTTCAGGAAAGAAAATACTGCAGATGTGCCCAGGGTCAACA
>NW_018408732.1:135915-136172 GCF_002113885.1 Mizuhopecten yessoensis
CCATTTGCCGTAATGTTCCGACAGGAGTGGTTTAGGCTGTTGTACTGGGCTAGGAATCCGTCATATCCGCTGCCATTCAGGGTAACGGTCAACGTCACAGACACGTTTGTCTGGCTTGAAATTTCTACCTTATCAGGGGCAGAAGGCCCTGAAATAAAACACACACCACGTGTTGAGATAGTGACACACGTGTCGAGACAGGAAGTGCTACTATCATTATTCAGTATCGATATACGTATGATATCACAATAAATAAT
>NW_018408732.1:148235-178029 GCF_002113885.1 Mizuhopecten yessoensis
CTAATTTGTCAAACGAAAATTAATAGATTTGGAAAACAAAAATTGATTTAACGCATCAGTCTGAAGTTAAATAACATAAATTTGTTTTTGATGTAAGTGAAATCAATAAAGAAACAGCAGAACTGCCGTATTAAATTTTATTGGCTAGGTCCGTTATTTGTATTTCCTTAATGCAAGAAACTAATACTTGAAGAAGTTACTAAAAAGATGGCTCAATATTCGACGTGCAAATTAAATTTTTATTACTTATGACAACTTTAAAATAAACAAACTGGTTCACTTGTGGTATTTGTAAACAAACGTTATCAAACGCATCGTAACCATTGATAACAACATAATATCCCTGAGTTTCAGGTCTTCTTATTTGGCAAAATTATATAAATAGGTTCCTGGAAGCGTTTACACTGAATATTGTTTTATTACAATAAAAGATGATGTGATAACTAAAGTCACATGCTTAAAGAGTAGAAATAAAGCACGAGCTACATAAGCTTACTGTAATCAGCAACAGTTTCTGTTTGAATGGAAAAATTGCCCAACTACTATCACACACATCACATTTAATAGCAAAGTCTGGCCTAAAGGTCTACTCTACTCAGCTCTGATTAAGCTGTCTCTTACCCTCTGTTGTTTCGTTCGCGGCTTGGTTAACTGTTGAGCGTTTTACTTTGTCACCTTTCAATTAAATGGCAATTGTAAGGGAATTTCATCACTGGCTTATTCATGTCCTTTTTTCATGAGTGAATTAATATCAGCCTTGTACCAAATTGAATGAAATATGATAATACTAAAAATATCAACTTATAAAGCAACGATCTCATAAATAAGACAACAATTACAAGATAAATATGTGTATTGCGAAGTCCTTAAAGGGGAATTAGTTGTTTTAATATATACAAAAATGCCTAACATATCCCTTCAAGAAATCTACTAATGTTATCAAATCACTAACAAATTCCTCGTCACTTACTTGTTGAATCCTGAGTTCTATAGAAATGTTCACTCTCCCATCCATTGGCCTGAGTAAAGACGGTGAAGGTGAAAGTCGTTCCTGGAGTAAGACCACTGACCAGTAGAGGACCAGTCGATGTGTGGTGTGGAAATGTGTCGGAGCGATTGATACCACCACCGACCTTCTGGACACGGTACCCGTCATAACCCCCTGGACCGGGGGCCACAGTCAGGGTCACACTGGTCGTCGTCCTGTCAGTTACCGTGACGTCACTCGGACTGCTGGGAACTGGTAATTAAACAAATACATCAATTACCGTATGGTAATCAAACGCCGTACATTTTATAAGGAATTTATAGTTATATGTAACTGACATTGAACTACTAACAACAGCTGGGTCAAACAATGTAACATCATTAAGCCAGTACAACTCATTAGTAATAGATGGAGGTGTTCTAGCCACTGTTGTAAAAAATATAAACAAACGTTTGAATCAGCAAAACATTGTCTTTCTATATGAGATAACATACTTTCTTAACATCAATTTGTATGTTAAAGTCGGACATCTATATTTGTATTATTAGTCCCAGGTCAACCAACATGATTGTTTTTGTAATTCTTTTATCCAGGTTCTGTAGCTTACTATACGGGTCACCGAGCAACAGATATAGTACGTCGTAGTGCCGACATGACATTTCAGGAGACAATGTATCTCTTGAAAAAGTCCCAATACATTGTGTATGTAGCCAATTAAAAATTAATGCTTTGTCTAATCTTGTTAATTAGATGTAACGTATTCTGTGTTTTGACGCATCTACTCCTTTCAGACATATTCATTTATATATATATATAGTAGATAATAAATAAATAAGTCCTTGCGAAGGAAAACATAGTTATTTATATAACTATATAATTATATATATAATGCATATTTATTAAAACATAGTTATAATTCACTTAACATTGATATTTAAATCAGGCCGCAGGTTTTCCATGATTNAGGTTTGTATTTTAGAAAACAAATATATATATAACAGTTAAAAATATTGTAATACAGTATTATTGTGTGTGTATATTGCGATATTATTATGAATGGAAGAATCGCTGGAATGAAAGTTGAAAATAAATATAAACAGACGAATGAATGAATTGGTGAGTGAGAGTCAATAATTATTTTACAGTGTACATAGTGTGTTGACAGAGAACTCCCTCCCTTCTAGGGGACACACACTGGTAGGGTATTTGAAACAATCTCAAATTTATTTGAAAGGCAATTCATCATCAACATAAACTGCTCTCATTCAACTTGTTATGGAAAGAAGGAGACATAACGAAAACATGATTCTGATTCTGGTAAGTAAATCATTAAAAATTCATTACAATCGGGTATAGTAAATGAAGGAAATATAATCTCCCTATAAAGGTTGTTAAACCTTGATATAAACTAATTAGTCTTGATACACGTGTATCTTACATGTTGAGATTGGTAGATAGATAGATTTCTTTTTTTCTCGTTAAAGAGATTACAAATATTGCATTAATTAATACACAATTTTAGAACATATTTAGATGTAGATAATTAAAGACGAAACAGCACAGTTCATTTGCTACAACACTTCAAGTTTCACATGTAGTTAAATTGTTAGCAACTATGAGTATTTGCCCCTTATATAAACACTTAGAAGCACTCTCACATAGATAAGTAGAAACACAAGATTTTAATATTTCATTTACATAAGATGTACTATATTTATCCATTACAAACGAATCTCAATAATGTCAAGAGTAGAACAGCAGTACACGTACGTGTATATTGAACACTTAATAGAGACTAATCCTGTATTTTTAGTTCCATATCAACCATCATTTGTTTTAGATCAGGAAGTATGTCCATCATAAAATGTTCATCATTCAGCCCTAGTAAGTTGATATTAAAACTTTAATTTATACGGTGTACTGGTCAGGTCCTGATACACGTGTGACTTACCTGTAGAGGCTGGTACACCTTGATACGGGGTACTGGTTAGGTCATGATACACGTGCAACTTACCTGTAGAGGATAGTACACCTTCATACGGTGGACTGGTCAGGTCCTAATACACGTGTAACGTACCTGTAGAGGCTGGGACACCTTTATACGGGGGACTGGTTAGGTCATGATACACGTGCAACTTACCTGTAGAGGCTAGTACACCTTCATACGGTGTACTGGTCAGGTCCTAATACACGTGTAACGTACCTGTAGAGGCTGGTACACTTTGGCACGGTGTACTGGTCAGGTCTTGATACACGTGTAACTTACCTGTAGAGATTGATACACTTTGATACGGTGTACTGGTCAGGTCCTGATACACGTGTAACTTACCTGTAGAGACTGGTACACTTTGGTACGGTGTACTGTTGTACTAAAGGCTAAAAGTTTTGGATTTTCCCATTCCTATCACACGTTTGTACTGGTATTGTATTGGTGGTTACTCCATATTTTCAGTTGATGATTCTCAGTAAACGTAATTTGTTAGTAAAAATGTTAATACATTCACATACAAGAAAAAAAAATCGGTGGCACATATATAATTATCGGCAAATTGTCGTCGTGATCAGAGTGCAAAAATGACACAATTAAAATTATATATGCCATTTTAAGTGCCCTGGCAACTACAAAAGAAAGTCGTTAAAAATATCTTAGCTGCGTCCAATGTAAAAACACACCCGCATCTCGTTATTGCCTCGCATCGCTTCACAAGAGTTATCCACTCCATTCCAATTAAAACAACCCTTTTTCCGACCCTAACTTACCCTATTATTCTCCACAGAGCACCCCTCGGACCTAGACAATGCAGCCATAATTTGATAATTGGCGATTTTGATATCAGACGGAGTCGTTATGTTGACAGGTGACCATTTTGTCAAAACACAAAAGAGTTCCGATACCTGATCTTGCCATTCAACGAAAATGGATTCAGTCGTGACATCGTAGTACACAGTGATGTCGTGGGGCTTAATTCCCCTGTAAAAATTGCTCTAGAAATATTTATCGCTAAATAAAATTCTATTGTCGACATAACTTAAATAAAAGCCCCTGATCGACATTTTCGTCAAGAGTAGTTTCAAATCGCCAATCGTGTTTTACTTTCGCCATTGGAGCCAGTGGCGACCACAAGCGCGAGCCTTGACGTGAAATGATAAAGAAAAAAGAGACGTTATTGAGCTTTTCTACCTGAACATCTTATTACAACATTTCTATTGGTTTAAAAAGAAATTTTACCAATATAGTCGTTGGTCAGACATAAAATATCAATCAATAGCAATATACAATATAACAGTCTACCCATTCGGGAACCTCAAAGGTGCCTGATTCATATTCAGAACATCTTCAGTTTGAAATTCGGAACGCTGTTAGATTGTTTGTTAGATCTATAAAGGAAATCGATATCTGAGCTATCCAAGTGCTTGTAATTAGCGACAGAAGCAAACACATGAAAGCCCTTCACTGTGTTCGGCAACAGATGTCAAAATCTAGGACTGAAACCGAAATTGATAGTCCCCGCTAGGGTTCCCCCAGGGGTGACTAAAAACATTAAATCAATAAGTAAAGCTCTTAGAAATAGAAGCGTAAACGGAACATCGTAAAGTATATTTATTTGAAATAAGGGTTTTAGTTTGAGGTTGTAATTATATAATGTTGCATCAAACAACAATGGTTATGTATAGCAACCAATAAAGGAACAATTTTGTAACTATGCTCAATGGCAATGAAAGGTTAACTCAAATGTTCAAAAGACGCCACCTAGCATATCTCTTTAAACTAAAACTAGATACATTAACAAAAACAGCCAATAACAATACTAGTAATGCTTGCACACTGTTTTAAAAAGCTTATTCTCTCCAAAGCGTTCCCGGGACTTCTTGGACAGGTTTCTTATTTACAGTCATTGCTCCCTTAAACACAAAGTCTAACTTATGGAAACAATATGATAACGATGCACAAGAAATGACGAAATGTTGGTCA
This sequence comes from Mizuhopecten yessoensis, assembly GCF_002113885.1. Lineage (NCBI taxonomy): Eukaryota > Metazoa > Mollusca > Bivalvia > Pectinida > Pectinidae > Mizuhopecten > Mizuhopecten yessoensis. Next base: position 153,197 of record NW_018408732.1, read on the forward strand.
TGTGGTGCTGACGTTAGCTCGTCAATAGGTTTTTAGTTATATTAAAACATCAATATGACAACGTTCAGTTACCCGTGCTCCCTTTGTGTCCGGTGTGGTTTGTACTGGTCGATTTATTGTACAGTGTGTAGACTTTAAAGGTGAAGGGTGTCCCCGGTGTCAGTTTATTAGTCATAGTCATTTATAGGAATCACTGGTGTCATCATCTGCCTTAATGTTTTCAAAGGAATGGTAAAGGTTGTTGCATAGGACTAGGAATCCGTCATATCCATTGTCACAAGGGGTAACGGTCAACGTCACATAAACATTTGTCCGGTTTGAAATTTCTACGTTATCAGGGGCAGAAGGCCCTGAAATAAAACATACACACGCGTTGAAATAGTGACACATGTGTCGAGACTGTAAGTTACGAATGTATCGAATTTGTAGTTGACACACGTGTTGAGACAGTCAGTGCTACGATCATTAATCAGTATCGACATACGTGTGATATCACAATATTATAATCACTTTAGTTTGATTGAATGTGTCGAAGTCTTTTGAATTATGTTTTATATATATCATTTGGTTTTTTTTTTATGTTAGTCTAAGTAAGCCACGATGTGGTATTGGTTATAACATGCATTAATATGATTTGTCTTATATCACAGGATGTTAATTAAAGGACGTGAGAGGACAAGATTGCAATCAATTTATTGGGCTTTAACATCCATTGACGAGCCTTTCGTCGTATGGTAGCCGAGAAAATATTACAATAAGTAAATCAATTTTATACACACCGGCACAAAAATGACTCAAATTATCAAAACTAATGTAAAGGAAATACATCCAGACAGGTGAAGAGCAACATTACTGAAAGTAATTCTTCATATTGATATAATTCTAAGTTTATAGTCGCTACAAGGTCATGAGCTGTATAGAGAGTGACAACCCTATTCCTTAATATCTGAAGCATCAACATTTATTCACAGTAAAATGTGTTTTAATTCAATATAGTATTGATAATATTGATGTATATAGGCTTGATGTATTACATCAATATTTTACAGTATGTAAGCCAGAGGCACCATATTAATATCTGACTTGACGAGGGGCATCATATCAAGGTTTTACAGTACAAATAATAATGACTTCCCATTACCATAGTGTGTTCCACACACAAAACTAAATGTTACCACATTTCCCGTGCTAAAAGCGCCAAAACATCAACGCAAAAACAAAGCATCAATACTGTAAGACAAATTCAATATATATAACAGACGAAAAGCGGACATATGGACAGCTCTATTAAACGTGCATCTAACCATGTTTATGTTTCCTTTCTAAGTCAGGAAAGATGCATCTACATAATAAATAATCAAGATGAAATTTAATTCACAACGGCTACCGGAATTTTCGTCATTGCAGATTGGAATGAAACCTGGCGACGCCAATAATTGTTCAGCAAAATGTTTCCATAAAGAGTAGAGAATACTTAAAGGCGATAAAGAAAAGCAAATGTATAATTCAAACACTGGAGAGTACTCTTTGGCAATAGCGACATTAAACATCCTTTGCTAATTCAGTGGACATACTGTAGATGTACGGGAAGGTATGGAGAATATGAAGAAATATGCGTTTATTACCGTCATATTTAATTTCAAGATTCGAAAGAAAACAAGAGGCCCAACGAGCCTGCATCGCGCACTTGGTATTAATTTCACACTTGTAACCTTAAACATGATCTAAAATAAAGCTACAGGCAAAATATCAGTATTTATGACTTTAAGATTTTAAAACATTTGACACATGTGACCTTGAAAGTCCAACAAGGTCATTTCGCTGAACAAACTGTATAGACCTGAATCTCAGCATGCAGCTTGTCATATATCACCAACATAGACCTTTTGTTTAATGAGATTAGGTTATTTAAAGGTACATACATATATGATCAAATGTGACCTTGAAAGTGAGTCAAAGTCATTCAAATGACTGGGTAGCCCTTCATCTAAATATCAACATTCTTGACCTCATGGTTATTCAAAAGAAGTCGTTTAAAGATTTCAAACAAATTTGACCCCTGTGACCTTGAAAGAAGTCAAGGTCATTCATTTGAACAAACTGGCAGCCCTTCATCCAAGTATGCTAATGACTAGCTATCATCACCCTGGGAGTTTTGGTTATTCAGGAGAAGTCGTTTATATATCTTTTACATATTTGACCAATGTGACCTTGTTTATAAGTCAAGGTCATATATTTGAACAAACTTCATCACATCATGATACTAGCCAAATATCATCACCCTGGCATTTTGGTTATTTCAGGTCAGGTGAGCTAAAAAAATGAAATATGTTTGAATCCCTAACTTTCAAAATGCCGATTCTTGTGATTATTGGTTCGGCAGTAAAACCCAGATAACAATCAATATTTATATTAACATTTCAACTTCCTACCAATGAGGATACGCTTAAGATTCTGAACCGTAGTCAGAGGAATATTACATTAGTTGATACCGCTGTCTGTCTCTGTCGCTAAAACTGTTCTTGTTGACCTCGGGTCTAGCTTGTAGTCTGCATAAAGTAGCTGACGATGTGGCACTTAATTGCACTTTTTAGTTCGGTTTTGATAATAGTCACGATATTCCGGTAACTTGGCATTGTGTTTTACTCAACGGATGGAATATTCTTATATTAATGGCATGTATTACCATGTTGTAAAACGATGGGTGCCAGTTTAGGCTTTTTTGTGGCTATCACCGATAAGACTTACCCCCTTATATCTCGGAATGGTCTCAAAACACATTAAAACGTATCGGTGGTAGCCACCAGGAGGCCTTAATTGGCACCCACCCTTTGCCAGCTTGTGAATAGATGCCAATAACAGCAGTTATATCCTACATCATGATTCCCTCGATACCAGTATACAGTAGGACTCAACATACAATAGTACAGGTACTCAAAGCATAACTCAAACTTATTCTAAATCCATTTTCTTTCTCTACTTTTGGTACAACAGCTGAAATTGGATCACCTTTCTTCAACTTGTTCTTGTCTACGTATCTATAATATCATCCGAGACGTGCAGCTGAAAGAGCAAAGAGTCCACAGCATAGGGATATTTCTACCATCAACTGGCCACCAAAATACATAATAATCACGATTTATCTCCCGCAAATCTCAAAACACAGCAGGCTTACCAAAATATATATCTACTGTATCCAGAAGACAAATTCGGATATCAAATACAAATATATTTTATTGATGTTAAAGACTTACTAATATACTGTTAAGTATGTTATTTTAGAATATGTTTTTGCAGGCAAATATTTACGACAGAAATCCACCGCTGAAAACATGAGGAAACATTAATGCAAAACGTTACTTTTTCTTTTTTATACATTATCATTATTTGATGTAAAATATGATGTGATATAATCAATGGAAAAGTGATATTGAAGGAGAAAGGGAGGTCAATGGGATGCGAGGTTTACTGACATGTTTTATTCCAGATGACATGCCATACAGATTTGCTAAGCACGAATATGTTAGAATGTAAACAAACATGTAAATAACATTTGACTTATTTATATATTTATCAAACAACTGTTTATTAACAGTTACAGTTTATACATAATCCCGTACGTTATTTACAAGAAATAGGAAATAAAGAAACTGCAATGAAAAATGAGTTTGTCAATGCAGAAAGTCAAACTCGTGAAACATTTTCCTGTACCATATAGCTTATTGTGTAGTCAGGACTCATCCGTAGTTCTACAGGTAAAACAAATGTCTAAAGTGATCAGAAAGCTACAGGTGCAGCGTACAGTGAGGAAAAGTTATATTTAGGCATCGATGTTCACCGAAAAACTGGTCTGCATGAGTCTCAAACGCCCAGCCAATGAGATCGCGTGAAATTAACGAGTCGAGTACATACTTATTACTTTATTTAACGCCTATTCGTGTTGATTCATATTTTCACTCATGCTCATTGATGTACTTTTCTGTGTATTTATGTTTTGTATTCATGGCTATATTGTGTTTATATTTCATATTTCATAGGCTCATTCACTATTGTACATATCATTTACATTAATATTTACATTCCTGTTCATACGTGTTAATTCGTGTTTTACATTAGTTCATCTTCATATTATAGCCGCATGATGTCCTCCAATTGATATACATGTACTTATATTTGCTCAACTTGCATATTACTATCCCTCCATCAATGAAAATCAGCGGTGAAAGTAATTCCAGTACAGCTCCGTCCATATTAAAAATAGTAATACATGGAAATATACTGTTTAGTAACCTGAGCGAGGGATAATGATAACAGTGTATTCCTATCTGTATTATTTTGAAATGCCTTTTTTCTGATTTGCCTCCAATAACGATGAGTAAGTTTCTCCCAGTGTTACATTTGTATGTATTTAACGATTACCCGGAAGCACATAGTCTCAACGACAAAAAGTGTTTGTTTATGTTGTGTTATTTTGTGTATATCGTTTCCTCTCTCAATACCCCGCCACTATCCTTATCGTCGTTAGCTCTAAATCATCCTTCTCTCCCTTTTCCTCCATTCTCTCTCTTTACTCCTATCTCTCCCTTTTCCTCCCTTCTCTGCCTTTTCCTACCTTTATATGTATGCACCTATGACCCCACTGTTCCCGTCAATGCTGAGTACGTAGCCGTACACGTGTGTACATTTGTGGATTACAGACCCGATCGCCGTCCTGTAACAGTGTTATTTTTTGATGATTATGGGTAACGATATATAGTGTCCTACAGAGCGGCGATCGGCTGTTTCTACCTTCGTACACACAGTGACCTATCTAAAAAAACAGTATATTTTCTATATAAATCTCCGTAAATTACTAGGTGGATGCATACTCGGTATAATATATGTTCTCACAAAACTGGTATATGCTATACATTTGATCTTATCTAGCGTTATTGATAATTCGAACTTTCTGTTTATTCTCCAACTCCTTCTCTTATCTAGTAATGATGTACATCCAAATCCAGGACCTGATGATCTCCACAAAGACTATTCTATTTTCCACCTTAATATTCGCAGTCTTAGAAATAAGTTATCTTACCTAGAACATGTAGCGTCGGACTTTGATGTTGTCTGTATTACTGAGACCTATCTTGAAATATCCATAGCAGATGATGACGTACTCCTAGATGGTTATGATATGTACCGTAAAGACCGTGGAACACCGGGTGGGGGGATAAATGTTTACACTTCCAGCCTCATGTGCACACGTCGTCGAACTGACCTGGAATTCCAGGTAGGTGAAGTTGTATGGGTAGAGATCCAGTTTCCAAACAAGAAATTTCTTTTATGCACAGTATATAGACCTCCAAACTGTGTACAAGCTTTCTTGGATTTCTTCCGACTTTCTGTAGAAACAGCCATGAATGAGACACCGTATGTTGTTATAGTTGGTGATATTAATGTTGACCTTCTTACAGTAGATAATAATCACTCACTCGTTGATATAATGAACTTTTTTCACCTGACGAACGTTATCGACAGACCGACACGAATTGGACGCACGCGCTGCACACTTCTTGACCCCATTCTTCTATCAGACACTTGTACTTTTACAATAACCGACATAATATAGATAGACCGTGAAATTTCGGACCATGAAGCGACATCTGTAGAACTAAATATAGGGACTAAAATTGTTGGAAAATATAAAAGAAAAATATTATGCTATAAAGACGCAGATTACGAACGTTTTAACAGCTTACTTGTAGCAACAGACTGGACTGATCTATTTTTGAGAACCCATTCCCCGGACGACATGTGTGACACCTTTACATCTAGATATTTAGAAATAGCCGAAGAGTGTATTCCTTCTAAAGTAGTCACAATCAGACCTAATGACAAACCTTGGTTTAGCTCTGACATGAGACGTGAAATTAGGAAAAGAGACAGACTTCTCCATAAATATAAATCCAATCGCTTTCCACATAATTTGAACAACCTTAGGAAACAGCGAAATAGCGTTAACAATCTTAAAAAAAGAACAAAAGAATTATTTTACGCGGACATTAACGGTCTTTTAGACACTTTTAGTGTACAAATCCCAGAATTTTTTGGAAACTTGTCCGCAGATTAATAAAATCATCTCAAACGTCTGGTAGGATACCGCCATTACGGAGTGCGACTGGAAACATAGAAATGGATGACGACATAAAGACTAACATACTTAATGACTACTTTGCTTCTATTTCTACTATCGACGATACTGACACAGGCGTACCTGTTATAGAATCCAGAACAGACTCGACTATCTCAGACATACCCTTTAATATTAATGACATTATTGACATACTCAAAACTTTAAAAATTAGTAAAGCTGTAGGAAATGATACAATTAGTCATACTATGTTAAAGAACACTGCTAATTCAGTTGCTTATCCGCTATCTTTAATCTTTCGTTCTTCTTTTGAGACTGGATCTTTCCCCAGACAATGGAAGCTTGCTCTAGTGAAACAGGACCCCTCAAATTATAGACCTATTGCACTGCTAAGTACTATTGGTAAGGTTTTTCAAAGATTAGTTGCTAAACATTTACATAACTACCTTTTAGAGAATTCTCTAAATATATATATATAAGTATCAGTCAGGTTTCCAACCTGGTCATTCTACCGTACACCAGATTATAGGTATACCACAACTTGTGCGACAATCTTGAAAAAAAGCAACCCACCTGTTTGGTCTTTTGTGATATTTCTAAGGCATTCGATCGGGTGTGGCACAGGGGGCTGAGGTGAAAATAGCTTGCTATGGAATATCGGGTAAGTATTTTTTGGAAACAGTAAATCCTCTGTTAAGACAACTAATGCAGGAGTATCTCAGGGTTCAGTCTTAGGTCCGTTGTTGTTCATACATTATATTAATGATATACATATAATTTAGGAAGCTTATCAAAACTTTTTGCAGATGATACTTCTCTATCATGTTCAGATAAATCCCCACAAATATTAGAACAAAAAATTAATAACGTTCTAAGAAATATTCAACTGTGGGCTGATAAATGGTTAGTTAGATTTAATCCTGCAATAACAGAGGCTTTACTTATTTCTAATATAGAACTAGATCACCTGATCGAAATATATTTTAATAATATCAGTATAGACTTTGTTGATAACCATAAACATCTGGGAGTATTCATCGATGCTAACTGTAAGTGTAGCTATCATATTGACAATATTTGTAAAAAAAAGTAGTCAAGCAATTAGGTGTTCTCTGTAAATTGAAATATAATCTAAACCGCCGTACATTAAATAAGATATATAGATCGTTTATACTTCCTATTTTAGAATATTGCTGTGAAGTTTGGGATGGTTGTACTCTTACTGATACAGACAAGTTAGAAAAGTTACAATTAGAGGCAGGACGTATTGTCACCGGTTTACCTTCCTATGCTAGTAGACAATCTACATGTATATATACTGAAACGGGATGGGAATCCCTAGCCCACCGGAGGTCCCGTCGGAAACTGCAATTATTTTATAAAATTCATCATAATATTACTCCTAACTATCTAAACACTCTACTCCCTCCTCTTGTCGAAAATGCTCGATATGATCTTAGAAACGCCGAAAACTACAACCTGCCTAACAACAGACTAGAGTTATCGAACATGTCCTACTTTCCTTCTACTATAAGACTTTGGAATGAGTTGACTTTAAGTATTAGGCATAGCTCCTCTTTTTCATCGTTTAAAAATGCCATTAGAGACAAACATTTGCCCCATGTACCCAATTACTTTTTCTACGGTGATAGAAAAAATAACATCCTACATACAAAACTAAGAAACCGTTCTAGCACTTTGAAAAACGACCTATTCCGAGCTAACCTGGTTGATGACCAACGTTGTATGTGTGGTTACCCTATTGAAGACACCTTCCATTTCTTTTTTAACTGTGATAATTATGTTAAACTTTATCGTGAACTGAATGCATACATCCCCCTTACTTTGAATCTACTTCTTTTTGAAGATATAACAATTTCGGAACAAGAAAACAAAATTATATTCATGAATACTCAGCAATATATACAAGACTCGAACAGATTTTAACACCCTCCACCCCTCAAAATCGACATCTTTATTAGTACATGTATCTTACTAATACTAATAGATTGACAACATAAGTTGCAACATACAAATATGCCTATATATATATATAAATATAATGAAGTCGTGTGTTTGGTCGTTCTCTGTGCGGACGGACTAGTTGAAACGGAAATACCAGCAAGAGTGGAGTGAACAGGAGGAAGTTATAATAGCACGGGATGTGATGAACATTGATCAGAAGAAAGTTGTGAACAACGAATAGTATAACTAGTCCGTTCGCATGGAGAAGGAACAACCACGTGGTCTGATATATATTTTCTTAAATTTACAGTCTTGTTGCAGTACTTATCTAGTACTCTTAAAAAAAGACCCTCTAACCCCTTCCTCCCTCTCTCTCTCCTCCCCTCTCACCATCCCCCTATCTCTCTCTCTTCCTTTATCTACATGTATATGTTTATATTTGTGCGCATGCGTGTGGTTCGGTGCGTGAATGTGTGGGTGTATGTATGTCACTGATTAATTAATTTATAATACATAGCTTATTTACGTAGTTCTGCCATCATGCAATTTTGTTAAAAAAATATTATTGTACAGGGAAAGGGCATGCTATAAGTTGTAAAACTTGTGCCCAATTCTATTGCTATGTAAAAAAGGCAATAAAATATTTTAAAACAATAAAAAACTTATATTCCGAAAATCATTCATTAATTATAGTCTGACTAGATTCTTCGTTACAAACACTATATTGCTGCAATGATTTTACCTCATGTTGATACAAATACTTGATTGTTTGTTGCACTTTAAATGTAGATATGCGATGATAGTATGTAATAATAACCATCTGTTCTTTGAATCCATTATTATCTTGGTAATTACATATACTTTAGTTTACATATTACAACTACAATAAAGATAAGTGTATCCAAACATGTTCTGTGTAATCTTTACAGTTCGACAACATTCCAAAAGTAACGCGATGATCCCCATTTGTACTTTAAAACCATGTTAAGCCGTAGCGTTTGTCTTTGTATAGGGTTATGATATGATATATAACTTATCTGTGGAACCATTACAAATTTGTTAACTGAAAATTGACAGATTTGGAAAGCAAAAATTGGCAACAGATGAATTGATTTCACGCATCATTGTGTAGTTACATAATATACTATGTTGTTTAACGTAAAAGAAATCAATATAGAAACAGTAGAACTTCTGTTTTAAAATTATGTGCGTTTGTTAAGTTTCTTTCTTTAATGTAACAAAATAATACTTGAAAAATCAAAATGCTAAATATTCAACGTGCAAAGAAAAATTCATTACTAATAAACATGTTTAATACTGTAAATACGAACTGGTTATTTTTGGTATTTGTACACAAACGTTATCAAAAAAACATCGTCACCATGATAACAACATGATATTCCTGAACTTCAGGTCTTTATTATTTGGTAAAATTATTTAAAGATTGAATCTTGCTTTGGTCGATTTCATGGGGTGATGAATTGAGTTGGTCTTGAAACAATCCTTATATTTCAATCAGCGCGTGGGTTTTTTCTCCAAAAATTAGAGCTTGTGAAGTCGAGTTCTGATAATTTGCCCCAGGTTCTTGAGCTTGTGAAAGTTAACGTATTGACGTAATGTAAAAAGTATAGTCCATCATAGAAAGACCATCATACAACATGAATGGGTAAGTTGATAGTTCAATACAGCCAAATTATGTAGAAACTAAACGCAACACCATATTTTAAGTGTCATATTTAATTTTTGTTGCTGAATCAATAAGATATCAATTTTTCTGGTGCGTCATCGCGGAAGAATTATTTCTAGACGCGGTGAGCAGGCTCAGCTGCGAGTCTACGGCAGCCATCCTTTTTTACTAGCTCGAAGTGGAGAGCCGCTAAATGTGAAGCTGCCATATTTTGAATGGACGAAACAATTTGATATGGCATTTAGCTGTTCGGCTGCATTTCATATAAGACGGGACCAAATGGATCTACGTTGTTTTCGATTTGTACCGTACTACCGGTGGTTGATACTGACGCCAAAGGCAGACAGAATGGGTAGCTAGCTGGAGGGAGAATTTCTAGGGCAGTACATGACTTGTCACTTCCGCTAGTAACAGTGAGCTGATAACATTTTGCTGGTTAATCGTTTTTGGTCGTTCGAACAATTTCTTGTGTATCTTCAATAATAATGTAAAATCTAATCAAGTGGTATATTCTTTGTTTAAACATATCAATAGTTATCTCCCCTCGCAAAATCATTCGCACAGGCAATGTTAATCTAGTAAAATTCATCGGCAAATGAAACGGGTTACATTTGATAGTTTCATTGAGTTCAACTTGAGTAAGAATTTAAATATATAACTTACACTGTAGAAACAATATTTAGATGATTCCTAGAAGCATTTACACGAAAGACTGTGTTATTACTATATTGAGTAATGTGATCACTTAAGTCACATGCTTAAAGAGTAGAAATAAAGAACGAGCAAGAGGAGCTTACTGTTACCAGCAACAGTTTCTGTTAGAGTGGGAAAATTTCCCAACCACTCTCACACACATCACATTTAATAGCCACGTCTGACCTATAGGTCTATAGGTCCTTACCTTCTGTTGGTGCATCCTCGGTTGGGTTATCTAATGCGCGTTTTACTTTGTCACCTTTCAATTAAATTGGAATTTTAAAGGAATTTCATCACTGAGTTACAATACAGTTACCGTGGTTATCAAAGGGGAATTAGTTGTTTTAATATAAAAAGAATACTTAACATATCCCTTCAAGAAATCTACTAATGTTATCAAATAACTAAAACTTTCCTCGTCACTTACTTGTTGAATCCTGAGTTCTGTGGAAATGTTCGCTCTCCAATCCATTGGCCAGAGTAAAGACGGTGAAGGTGAAGGTCGTTCCTGGAGTAAGACCACTGACCACTAGACGATCACCTGTTGTGTTGTGTGAGAAGGTGTCGTTACGTTGGATACCACCACCGACAATCTGGACACGATACCCGTCATAGCCCCCTGGACCGGGGGTCACAGCCAAGGCCACAGTGGTTGTGGTCCTGTCAGATACCGTGACGTCAGTCGTACTACTGGGAACTGGGAAAGGTACAATATTCACAAATTACCGTATGATAGGCAAAAGCCTTATTTTTTTAAGGAATTTATAGTTATATGTAACTGTCATTGAAACACTAACAACATGTGAACCGCTTTGAGACGACCTACGAACTAGGTTGTGATAAAGCGGTATATAAGAACCTCCAATTTTATTATTAGTATTATTATGTTGCACTAACAGCTGGGTCAAACTATAAAACATCATTACGCTAGTACAGCTCCTAAGTAATAGATGGAAGTGTTCTAGCCACTGTTGTGAAAAAATGTAAACAACTTTTTAGATCAACAAAACATTTTCTTTCTACATAAATTTGTACGTTAAAATCGGACATCTTCATTTGTATTGTTAGTCCCAGGTCAACCAACATAAAACAATTCTCTTATCCAGGTTCTGAAGCTAATACGGGTCACCGAGAAACAGATATATTACGTCATAGTCTTTGTAATAAGGATTTACCGTCTTGTAATAACAACACAGTTGTTACTTTGTCGTTATTACAAAATGATAAGATATTACGTAAAACATTATAAATATACTATAGATGCACGTCAAGGTATGGAGTTGGTAAAGTAAGATGCGTATGTCATCAAAAATCCTTAATCAAGTACCGCTGGTTTTCAAACTAAGGTATAATTGCTTGCAACATCTGCTGGAATTTGTGTTCTTTAAAAAATCTAACCATGAATATAAGCATAGTAAAATATTTAATATTGATAATTAAAATGCTTTGATATTTTATTAAGATGTTTTGGAATGTTCATTTTAAAAAACCGCTCTAATATAAGTCTGAAATAAACGCATGTACGAATGGATTCGTTCAAACACTATACAAACATCAATTGAATCCATGGTCATCAGTATCTTCTATATATAGTAATCAATGGTCGCCAGCGTCTCATATAGAAGTTTTCAATTATTGTTTCATACTAAATCAACCTGACGAATATGACATACATGCTTACAAGTTAACTGCCACACGTATCTGATCAACCTAATCACTTATCCATTGTAACCGGTTTCTGATTTATCGATACATATTCATGCGTGATCGGATATATCTATATATATATACATATCAAAGTAAAAAAAGATCAGTCTTTTTTTTCTGGAAATATCTGCCAAAACAGCTGTATTGTATAAAACTGTTTAAGATCATAGTATATTCACACATGTACTGGTCAGATCCTGATACACATTTAACTTACCTGTAATTGGTACACCTGTGTACGGTATACTGGTCAGATCCTGATACACGTTCAACATACCTGTAGAAGCTGGTACACTTTGGTACGGTATACTGGTCAGGTCCTGATACACGTGTAACTTACCTGTAGAGGCTGGTACACTTTCGTACGGTATACTGGCCAGGTCATGATACACGTGTAACTAACCTGTAGAGGCTGGTACACTTTGGTACGGTATACTGGCCAGGCTGTTATACACAGATACCACTTTGAAGGTATAGATGTATCCAGGTGTGAGTCCATCTACTATATATAACGTGTCGTTGGTTGGTGTACGTCGTGTCTCCGTCTTGCCGTCCGAATCGGTAAACGTGACATTATAGTAATCGACTCCTCCTGTTGCTGGTGACGTGGTGTCCAGTGTGACAGCATAAGTTGGTTGGGCATTAACGGAAACATAACCAGGGGGATTTGGTTCTGAAATAGTAAATGATATTAGTTATGTATGGAATGACTTAAATATTAATACTTCTATACCTTTGTATGTATAATAGTTTATTACAGACCTTGGTATATGACGATTTTTGGAAGGAAAACATTCTACGGTGATTTTATATATAGTTTAATATTTATTTTATTTATTTTATGACAATAATGCAACAATTCCAACTTATATAAATCATTGTTGCTGGCACGGACGTTAGCGCGCGGGGGTCTAAATGTGGGAGGGAACCGGAGTACCCGGAAAACCCCACGTGATCGGGCGGGTGACCCCATACCTATTCACGTCCGATCTGGAAATCAAACCCCTGCCGTCTTCCTGAAAGGCAAGGGCGCTATCCACTGTGCCTCCAGACCACTCTAATATATGTAGTTTAGAAACTTGAACTTTAGATAGTAAACTTGTAAAAAATAGGAAATATGGTCAAAAATGACTTATGGCAATGTGTTATCATTCTAAGGAACAGGAAACAAGCCTGTCTCCTGATACACGTCAGTGTATATAAAACAAGAGGCCCATGGGCCTTAGCAGTCACCAGAGTTATGCAAAAACTGATGTTATCAATGTTGCAAAATGAAAAAGAAATCATTTTGTAGCAAAGGTAACTTGAACTACATGTAATGCAAAAGTAGTGTGAAAGATCTAGGTAGTATATGTACTATGTACAAATAGTGGTTCTGTCAGTCAGCTGACAGGACATGTCCATTTAGCTCAGTGGTAGAGCGTTGACCTCCAGAACCTGGGGTCGTGGGTTCGATCCCAGCTGTGGCACCTCATCTTTCCACTTCTTTGTTTCCTATTACAGTAGAACGAACTGTTGGATTTTTTTGGGGTTTATTTGAGTAAAGTTACTGGCTAAAAAGAAAACAGCTGTCCTATCAAATATCTAATATATTGATTCAACAATGAAGAGATTTTGTGTATTGTAATTTGCCATTTGGAAGCTTTGCATCTATTTATACTGAACATAAATTATATACAACTAAATGGTAACAAAATACAAAATTGTAGGGCTGTAACGATACACCGCGGTGCACCGAAAACCGCGCTAAATTGCTTCGGTTCGGTTTACGGTATTTTTTCCGTGTTTCGGTTCGGTTCGGTTTTTAGTATTACCTGACTTCCGGAATTTAACCATACATGTGTAACGTAAACATTTATTTTCCAGCGTCACCTACGATGATAATAAAGGTTTTGAAGGGTTTGACATGGTTGATGTGGAAATACTTCGGTGTAACATAATATGTAACTTTCCAATGAACGACTTTGTGCCCTACGCAAACATGAAAATATCGGCGGACCGAGGCGCACATGTCGTCTCCAGGTGAGGCCGAATTGAACATTGACATTGATACGTTTTGAGCCGATTGATTTCTTCAAACTATATATCGATGAAGTAATCATAAACTAGACCGTAGCTAATATATATCTATACTATATGCCGACTGTGACAGTAAATATATCGAATGACGACTTGAAACCTGTAGCAAATCACATGCAATTCTTGATGAAATACCTGATCTATTTACCTGATAATCTCCGTGTAAATGTACAGCGTCTTATGTCATAAATGAAGTTTATAATCTCTGATATCATTTGCCAATCACATTTGCTGACAAAAATAATTTTAAAATGATCTTTCTGGTGCTTAAATCCGATTAATTAAAAGTTCCACCCTTTCTTACCTTTCTTACCACCTGTACAGGTAAATACTGAAGCAACGTTAGAATTGAAAACGTTAATGTAAACTAGAGACAATAACGAACAATTTTCATATAACTTTTATGCACATATAACATATATTTTTCAAGTTATGCACATTTGAAAAATCAAGTAAATTAATTTGTATTTCAATAATTAATTCAGCAGTGGTGTCCCTTTACATAGAAATCAATGTAGCAGCATAAAGGGTTAAAAAAAACTCCCGCTTCCTTTCGCTCGCCTGTTTGGCAGCATTTTTGATTCCTGCTAAATGTCATCCCCGATGGAAAATCACTCTCCACTTGCCGCATATGTTTCGTAGATTTATGTTACAAGTCAGGGAACACATCAAACATGGCGACGCATTTGAAGAGGAAGCATAACATTTCATCATCCTGTATCGTATCAAAATGTATCGTATCGTGGGTAGATATCGTGATACGTATCGTATCGTGGCATAGGTGTATCGTTACAGCCCTACAAAATTGTGAGTTGACTACATCATCTAAATTTAACACCAGTTGATATGAGAAAGATATTTGTTTTGAGCTTTTTGTGATAAAGGGTCGCATATTTCGTTAATAATGTTAAAATTAACATGATAAACGACAAACAATCAGGCCTTTGGCAAAGTAATTTATAATATAACACTATGGATGTGTACGCCATTATTTTTATTCTTTCCAATTTATTCTTCTTGAAATAATATTTTTGCTTCTGTGCATGTGTCAGACATTGCTTAGTAGGGATAGTACTTAAGTCAATGAAGCCATATCTGAGTCTGGAGAAGAATTCCAAGACGGCCAAAGCCCAAACTGTCATAGTATCAAACTGTCATTTCGAAATTATAATGTCTATCAAGTGTCAATGTTTTCCAATTGGAAATGAACCAAATATACCCAAAAGCATCATTTTTCTATATAACTTTAGTAAACTTTACCCCATCCCCAAGGGATAAAGTGTTTTAAGACCCTTCTATCTATGTAGATTATTTGTTTCCAGCATATCTTGGTCTGGATAAGATTTTTAATTTAAGCCAATTTGACCCCTTTTAGCCCCGCCCTCAGCCATTGGGGGCGCCAAAAAGTTAATTGAATGCAGTCAACATTGGTATGCTTTTGAATACTTGTATTAATCCTTTTGTGTTTCAAAAGGAGCATGCTCCTTGCATGATCCATGCCGTTACTTTTGTACATTCTTGTTTCATTCAATGCTTTAGTCAATTGGCATAAACGTAGACGACCGTCCAAGTTTACAGATAATTCATATCTTTGTAGTTTTAATAAGGATGAATGCAAGTCTACAATTTTGATTGGGTAATGCTTCCCTGACAACGTGAAACCTTACATATTACAAGCGCAAGCGCATTACAGTCAAAGACTGTCAAGGACACAAATCAAGGGCACAAATTAAGGACACAAATCTCCTAATGACATACTAACACAGGTACAATAGGATGTAAGACAATTGGGAAGTATCACCTTAATACAAACGTTAACATTTTTTCCAGAAGAAATAAAGTAACCAATTCGTAACATGTAAACAGGTCGAAAAAAACTATGTACTGTAGTATAAGTTTCTTAAAGGCAAAGCAGGAATCATGAAGACACAAAGAAGCAAAAGGAAAGACAACATCGCCTGACAAAGATAAACAAAGATACAGCAGAACCATCAGTGTGTCAGTAACGTTCCTATGATACATTGTTCTTAGTATTTAAGACTTTCTTTCTATTTTTCTTTTGTATTTAGCGACTTGTTCATGAGTTAAGTAAACAACGAATAACATACTTGACTCGCAAAAAACATCACGTAACCATTACAGAAATTACACTAGTCAGCGAAGAAAATGTATTAACATTTATCACATAACTGACCCATCTTACTGTGTCATACGATCATGACACAAATATGGTATTACACACGTGTAATAAAACCTAAAGGTGCTGCGATTGGTCAAAACCATGGGGATATATTCCTTCGCAACAACAGGTACAGGTACAGGTATAACATATATAGGTTACTATACCATATGTAATTTTTACTGTTATTTTAAATAAATTTCAAATATTATTTTGTCATAAGTATTTTCATTGCATTTCAAACTGTTTATTATCTTTAATCTGGAACTTCTTTGCATTTCGCATAACACATAATTTTGTTTATTTCTTTTTCAAATTATGAATGTTATGTAATAAATAGGAGTTACATTCCTGTCCGTATCATATTGCATTTATTAAACTTGTTCAAATTCAATATGATATGGACACGAATGTTATATCCTCTATAATTATAGTATTGAAACCTGTCGTCTGAATATATATCCTTTTTACAGTACAGTTCGCATTTCATTAAACATTAATGAAAGTGTTCTAAGCAACTAACACACCCGAAGTTGCACGTGTAACATAGGACATTATTTTTGTCAATGCCTCCGCTAGGAGTCGAACCCGGGACCCCAGACTTACTAGTCTTACACTCTACTGAATGAACTAAAAAGAAATTCTCCCTAGCCGAGTCGGCAGGAAGCGGCTAGTATTTTACCAGGGTGACGCACGTATAAACACACTCCATGTTACACGACTCGAATACACTCGAGGTTACATCGTAGTAGTTATATCCGCTAAAACAATGTTGTTTGTTTATGATGTGAAGTTGCAATGAACAGACAATTTCACGGTTCCCTATTGGACTGTTTATCCATTCTTTTACTCGACTTTCCTGGAACTGAAACAAGTGTTATACTAAAATTAAATACGATTACACTTGTAATGATTCCTGTGGTATGATCTGGTTATAATGTAGTCCGCTAAAACTGACCATAATCGCAGGCTCTGATCGGTCGCCTGTTTATGGTCAGCTATCGACTGCTCTTTAAAATGCGGGTATTGTCATCTAAATCGGACGACAGCGATTGTGAGAGTTTTACATGTTTGTTAGAGAAAATATTTATACCTCTATTTCAGTTGATTCATTTTTCACTCACTTGACTAGATGTCATGTCCGTACTCGATACATTATGGACGCTACATCGTTTTATTCAATTGAGGTGATTTCGACTGCTCACATCGACAGCCATTTTGCCTTTAACAATAGGGCGCATGAGCCAATCAAAATTACTTCCGATTAATTTGATCAAATGTAAACATTGGTTACGGAGTGATATTTTAGCAGACACAAAGTAAGTTAGCACGTTGGATTTGTATATATTTCTCTCAGTAATTAGCAATATGAAAATAACTATAATATTGAGAGCGCTTATTACCATTATAATCACGAAAACAACTCGATCGCAAGAAAAAGGTAAACTGGTACACGTGTTTTTGTTGTCAACAAAGTCGAAATGCCGGAAGCAATTATGATTGGCCAATACATATTGATGTATACGATGGCTGATAGCGGACGACAGAACACTCATATTAGTAAAAAGTGTTTTGTCTGACAGTTTGCCATATTATAAGTGGGCATTTTACACATTTTGTAAAAAGTGTAACTGTCATGACACTTTGTCAATTCATGCATGGCTGTTTACTCATTTTACTTTCACAAAATAAGCATTGGGGGAGGAAGGAGAAATGTAAGTAGGGTCACATTCCAAGGGCTGAGCAGAACAGAGTATGCTATTCCAATGAACTTCATTTACCTTTAACATAAATCTCACGGATTAGACGGTACTTTTTAACTTTTCATTGTGTACACTGGGAGCAAGATGGAGTTCCTTCTATGAAGTAAGTAAAACGATGCTGTTTAAAAAGAATTTATATCATAAATATATATATATTCTGTTTTAAATATGTAAACTTAAGGATTTATTGACGATCACAAGTCCTATACTGAAGGTAGCACTAGACTCTACTTGCGACAGGATAACCTTTCTTACTCTTTCTTGAATATAGCACAGAGTTGTTACAATCTTGATACAATACATGTAGTTCATACCATTAACTTAACTGATTCGGGAGAACAGTGTAATGATTATAGTAAATATTGTAATACGCAATGACTATTATACCATTAGTATACTTATCATGTTATTTTCAGTGGCATTCCAAAATGCAGACTGAACCTCAAGACAGTAAGTATATTGTAGTAGTATGTAATGTTCAACCCTTAAATTTGATGTATTCGTTGTATTTCCTAATACGCATAATGTATCCACTGATAATAGTATAATACTATATTTGAGCTTTATTACATGTTATCGTTGCGGACATATGTGTTTGCAGTCATTAGCTCTTTTGGGTGTCCGTTTACATAAGTATGATAAATGCTCCAATCCCTTTCGAAAATTCAAATAATATGCTGGTTATTTAACACAGAAAAATTTCACGAAATACATCCACAAAAACGTCAAAACACTAGGATTCATATCCGACATGCATTGAAAACGACATTTAATAACATAAAATATTTCTTCATAACATACAATGCAGAGGAGGAAACCTGATTAAATATCTCGCGAAAAAAAACGTTCGTGAACCGAGTCATTCCATCACGCGAACAACAATGGAGAGAGCTCTGTAAGAAATGGATGGCTTTCTTATCTTTTCGAGCGCCATACACAACTAGACATTCCTAGACATTCCTCGGCAGTAGATGCTGTCACAATCTAATGCTAAAGAAAAGTCGGAAGTATCTGAACTATCGTATTAATACTTTGTATTTGAACCTTTTGTGGTCAATTGTATTGTATGTGTGGTAAAACTGTTGTTGATATTGCTGTACACTTTCTTGTAGAGTGTCATATTCTATTTGTTGAAAGGGGTACAATACCAGAGCATGGGATTACCATTTCACGTGTGAGTGACAATGTCAAATTTCAGGAAAAGAGTGACAGATAAGAAGCTAATGTTATGTATGGATATTTAGTTATCAGATTTACTGTGGGCAGAAGTTATGATATTCATTGCAAAATTGATCTCCAACAAACATACTGTAATGTATGACGCTGACGAAGACTGGAGAAAGAGGAGCGACTTATTAAATTTAGTAGAGTTAAAATCTTATATTTCTTTTTTACTTTTATCGCGATATTGTTTTCTCAAAACTTACGCGGGAATAGAATTTTTGTAATATTTTCAAAGAGCGTAGGAAATTAAATACTAGAGATATGTGAATTTTGTACTGTTATAATTTTTGCATCAAAAACTGCTGTTATTCAAAAGCAACGAAACTGACACAACGTCCTTAACTTTAACGTCCTCATATACTCACGTGTACAGCCTGTTGTGTGTATACCCGTTGTACTGTTCCCATTAGATCCCCGAGTATAGACTGTGAAGCTGTAACAGGTACCCGCCGTTAGGTCTTCTGTAGGAATATTACAAGGTTGCTGGTCACATTGTTGAGTTGATGTTGTTGTCATGGCTGTATCTCCAGTAGGTGAGTAATTCACTATGACAGACTCACAGCCAGGACAGTTGGTTGGCAGTGTTACTGTCAGCGTTACACTGGAGGTTCGGGGACTCACAACTACTTCGGTTGGAGGACCTGGTACTGTGTGAACCAAGAGAATGTCTGATATATATAACAGTGACAAAGGTGCTGAAAAACATTTTACAATTATCTTGGGTGCGACAGATAATTTATTATTAAACTTATTTTTCATGCAAATCATGCTAAAGTATGCTAACATCGATTCCATCTACAAGGTCACAGCGAATCTCGGGGACAGATAGTCCAGTAGCATTCAATCGGGGCCTTGTGACGGAAACCAAAATACTAAGGCAGTTTGGAAGAACCTATTAAACTAGTCAGTATGTTGTTGCATAAAGCCGAGCAAAGAAAAAACTCCTCAGAGGTACTGAATGAACAATAGGCCCAGAGGGCCTGTATCGCTCACCTGAATATTTAAGCATTCATAGCCAAATATTCTCATTAAATTTTATATTGCACTACAAATATTTCCTTCGCAAACTTTGTCGGCTCCATCTGTTGTTACCAGCCAAATAATATTATAAGATTCTATACTTTTTGGTTTTTCTTCAGAAGTTATTTGACATATTTTTCCCTGTGACCTTGTAAGTAGGTCAATGTCATTTTCCTTTTCAAACTTTGTTATTTCTATCCTAAAAAGCTACCAGCCAATTCTTATGAATCCATTCTTTTCGGTTCTTTAGAACAAATTGTTTGAAATGTTGTTGACCGCTGTGACCTTGAAAGTAAGTCAAGGTCATTTTCATTCTCAAACTTTGTCGGGCTCTTTCCCAGGAAGCCACCAGCCAAATATGAAAATTCTATACCTTTTAGTTCTTCAGGAGAAGTGGTTTGAAGCGTTTGACATATTTGACCGCTGTGGCCTTGAAAGTAAGTCAATGTCATTTTAATGAGTAAACTTTATAGCACTCCATCCCAGATACCTACTGGCAACATATTATGACCCTGGGCCTTATGAAACTTGAGAAGAAGATTGTCAAAGTTTTTAACATGTTTGACCCCTGCGACCTTGAATGTAGGTCGAGGTCATTTTAATGAGTCAATTTTATAGCACTCCATCCCAGGTACCTATAGGCCAAATATCAAAACCTTAGGCTCTTAAGTTCTTCAGAAGAAGTCGCTCAAAGAAAAAGTGGACGGACGGACGGACGGACGGACGCCGCAGTACGACATAAGCTCACATGACCCTTCTAAAAATCAACGTCAAAGTGCCCTCTGTATATGGTATACTTACCTGGTATACATACTACAACGGCAAACTGGACCTTAGTAGAAAAGAAAACAATAAAAGATATATATTTATGGGCGCAACGTACGTTATCAAATTATTTAATGTTGTTTAGGCCTTGACATGTCAGTACACTGTATACTCGTCAATACAAATGTAACAGTTCAATCATTTGAAACAGATTCACAATTTGGATGCTGTAACATAGGGATGCATGTCTTATGGCATCAGCTACATCCATTGAGTCGCAAACCAAACAAAGGGTTTATCATAGTTTGTGGTTCAGTGTTAGATACAATTGTAATCCAAACATTTCAACGATTATTTTAGAAACTTAATCCGTGTTCTATGGATAACAATGCCGTCGATCAAAAGCACTGACCATGTAGACACTAAGCTCCTGTTTGTAGTTCTACTCAGTAAGTAGTATACCACACGTTACACTGTGTTATTATCGTTGTCGCTATTGTGAGATTTTGTTTAGTCCTTTGCAAAAAAAACAATCCATAAAACATATTTTACAGAACTTTACTCATTCGAAATTTAATGGTTTGATGAAAACAAGAAAACTGCTGGGGTCAAACTTGGAACCTTAAGATTATTAAATCCCCACTTCACCTACAAAGCTAAGGGAATGTATAAGGGCAAAGCATCCCAATGAGTGTCCAATATAAAACAATTAGTGAGGCAACACCATGATACAACAAGGTATAAAACGGTAGAGAGTACAACATAACATTACAAGGTATAAAACGGTAAGGGGAACGACATGACGTAACAAGATATAAAACGGTAAGGGGAACACCATGACATAACAAGGTTTAAAACGGTAGAGGGTACAACATTACATTACAAGGTATAAAACGGTAGGTAGTACAACATGACGTAACAAAGTATAAAACGGTAAGGGGAACGACATTACGTAACAAAGTATAAAACAGTAAAAGGAACGACATGACGTAACAAGGTATAAAAAGGTAGGTAGAACAACATTACATAACAAAGTATAAAACGGTAAGGGGAACGACATGACGTAACAAGGTATAAAACGATAAGGGGAACACCATGACATAACAAGGTTTAAAACGGTAAGTGGAACACCATGATACAACAAGGTTTAAAACGGTAAGGGAACACCATGACATAACAAGGTTTTAAACGGCAAGGGGAACTCCATGACGTAACAATGTATAAAACGGTAGAGGATATAACATGACATATCAGGGTATCAAACGGTAGAGGGAACAACATGACATAACAATGTATAAAATGGTAGAGAGTTCAACATGACATATCAGGGTATCAAACGGTAGAGAGTACAACATGACATACCAATGTATCAAACTGTAGAGGGAACAACATGACATAACAATGTATAAAATGGTAGAGAGTTCAACATGACATATCAGGGTATCAAACGGTAGAGGGAACAACATGACATAACAATGTATAAAATGGTAGAGAGTACAACATGACATATCAGGGTATCAAACGGTTTAGGAAACAACATGACATAACAATGTATAAAACGGTATAGGGAACAACATGACATATCAGGGTATCAAACGGTAGAGGGAACAACATGACATATCAGGGTATCAAACGGTTTAGGAAACAACATGACATAACAATGTATAAAACGGTATAGGGAACAACATGACATAACATCAATTAGTTCATTTCTAGTTTGAAGTCCACTTGGATACGAAGATTACTGAAAAATAATAGTAAAAGCTGGATCCATATTTTTTAAGCAGAGCACTTTCCAGTAGAAAATATATCAGATATGGGAATTGATTTTATTAAAAAAATTAAGACTAGTAATATGTTTTGGAAGGATGTTTTTAAGACATGGGTAAATGTTTCAGAAGTAACACAAGTAAAATATATTAAGCAGTTCTTAACTCTCCCTATCCGGTATAACCCACTTTTTGTTACTGGCAAGAAGTCTTTTTTTTTGTCCGAAAATGGTTTGATCGGGATGTTGAAAATGTTTGTGATCTATTAGAGCAAAATAACGTTTTTTTAATTTTTTTTAATTTTAAACTGAAATACAATATAAACTCTGGAAACTTCTTGATTTACCATAGTATATGCCAGTCTTTTAGGCAATGTTGTAAACAATAAAATTATAACTTAATTGCAGAAACAACTTTGGAGAGGCCATTCATACCAAGTCATATTTATATTATCATAAAGAAAAAAAGGTTGTTAAGACATGTATGACATATTAAATAGTAAAATTAAATTAGTAAATACAGCAGAAAGAAAATGGGTATTGAAAGAAAATTTTAGAAATATAGATTGGAAAAGTTCATATAGTATTGTCTTTAAAGTTACAAAAGACACAACACTGCAATGGTTTCAATACAGATTACAAAATTGTTTCCTCCCAATTAAAAACTATTTAAAGACTATTGGAATGTCAAATGACAATATCTGTAATATGTGTAAAATACAAATAGAAACTACAGAACATCTATTCTGGGAATGTTCACAGCCCTTAAAGCTATGGCAAGATTTAAAAGAGAGATTATATAGCAGAATAAGGAAAATCATTGATTTTAAGTTGGAAACAATACTTTTTGGAATTACTGAAAATGCTCCTATGCCCATTAACTATATAATTTTGTATACAAAATATTATATATATACTGTTTCAGAAAAAAACAGAAGTTAAGTTTAAATGGTTTGAATGAGTTTCTTGCATTCAGATATAATATTGAGAAAGCTTTATCAGTAAAAAAAATATACAATGAAACATTTGATCAAAGATGGATGGAATGGAAGGATTTATTTTGAGATTTTTTTGTATACTACAATTTGTCGTTTTGTTGATTGATATTTTTCTCTCCAAAAACAAACACAATACGGGTTAGTAGAGTGCATCAACATTATATGTATTTTCTGGTGCTTATATGGATACATGCAATAATGGACATGTATGTTTGTATTTACATGCATGTGTACGTATGTGGGTGCATGCATACTTGCTGATGTAAATGCGTATGTACGTGCATGTGTATGCATGTATGTGTGTACGTATGGAGGTCGTAGGAGTGTATGTTATGTACGTACATGTATGTATATGTGTATGTATATGTGTGTATAAGTGTTTTTTTATGTTTAGTGATGATGATACTGTTGTACATGTATATGTAAACACGTCTGGATGCGTGTGACATGTGGTATGTAGTATGTTCTTGTTCTGTAGATGTCCAATACTCTATGTACAAATGTTTTATTTCCCAATCAAATTTCTGAATGTTATATAGATGAAAAAAATGTTATGAAATTGAAATATTTGAATTTAGATAAAATTAGCAGAGAGAAAAATGGGCGAGAGCCCTCCTGTGTGAGGACACCATATTGTTTAGGAGACTGACTCCAGGGCTCCCCAACCCTGGCAGTTCCTATCATTTTATTTATATATCTGTATATACTTATCAGTATTATATATATAATATTTGGCTGGGGAAAACAAAATATTTAAAAAAAATATATATGACATAACAAGGTATAAAACAGTAGAGGGAACATCATGACATATCAAGGTATAAAACGGTAGAGGGAACAACATGACAT
>NW_018408732.1:179757-181978 GCF_002113885.1 Mizuhopecten yessoensis
TCAACATGACATATCAGGGTATCAAACGATAGAGGGAACAACATGACATAACAATGTATAAAACGGTAGAGAGTACAACAAGACATAACAATGTATAAAACGGTAGAGACTACAACATGACATATCAGGGTATAAAACGGTAGAGGGAACAACATGACATAACAATGTATAAAACGGTACAGAGTACAACATGACATATCAAGGTAATAAAATGGTAGAGGGAACAACATGACATAACAATGTATAAAACGGTAGAGAGTACAACATGACATATCAGGGTATCAAACGGTAGAAGGAACAACATGACATAACAATGTATAAAATGGTAGAGAGTAGAACATGACATATCAGGGTATCAAACGGTAGAGGAAACAACATGACATAACAATGTATAAAATGGTAGAGAGTACAACATGACATAACAATGTATAAAGTGGCAGAGAGTACAACATGACATAACAATGTATAAAACGGTAGAGGAAACAACATGACATAACAATGTATAAAATGGCAGAGAGTACAACATGACATATCAGGGTATCAAACGGTAGAGGAAACAACATGACATAACAATGTATAAAATGGTAGAGAGTACAACATGACATAACAATGTATAAAACGGTAGAGGAAGCAACATGACATAACAATGTATCAAACGGTAGAGAGTACAACATGACATAACAATGTATAAAACAGTAGAGGAAACAACATGACATAACAATGTATAAAATGGTACAGAGTACAACATGACATATCAGGGTATCAAACGGTAGAGGGAACAACATGACATAACAATGTATAAAATGGTACAGAAGGTATAAAACGGTAGAGGGAACATCGTGACATAACAAGGTATAAAACAGTACAGGGGACATCATGACATAACAAGGTATAAAACAGTGGAGGGAACATCATGACATAACAAGGTATACAACAGTAGAGGGAACATCATGGCATAATGCATAAAATGGTAGAGAGTTCAACATGACATATCAGGGTATCAAACGGTAGAGTGAACAACATGACATAACAAGGTATAAAACGGCAGAGGGAACAACATGACATAAGGTATAAAACGGTAGAGGGAACATCGTGACATAACAAGGTATAAAACAGTACAGGGAACATCATGACATAATAAGGTATAAAAGGGCAGAGGGAACAACATGACATAAGGTATAAAACGGTAGAGGGAACATCGTGACATAACAAGGTATAAAACAGTAGAGGAAACAACATGACATACCAATGTATAAAATGGTACAGAGTACAACATGACATATCAGGGTATCAACCGGTAGAGGGAACAACATGACATAAGGTATAAAACGGTAGAGGGAACATCGTGACATAACAAGGTATAAAACAGAAGAGGGAACATCATGACATAACAAGGTATACAACAGCAGAGGGAACATCATGGCATAACAAGGCATAAAACAGTACAGGGAACATCATGACATAACAAGGTATAAAACAGTGGAGGGAACATCATGACATAACAAGGTATACAACAGCAGAGGGAACATCATGGCATAACAAGGCATAAAACAGTACAGGGAACATCATGACATAACAAGGTATAAAACAGTGGAGGGAACATCATGACATAACAAGGCATAAAACAGTAGAGGGAACATCATGGCATAACAAGGCATAAAACAGTACAGGGAACATCATGACATAACAAGGTATACAACAGCAGAGGGAACATCATGGCATAACAAGGTATAAAACAGTACAGGGAACATCATGACATAACAAGGTATAAAAGGGCAGAGGGAACAACATGACATAAGGTATAAAACGGTAGAGGGAAAACCATGACATAACAATGTATAATACAGTAGAGGGAACATCATGACATAACAAGGTATAAAACAGTGGAGGGCACATCATGACATAACAAGGTATAAAATAGTGCAGGGAACATCATGACATAACAAGGTATAAAACAGTGGAGGGCACATCATGACATAACAAGGTATAAAACAGTGGAGGGCACATCATGACATAACAAGGTATAAAACAGTGGAGCGAACATCATGACATAACAAGGTATAAAACAGTGGAGGGCACATCATGACATAACAAGGTATAAAACAGTGGAGGGCACATCATGACATAACAAGGTATAAAACGGCAGAGGGAACAACATGACATAAGGTATAATACAGTAGAGGGAACACCATGACACATCAAGGTAAAAAACGGTAGAGGG
>NW_018408732.1:184345-184705 GCF_002113885.1 Mizuhopecten yessoensis
CACATGACATAAGGTATAAAACGGTAGAGGAAACATCATGACATAACAAGGTATAAAACAGTAGAGGGAACATCATGACATAACAAGGTATACAACAGTAGAGGGAACATCATGGCATAACAAGGTATAAAACAGTAGAGGGAACATCATGNATAACAAGGTATAAAACAGTAGAGGGAACATCATGACATAACAAGGTATAAAACGGCAGAGGGAACAACATGATATAAGGTATAAAACGGTAGAGGGAACACCATGACACATCAAGATATCAAACGGTAGAGGGAACAACATGACATAACAATGTATAATACAGTAGAGGAAACATCATGACATAACAAGGTATAAAACAGTAGAGGG
>NW_018408732.1:185308-185431 GCF_002113885.1 Mizuhopecten yessoensis
CTGACATAGCAAGGTATAAAACAGTGGAGGGAACATCATGACATAACAATGTATAAAACGGTAAAGGGAACATCATGACATATCAAGGTATAAAACAGTAGAGGGAACATCATGACATAACAA
>NW_018408732.1:185909-222125 GCF_002113885.1 Mizuhopecten yessoensis
AATGGAACATCATGACATAACAATGTACAATACAGTAGAGGGAACATCATGACATAACAAGGTATAAAACAGTGGAGGGAACATCATGACATAAGAAGGTATAAAACGGCACAGGGAACAACATGACATAAGGTATAAAACGGTAGAGGGAACATCATGACATAACAAGGTATAAAACAGTAGAGGGAACATCATGACATAACAAGGTATAAAACAGTGGAGGGAACATCATGACATAACAAGGTATAAAACGGCAGAGGGAACAACATGACATAAGGTATAAAACGGTAGAGGGAACACCATGACACATCAAGGTAAAAAACGGTAGAGGGAACAACATGACATAACAAGGTATAAAACGGTAGAGGGAACACCATGACATAACAATGTATAATACAGTAGAGGGAACATCATGACATAACAAGGTATAAAACAGTAGAGGGAACATCATGACATAACAAGGTATAAAACGGTGGAGGGAACATCATGACATAACAAGGTATAAAACGGCAGAGGGAACAACATGACATAAGGTATAAAACGGTAGAGGGAACACCATGACACATCAAGGTAAAAAACGGTAGAGGGAACAACATGACATAACAAGGTATAAAACGGTAGAGGGAACACCATGACATAACAATGTATAATACAGTAGAGGGAACATCATGACATAACATGGTATAAAACAGTGGAGGGAACAACATGACATAAGGTATAAAACGGTAGAGGGAACACCATGACATAACAAGGTATAAAACAGTAGAGGGAACATCATGACATAACAAGGTATAAAACAGTGGAGGGAACATCATGACATAACAAGGTATAAAACGGCAGAGGGAACAACATGACATAAGGTATAACACGGTAGAGGGAACACCATGACACATCAAGGTAAAAAACGGTAGAGGGAACAACATGACATAACAAGGTATAAAACGGTAGAGGGAACACCATGACATAACAATGTATAATACAGTAGAGGGAACATCATGACATAACATGGTATAAAACAGTGGAGGGAACAACATGACATAAGGTATAAAACGGTAGAGGGAACACCATGACATAACAAGGTATAAAACAGTAGAGGGAACATCATGACATAACAAGGTATAAAACAGTGGAGGGAACATCATGACATAACAAGGTATAAAACGGCAGAGGGAACAACATGACATAAGGTATAACACGGTAGAGGGAACACCATGACACATCAAGGTAAAAAACGGTAGAGGGAACAACATGACATAACAAGGTATAAAACGGTAGAGGGAACACCATGACATAACAATGTATAATACAGTAGAGGGAACATCATGACATAACAATGTATAAAACGGTAGAGGGAGCACCGTGACATAACAAGGTATACAACAGTAGAGGGAACATCATGACATAACAAGGTATAAAACAGTGGAGGGAACATCATGACATAACAAGGTATAAAACAGTAGAGGGAACAACATGACATAACAATGTATAAAACGGTAGAGGATATATAACATGACATAACAAGTTATACAAATATAGAGAGAACAGCATGGAATATAAAAGTGTGAATTTGTAGGTAAAATAACATGACATATTAAGCAAAACACTGTTGAGAAAATAACATGACATGTCAAACTATATTTTGTAGAGAAAAAGCATGACATATCAATATATGAAACGATAGAGAGGAACAATTATGATATATTAAAATATATTGTAGTGGAAAGAAAAAACATGATTTATTGACGTAGAAACAATAGACAGAACAACATTAAATAGGAAATTATGAAAAGGTGGAGGGAATAACATGTATTAAACAAACATACCGGAGGAGGACTTACCAACAGTAATGCTGTTTTAACCTGAAACGCTACCATAGTTTTAAAAGTATAAAGACGTTACATACAGCTTGTCAGTCCCTAACCCGGCAGTAATATAACTCATCTGAATGTTTGATCAAACATGTTTTTATCACCAGGTTGTAATAGTACAATTCAGACCAGATCGAATAAAGGCTATCTGATAACAGCACGACTATATTTACCGATATATTTCATTACGTCACCTAGATTTATTACGTCCACAGAGGTGTAAAATCTACTGATACGACATGTTTAAAAGGAACAGTACAACATTTGTTATGTATATTAAACAAATATTTCATTTTCCTTTGTTCACTTATCCTAGGAATCTCTGGCGTTCTTCAACTATATACATATCTTGCAGTGGTTCTACTATTCCTCCCCAATACAACCAAACAAGCGGTAACACTACGGTAACACTACGGTAACACTAACACTGCGGTAACACTACGGTAACACTACGGTAACCCTGCGGTAACACTGCGGTAACACTTATATACATATCTTGCAGTGGTTCTACTATCCCTCCCCAATACAACCAAACAAGCGGTAACCCTACGGTAACACTACGGTAACACTGTGGTAACACTGCGGTAACACTGCGGTAACACTCCGGTAACACTGCGGTAACACTACTGTAACACTACTGTAACACTGCGGTAACACCAACACTACGGTAACACTGCGGTAACACTAACGTAACACTACGGTAACACTACGGTTACACTACGGTAACCCTGCGGTAACACTGCGGTAACACTACGGTAACACTACGGTAACACTGTGGTTACACTACGGTAACACTACTGTAACACTGCGGTAACACTAACACTACGGTAACACTGCGGTAACACTACGGTAACACTACGGTAACACTACGGTAACACTACGGTAACACTGCGGTAACACTACGGTAACACTAACACTACGGTAACACTACGGTAACACTGCGGTAACACTACGGTAACGCTACGTTAACACTACGGTAACACTACGGTAACACTACGGTAACACTGCGGTAACACTACGGTAACACTACGGTAACACTGAGGTAACACTACGGTAACACTACGGTAACACTGAGGTAACACTACGGTAACACTACGGTAACACTGAGGTAACACTACGGTAACACTACGGTAACATAACACTACGGTAACACTGCGGTAACACTCCGGTAACACTACGGTAACACTGCGGTAACAGTAACACTGCGGTAACACTACGGTAACGCGACGTTAACACTACGGTAACACTACGGTAACACTACGCTAACACTACGGTAACACTAACACTACGGTAACACTACAGTAACACTGCGGTAACACTGCGGTAACACTAACACTACGATAACACTACGGTAACACTACGGTAACACTGAGGTAACACTACGGTAACACTACGGTAACACTACACTAACACTACGGTAACACTGCGGTAACACTCCGGTAACACTACGGTAACACTGCGGTAACAGTAACACTGCGGTAACACTACGGTAACGCGACGTTAACACTACGGTAACACTACGGTAACACTAACACTACTAACACTGCGGTAACACTACGGTAACACTACTGTAACACTACGGGAACACTACGGTAACACTGCGGTAACACTAACACTACGGTAACACTGCCGTAACACTAACACTGCGGTAACACTACGGTAACACTACTGTAACACTACGGTAACACTACGATAACACTGCGGTAACACTAACACTGCGGTAACAATACGGTAACAGTACGGTAACACTACGGTAACACTACTGTAACACTGCGGTAACACTACGGTAACACCACGGTAACACTGCGGTAACACTACGGTAACACTGCGGTAACACTAACACTGCGGTAACACTACGGTAACAGTACGGTAACACTACGGTAACACTACGGTAACACTACGGTAACACTGCGGTAACACTACGGTAACACTACGGTAACACGACGGTAACACTGCGGTAACACTACGGTAACACTAACACTACGGTAACACTAACACTACGGTAACACTACGGTAACACTGCGGTAACACTACGGTAACACTACGGTAACACTACGGTAACAATGCGGTAACACTACGGTAACATTACGGTAACACTACGGTAACACTGCGGTAACACTACGGTAACACTACGGTAACACTACGGTAACACTGCGGTAACACTACGGTAACACTACGGTAACACTACGGTAACACTGCGGTAACACTACGGTAACACTACGGTAACACTACGGTAACACTGCGGTAACACTACGGTAACACTACGGTAACACTACGGTAACACTGCGGTAACACTACGGTAACACTACGGTAACACTACGGTAACACTGCGGTAACACTACGGTAACACTACGGTAACACTACGGTAACACTGCGGTAACACTACGGTAACACTACGGTAACACTACGGTAACACTGCGGTAACACTACGGTAACACTACGGTAACACTACGGTAACACTGCGGTAACACTACGGTAACACTACGGTAACACTACGGTAACACTGCGGTAACACTACGGTAACACTACGGTAACACTACGGTAACACTGCGGTAACACTACGGTAACACTACGGTAACACTACGGTAACACTGCGGTAACACTACGGTAACACTACGGTAACACTACGGTAACACTGCGGTAACACTACGGTAACACTACGGTAACACTACGGTAACACTGCGGTAACACTACGGTAACACTACGGTAACACTACGGTAACACTGCGGTAACACTACGGTAACACTACGGTAACACTACGGTAACACTGCGGTAACACTACGGTAACACTACGGTAACACTACGGTAACACTAACACTACGGTAACACTAACACTACGGTAACACTACGATAACACTGCGGTAACACTACGGTAACATTACGGTAACACTGCGGTAACACTACGGTAACACTACTGTAACACTGCGGTAACACTACGGTAACACTACGGTAACACTGCGGTAACACTACGGTAACACTGCGGTAACACTGCGGTAACACTACGGTAACACTGCGGTAACACTACGGTAACACTGCGGTAACACTACGGTAACACTACGGTAACACTAACACTACGGTAACACTACGGTAACACTACGGTAACACTACGGTAACACTGCGGTAACACTACGGTAACACTACGGCCTTCTGTACACGCCCATCACGCAGGTCCATCTAGGCCAAGAATTTTGATATCATAAAACATTAGTAGGCAAGGGAGAATGAATGAGTAATGTTTGACGAATAGGAAAAACGAATTCGAAATTCGAAATAAGATGAAATATTGTAAGCATGTAAAAATGAAAATATTCTAATAATTTGGTCGCACGCGTTTGAAATCCCTCTCCCTACCGTGATGTACTTTCCAGGTTATCAGTGAACTCAGTCATCAAAACTCTACAATATCAATGCTCAAAAGTAATCCAACATGTGCTTCTACCAGCTTTGGAACACCCGGCAAAAATGGATTCTGGAATTGCTGTCTAATAAGAGTACGAATATATTTACCCAAATATTTCATTGTTTTACCTTCGTTGTATAGATCACAGATATGTAAAGTCTACTCATGTTTAGCTTTTGTTGGTAAGGGGAGGTAACTCTTACTTATGAAGGCGGTTCATATGATTGGTTGATAACATTTCAACCCTTTCTTGTACCGGATTTTGGAAAAATCTCAATAACACACAATGAACAACCTTCAGTACAACTGGAGAGTCACTAACTGTTTAAATTGTTGAATTCTTACTTGGTATTTCTAGTAAGTGTTGTACGTCACAAGGTGCTTGACTCTGCTCTTGAACAATTAGTATATGAAGTTTCCACTTGACTTGAATTTATTTTAGAATAGTTACAATGTAACAAGAAAAAATGTCTGTTTTCGCCACAAGTAGTTTTCTACAAGGGAGCAATGATCTCAAAACTGATATGAAATTTTATTTGACAGAATATATAAAGATAGTAAACTGTTGTTCTAATACTTGAGTTACCTTACACACCATAAACCTGTAACTGAACTTGCACGCGACCTCTCCCTCCATATTTAACAGCAGGTGTATCACGTTACCACCAAACTCGATGACAAACATAAGAGTTTTATCTGCATGTTTGTTAACTTCCCTTACTACAACAGTAACATATCCAAGTCTATCGATGGAGTTTTAGTTCTCAGATTATAAACTTTTCCTGAACCTGTTCAAAATATCTGGATTTTGTCAATTCTGTCCTATGAACAAAAAGTCTATAATGTGTTTCATACACAAAGTTTGATTATTATAAACTGTTCGGAGTTACAAACAAATCAGCTGTACTCAGTGTATAGGCGAAGTTGTTTGTTTACATACCATCTTTGTAACTCTCTGTGTCCGTGTCTAGTAAGCCTTTACTTGGCTGGGCATATTTACCCTGTATCCGTGTCTAGTAAGCCTATACTTGGCTGGGCATATTTATCCTGTATTCGTGTCTAGTAAGCCTATACTTGGCTGGGCATATTTACCCTGTATTCGTGTCTAGTAAGACTATACTTGGCCGGACATATTAACCCCGTATTCGTGTCTAGTAAGCCTATACTTGGCTGGGCATATTTACCCTGTATTCGTGTCTAGTAAGCCTATACTTGGCTGGGCATATTTACCCTGTTTTCGTGTTAAGTAAGCCCATATTTGGCTGGGAATATTTACCCTGTATTCGTGTCTAGTAAGCATATACTTGGCTGGACATGTTAACCCCGTATTCGTGTCTAGTAAGCATATACTTGGCGGGGCATATTTACCCTGTTTTCGTGTTAAGTAAGCCCTTATTTGGCTGGGCATATTTACCCTGTATTCGTTTCTAGTAAGCCTTTACTTGGCTGGGCATATTTACCATGTATCTGTGTCTAGTAAGCCTTTACTTGGCTGGGCATATTTAGCCTGTATTCGTGTCTAGTAAGCCTATGACTTTGCTGGGCATATTTAGCCTGTATTCGTGTCTAGTAAGCCTATGACTTGGCTGAACATATTTGATAGATAAGAGTAGATTCAGCTAACAACACAGTTTTATGTGCCGTCCGACATCCATATATCATTTGACTCAGCAATGATTCGTATAACATTAAAACACATGTAAGTTGAGCTAACGTTGTAAATATGCTTATTTCTATACTAGACAGTACGTGAGGGCTGTAACTGGACCCTCAGTCGTAAAGTGTATCAACACGGAGACAACTATTTATATTGTAGGGAAGGGCAGTAGGGTGTTAACATGGTGAGCGTGTGTTTCTGTCGATCAAGGAAGAAGGAAGATATTACTGCACATTGTGATAAAGTACCACTTCAAAACTCGTTAATCGTCATGATAGAGTGCCATATGTAGTCGTCATCACAACACTACAGCGTCCTTACATGTGGTGGTCACCTCAGCACTACAGCGTCCTTACATGTAGTGGTCACCACAACACTACAGCGTCCTTACATGTAGTGGTCACCACAATACTACAGCGTCCATACATGTAGTGGTCTCCTCAACACTACAGCGTCCATACATGTAGTGGGCACCTCAACACTACAGCGTCCTTACATGTAGTGATCACCACAACACTAAAGCGTCCTTACATGTCGTGGTCACCACAACACTACAGCGTCCTGACATGTAGTGGTCACCACAACACTACACAGCGTCCTTACATGCAGTGGTCACCACAACCCTACAGCGTCCTTACATGTAGAGGTCACCACAACACTACAGCGTCCTTAGATGTAGTGGTCACCACAACACTACAGCGTCATTACATGTAGTGGTCACCACAACACTAAAGCGTCCTTACATGTGGTGGTCACCTCAGCACTACAGCGTCCTTACATGTAGTGGTCCCCACAACACTAAAGCGTCCTTACATGTGGTGGTCACCTCAGCACTACAGCGTCCTGACATGTAGTGGTCACCACAACACTACACAGCGTCCTTACATGCAGTGGTCACCACACCACTACAGCGTCCTTACATGTAGTGGTCCCCACAACACTAAAGCGTCCTTACATGTGGTGGTCACCTCAGCACTACAGCGTCCTGACATGTAGTGGTCACCACAACACTACAGCTTCCTTACATGTAGTGGTCACCACAACACTTAAGCGTCCTTACATGTCGTGGTCACCACAACCCTACAGCGTCCTTACATGTAGTGGTCACCCCAACCCTACAGCGTCCTTACATGTAGTGGTCAGCACAACACTACAGCGTCCTTACATGTAGGGGTCACCACAACACTACAGCGTCCTTAGATGTAGTGGTCACCACAACACTACAGCGCCCTTACATGTAGTGGTCACCACAACACGACAGCGTCCTTACATGTAGTGGTCACCAAAACACTAAAGCGACCTTACATGTCGTGGTCACCACAACACTACAGCGTCCTGACGTGTAGTGGTCACCACAACACTACACGTCCTTACATGTAGTGGTCACCACAATACTACAGCGTCCATACATGTAGTGGTCACCACAACACTACGGCGTCCTTACATGTAGTGGTCACCACAACAGTACAGCGTCCTTACATGCAGTGGTCACCCCAACACTACAGCGTCCTTACATGTAGTCGTCACCACAACACTACAGCGTCATTACATGTAGTGGTCACTACAACACTACAGCGTCCTTACATGTAGTCGTCACCACAACACTACAGCGTCTTTACTACAGCGTCCTTACATGTAGAGGTCACCACAACACTACAGTGTCTTTACATGTAGTGGTCACCACAACACTACAGCATCCATACATGTAGTGGTCACCTCAACACTACAGCGTCCTTACATGCAGTGGTCACCACAACACTACAGCGTCCTTACATGTAGTGGTCACCACAACACTACAGCGTCCTTACATGTAGTGGTCACCACAACACTACAGCGTCCTTACATGTAGTGGTCACCACAACACTACAGCGTCCTTACATGTAGTGGTCACCACAACACTACAGCGTCCTTACATGTAGTGGTCACCACAACACTACAGCGTCCTTACATGTAGTGGTCACCACAACACTACAGCGTCCTTACATGTAGTGGTCACCACAACACTACAGCGTCCTTACATGTAGTGGTCACCACAACACTACAGCGTCCTTACATGTAGTGGTCACCACAACACTACAGCGTCCTTACATGTAGTGGTCACCACAACACTACAGCGTCCTTACATGTAGTGGTCACCACAACACTACAGCGTCCTTACATGTAGTGGTCACCACAACACTACAGCGTCCTTACATGTAGTGGTCACCACAACACTACAGCGTCCTTACATGTAGTGGTCACCACAACACTACAGCGTCCTTACATGTAGTGGTCACCACAACACTACAGCGTCCTTACATGTAGTGGTCACCACAACACTACAGCGTCCTTACATGTAGTGGTCACCACAACACTACAGCGTCCTTACATGTAGTGGTCACCACAACACTACAGCGTCCTTACATGTAGTGGTCACCACAACACTACAGCGTCCTTACATGTAGTGGTCACCACAACACTACAGCGTCCTTACATGTAGTGGTCACCACAACACTACAGCGTCCTTACATGTAGTGGTCACCACAACACTACAGCGTCCTTACATGTAGTGGTCACCACAACACTACAGCGTCCTTACATGTAGTGGTCACCACAACACTACAGCGTCCTTACATGTAGTGGTCACCACAACACTACAGCGTCCTTACATGTAGTGGTCACCACAACACTACAGCGTCCTTACATGTAGTGGTCACCACAACACTACAGCGTCCTTACATGTAGTCGTCACCACAACACTACAGCGTCCTAACATGTAGTGGTCACCACAATACTACAGCGGCCTTACATGTAGTCGTCACCACAACACTACAGCGTCTTTACATGTAGTGGTCACCACAACACTACAGCGTCCTTACATGTAGTCGTCACCACAACACTACAGCGTCCTAACATGTAGTGGTCACCACAACACTACAGCGTCCTGACATGTAGTGGTCACCACAACATTACAGCCTCCTTACATGTAGTGGTCACCACAACACTACAGCGTCGTGACATGTAGTGGTCACCACAACACTACAGCGTCCTGACATGTAGTGGTCACCACAACACTACAGCGTCCTGACATGTATTGGTCACCACAACATTACAGCGTCCTTACATGAAGTGGTCACCACAACACTACAGCGTCCTTACATGTAGTGGTCACCACAACACTACAGCGTCGTCACCACAATACTACTGCGTCCTTAAATGTAGTTGTTCCCGAGAGAGACACCAAAACAAAAGGTAAAACAGTAACAAGAATCAAAGAGACACCAACGGGTAAACAGTAACACGAACCAATGAGACACTAAAACAAAGGGTGAACAGAAACAGGAACTATGGAGACACTAAAACAAACGTTGAACAGTAACAGAGGCCAAGGAGACACCAAAACAAAGCGTGAACAGTAACAGAGGCCAAGGAGACACCAGAACAAAGCGTGAACAGTAACAGAGGTCAAGGAGACACCAAAACAAAGGGTGAACAGTAACAGAGGCAAAGGAGACACCAAAACAAAGGGTGAACAGTAACAGAGGCAAAGGAGACACCAAAACAAAGGGTGAACAGTAACAGAGGCAAAGGAGACACCAAAACATAGGGTGAACAGTAACAGAGGCCAAGGAGACACTAAAACAAACGGTGAACAGTAACAGAGGCCAAGGAGACACCGAAACAAAGGGTGAACAGTAACAGAGGCCAAGGAGACACTAAAACAAACGGTGAACAGTAACAGAGGCCAAGGAGACACCGAAACAAAGGGTGAACAGTAACAGAGGCCAAGGAGTCACCAAAACAAAGGGTGAACAGTAACAGATGCCAAGGAGACACCAAAACAAAGCGTGAACAGTGACAGAGGCCAAGGAGACACCAAAACAAAGGGAGAACAGTAACAGAGGCCAAGGAGACACCAAAACAAAGCGTGAACAGTGACAGAGGCCAAGGAGACACCAAAACAAAGGGTGAACAGTAACAGAGGCGAAGGAGACACCAGAACAAAGCGTGAACAGTACCAGAGGCCAAGGAGACACCAAAACAAAGGGTGAACAGTAACAGAGGCAAAGGAGACACCAAAACATAGGGTGAACAGTAACAGAGGCCAAGGAGACACCGAAACAAAGGGTGAACAGTAACAGAGGCCAAGGAGACACGAAAACAAAGGGTGAACAGTAACAGAGGCCAAGGAGACACCAAAACAAACGGTGAACAGTAACAGAGGCGAAGGAGACACCAGAACAAAGCGTGAACAGTAACAGAGGCCAAGGAGACACCAAAACAAAGAGCGAACAGTAACAGAGGCCAAGCAGACACCAAAACAAAGCGAGAACAGTAACAGAGGCCAAGCAGACACCAAAACAAAGCTTGAACAGTAACAGAGGCAAAGGAGACACCAGAACAAAGCGGGAACAGTAACAGAGGCCACGGAGACACCAAAACAAAGAGCGAACAGTAACAGAGGCCAAGGATACACCAAAACAAAGCGAAAACACAAATATGAACCAAGGAGACACCAAATCAAAGGGTGACCAGTAACAGAAGCCAAGGAGACACCAAAACAAAGCGAAAACACAAATATGAACCAATGAGACACCAAAACAAAAGGTAAAACAGTAACAGGAATCAAAGAGACACTAAAACAAAGGGTGAACAGTAACAGGAACTACGGAGACATCAAAACAAACGTTGAACAGTAACAGAAGCCAAGGAGACACCAAAACAAAGCGAAAACACAAATATGAACCAAGGAGACACCAAAACAAAGGTTATCTAGCTGTAGGACGACGGGCTCGTGACCGAAGGGTTGCAGGTTAGAATCACGGCACGGCACTGTGTTGTATCTTTGAGCAAGATACTTTACTCCGCTTGTTCCAGTTTACTCAGCTGTAAATGAGTACGTGGTTGAGCAGTGTTAGAATTGTAGAATGCTAGCTGTGATCGCCGAAATGGAAGCACCGGCTGTATGCTCCAAAGGGAGTGGAGAAAGATATTGGCTGGTTGAAAAGGCACTATACTCACGGATAATAATTTGTGAATCGCTTTGTGCCGACCTACGAACTAGGTTGTGATAAAGCGGTGTATAAGAATCTCGAATTATTATTATTATTATTATTTATTAGTAAGATGCATAGATATAGAAGGAAATTCAGTGTACCACAAAAACACGAGAGTTGAAACCAAGTATTGGGTTAAGGGAATGTTGAATTCCTTCACAATGTTATTCGGATTTCTATTCAAAATTATTGCAGATTGTTACTGCGGAGGACCGCATAAGTATAGCTATATTCTAAAACCGACCTACTAGGAGCCGCCCTTTATGATTCTAGTGGGGCCAGTAATTCGTACCGATCGTGTCGATTCTGACCCTTGATAAGGTGCCTGTTTACGTGTTTATATTGGGATAACGCGACCCCTTAGCGTCCAATTACCACTCTACTGTAATTGGATGGACCGGAAAGGGAAGTAATTCTGTTCTACAAGGGGCGGATGTTTCCTAAATTGACAGCGGTAACTTTGTGGCTAGGGTTGAAGTGTTTCTCCGAGCCTGAAGGAGTCAGACGTTGACGCTTATAGCCAATACGATGCACAAATAACACGAAATACAAACAACAGTTAAGTGTTGAGTTAGAAGATTTCTTTACATCCGATAACTTCAAATCCCATCTTCATACATTCCGATATCAAGGACATATGTATGATATCATTTGTGTCACAAAGTTAAATAAGTAATCACCATTGGTGATGTCAGTAACTGGTGCAGAACACATATGCTCTATTCTACTGCATATATAGTCATTCATAACTACTGTAGCGTAGATACTACTATCAATACAAACCTATAGTAGTTATAGGATCTTGTGATATCAATCAATCAATGCTATTTCATTATCGTTTTAACTTGCCGGATATTGGTTAAATATACTAAATGTATGACGTCTTTGGTATACATATGGAAACTTACCACACCTAAGGTATTTCTAAACTTTTTAGGTCCGCCTTGGTGAACGAACATACGAAAGATACGGAAACCCAAAAGGAAGGAAATTGACCAGATCAAAAAGGAAGCAGCGGGGGTCCCAGATAAATAAATCGGCTATCACAGACCATGCCGCACAGAAAAATCACGTGATTGATAGGGATAACCCCAAAGTTTTGGACACAGAGTTCAATCTATTCAGGCGGCAGATAAAGGAAGCAATCAGGATACGCCGCAGAGGGCCAGTTCTAAATCGAGACGAGGGGGCTCAAAAGCTCTCGCACATCTATGACCAAGTATTAAACAAAGCGTCGATGAATCGAGTCATTTCGGTACATATATAACAACGCTTACAGCGTAGCCGAATCGACATCGATTTTTGGACAACTCGTACACATTTTACACCTTTGTGTACATACGCTTCACTTGTCTTTTGTCTGAAGATGAAACAGTACATACCGAACTAGTTATCGAAACGTCATATAGAAACACTTATTGGTTGTGTAAAAAGAAACTTTTCATAAACACACCCAAGGGTACTTACCACACCTAAATTAGCTAAACACACCTCAGGTTACTTATCAAGTATTAAACGCTATATCAATCACATATATGGTAATTCAACACACATACAGCTACTCATCATACGTATGATAACTCATCACACCTACAGTT
Organism: Mizuhopecten yessoensis; assembly: GCF_002113885.1. Taxonomy (NCBI): domain Eukaryota; kingdom Metazoa; phylum Mollusca; class Bivalvia; order Pectinida; family Pectinidae; genus Mizuhopecten; species Mizuhopecten yessoensis. The sequence goes on from NW_018408732.1 coordinate 199,469, forward strand.
ACTCGACATACGAATGGTAACTCATCACACCTACAGTTACTCATCATACATATGATAACTCATCACACCTACAGTTACTCATCATACGAATGGTAACTCATCACACATACAGTTACTCATCATACGTATGATAACTCATCACACATACAGTTACTCAACATACGAATAGTAACTCATCACACATACAGTTACTCATCACACATACAGTTACTCATCACACCTACATTTACTCAACATACGAATGGTAACTCATCACACATACAGTTACTCATCACACATACAGTAACTAATCACATCTACAAGTACAACTACATCTAAATCTAAGTCCGTTATTTGTCTGCTATTAACTGCATTTTAGGAGCGTGTTTAACCAAACGGTCTGTATGCGTTTGCGTTGAGTTTCCGTTGCGTTTCCGTTCCGTTTGCGTTAAGTTTCCATTGCGTTTCCGTTGCGTTTCCGTTGCGTTTCCGTTGCGTTTTAGTTCCGTTTGCGTTGCGTTTGCGTTTAAACGGACAAGAAAAACGGTCCAGGGTCTGTATAAGAGGATTAACTTCTCGGGTACCTACTTTTGATGCGGTGGGTAGGGGATTAGGAAAAGATGGCGGAAGTTGACGGATATACCTAAGTATTGCCGGATGTAATAAGAAAACCCTAGAATTGACCGGAAGATGTATTCAGAGAGGGTGGCTTAACTTACAGACAGACGATACAGCTTATTTCTCTGAGACTAATAACCTGTCACTAGACATGTCCACAGAAATCTTTGAATGAAAGATTTGTAAACATGTTGAAATAAATATAGTTGAGAAAATCAGAATATAGACCAACACAAGCATTCTTTCGTCAAATTTTAATTTTGTTTATTGATGGGAAATGAAAACAATAAAAATTGAACATATCTAGAGACAAAATCTGACAAAAGAATACAAGCATTACAATCAGAATTTCTCTGTCTTTGACAGGGCATATGTACGTAAGACATTCCGTAATTTTGTATGTTTAACATGTATGTATCCTTCATTATAATCAGAATTTCTCTGTCTTTGACAGGCCATATGTACGTAAGACATTCCGTAATTTTGTATGTTTAACATGTATGTATCCTTCATTATAATCAGAATTTTGAATTAGATGTTTTTTTCTTAAAAAAATGAAATTTACGTACCCAGAACAAATATTGGACAAAATGTGTAAAGAGAAATGAATCATAATAAAAGCTTTAAGTATAGCCGGAAACGAATTTTGACAAAACATTTTATCCTTCAAGAAGATTTGGTAAGCTACTTAAAAGATATATATATATATATACAACACAAAGAGTGACACTAGTCACGAATGCAATCGATAATGTTATTCATCCAAAAAGGCAGTATTGAGTTTGTTTTTCTTTCCGAAATGTTAACAAAGAAATGTTAGTTATAATTTATTTTATTTTATTTTTTTATTACTATTTCACTTTTGGTTTTATTTTCACAAACATTAACGACACAATATCAGTATATACACATATTTAACATTGTTATACATACACACACGTACCTACATACAAATGTGCATACCTGTACATCTAATACAGTGATAGAAAGGTCAATAATTTGATAGCATTGAATTAAATTTTATCATTTCTTACAGATATGAAAATATTCTACAACAGTTTGTATATATACCTGTTCAACATCTACTCCAAAAAGTTCGACACTCATTTATCTATTTATGTTTCATGTTCATAGACATAAATAATACAATATCAACATATAGACAGAACGTACTAAATATCTGTACCAGTGATACATATTTATAGCACAAGGCTTGATAGCATTTGAATTAGCTGTGCTGTTTTATCGTTTTAACATACAGAGATGAAGACAGTCTACAACAGTTTTTGTATACACCACTCTACATGACAAAGAATTTATACACATTTGTTTATTTTTTTATGTTCCCAATTATTTGTTTTGCGTTTTTATAAACATTTGTTATTCATAATTCATACCATTTTTGCACATAGAAATGAAAGGAGCTTATTTCCCTTCAATGATGTTTTTTCATTTTCATAGAAATACACAGGACACTATCAACATATAGACACATTTAACATAGTTAAACAAATAAATACCTACCTATTAAAGTGTTATATAGTACGATACTTTGATAGCTTTGCAATAAGTTTGATAGTTTCGAACAAACAGAGGTAAAATTATTCTACAATAATTTTTATATATACTTATTCTATATTTACAAGAAATGTTAAACGTTTTTTTCTTCATCTATATATATCTTTTTTTTTTCGTATATCTTTTTTTTCATTTTAATTTTCATAGACAGAAAATTAAACTCTATGTATTGAAAGCATTATTTGTTCTCCCGTGCTTTTGGAGTTTAGTAAGTGTGTTTCTTGTCTTTACAAAAAGTTGATAACAACATTGAGTGGCATGGGTCCTGATATTATTTGTAGTAGACTTTTTGAGTTCAGTAGATTTACCATACGAATCACACGGTCAGTCATTTTGTTTACAAAGAAATGGTATGCAATGCGCATGCGCTAGTAGAGGGATATCCCTGAACAAAACGTTGGTCAGACAAGTAGAAATACCGATGATTATCTTAGATTTAATCATTTTTATGAATCTATTTCAGCCAAATCCGATCGTTATTTTCCATATGGAGTCTCACTTGATATGTTTATGTAGTATTTGAAAAAATAAAGACAAAAAAATAGTTACTTCAACGTGATGCTCCTTTAAGCGATACATTTATACGTCTGAAAGTAATCAGGAAATTATCACTGACGTCGGATTAAACGTATTAAAAGTTGATAGTCAAATAAGAAGTTTGTTCATTTCATTCAAAGTAATATAGACGTCATGGTGGACGATGATAAAAAAAACACGTGTATGGAGCACATGTTAACATGCGTAAGTCCCCGACGGCATGTCCACGTGGTGGTTTGCAGACAGGATGTGTTCATAGTGCGCATGACGATGGTTACAGTCTCCATTGACATTATGATACACAGCAACGTTGTCGTAAAAGCATGGCGGCCGTACGTTGTCGGTACAAAGTCTACAAACTTATTAAAAGTTGATAATCGAGCAAGAAGTTTTTTTCATTTCATTCAAAGTGATAAAGATGACATGGTGGACGAGGATTAAGTGTTTGCGATGTTTATAGTCCCCGAAGGCATGTCTGTGTTATGATACAGAGTCTTAAACTTTTTAATTTATTAAATGATTATAGTCGAGCAAAACAAATTAGGTAGAAGTTTATACATTATATTCGAAATAATTCAGATGTCCGATTCGTCAGTGTGGACGATGCTAAATGGCCGCTGGTTTGAAATATTTACATTTTAGTCCCCGAAAGTATCTCTAATCGCAAATAGCATGGCGGACGCACGTTACCGGTATAAAGTCTACCAACTTTATCGATTTACCTACTTGAAGCCGACATTCTATATAAATTTATGTTGGAACATAACAACAAAATAAGTCAAAACAAACTGTGTATCGTTTTTCATCATTTTATTCAAAGTAATACACTTTCCTCCAGTTCGTCAACAATTCTATTAACTTTCCAAAGTTTCTGTGCAGTTAACGATGATAACACTTTCAAGATCATTTTCCGTTTCGTATGTGGTATTGGGGAATTGATGCTTTGATATGTATTTGATCATTTGCTCCCACACTATCATTTCAATAAAAAATGATTGTTAAGACAATGGTGATGAAATGGGCACTCACTAAAACAAAAAAGAAACATCGATGATATTATTGTAAATATTTTCACACATATGAATAAAATTTCAAGCAGACAGTGACTACGTTTTCAACGATTCAGATAGAAGAGCTCTGTTTATAACATGTTCAAAGTTCATACAGGCAGTTATAAAAATCTATGCTTAATGATTGAAATATTTTAACATAATCAAATGACCAAACAAACTTACTATTAACCATGGTCCTCACAAAATGTTTTTAACGAATCAAAATTTTGTTGTAAGTTTAAGTTGAAGCAAATATTGATCCATTTTATATGAATGAAAAAATTAAGCTAACATACGTATTAACATCTCTTCTAACCTAGCATATTCAAGCCGGTACCAGTTCGTAAGTTAGGCAATTTTACAAGTTACGTGACACTAGTCACGAATGCAATCGATAATGTTATTCATCCAAAAAGGAAGTATTGAGTTTCTTTCCGAAATATACAAAGATGACATATGCATATATATACATTAACAAGTTACAAGAAACAATTAACTGAATTTTTCAACGATTCAGATAAAAGAGCTCTGTTTATAACATTTTTTAAGTTCATATAGATAATTATATACCTGATACATTCAGATCCGGTAAACATTTGTTGTGCAGTTTTCGACATCATGATACGACGGGAAAATATTCTACATGTTCATTTTTTCTTAGTACTTTAAACATAAACAACACAATATAAGCAAATAGGCACATTTAACATCGTTTTACAAACACACACATACCTATAACATACATATTGTAAAATGATATATAGCACAATACTTGAATTACATTGGAATTAGTTTTATAATTTCCTACAGAGATGAATACATTCTACAACAATTTTTTATATACTTGTTCCATATTTTCTAAGAAATGTTAGACACTTATTTATCTTATTTTTTATTTTCTGTCTTTTTCCTTTTTTTCACAGACAGAAAAAAATATCAACATAGAGGCATAGTTACAAATGTAAATCCTTACATAAACCTAAAGTAATATATATTACAAGACTTGATATCATTTAAATTAATATTATCATTTCGAACAAACAGAGATGAATATTCTACAACAATAGTTATTTGTACCTTTTCCTTCTTTTCAACTAAATGTAAGATTTTTTCCGTCTTCATAGACATACACAGCACAATACCACCATATAGACACATATAGCATAACATAGTTATACCAACAAAAAGTCACTACATTTTCATATCTATAACACATAAAGTCTTTTATCGGTTTATTTATTTTTCATTATTATTTTTTATTGTTTTTTATTTGTTCTTAATTTTAATAAACATAAACAACACAATATTAGCAAATACACACATTTCACAGTTATAAATACAAACACACGTACCTGCATACGTATATCTATGAAAGTGATATATTGCACAGTACTTTGATAACATTGAAATTAGTTTCCTACAGAGATGATAATATTCTAAAACAGAGTTATAGATACATGTTCAATATTTACAAAGACATGTTCGACACTCATTTATTTATGTTTAGTTTTTTGTTTATTATTTATTTTTCGTTTCCTGTAGTGATACACTAAATATGTCACTTTCCCCTGACCTTGCTTGGCTATGTATAAACAATGAAGACTCAAGCCAAACTGTTAACAACCAACATGAGTATGCGTAAATGTCAACAACACCGAACTTTGAGCTCGAAATTAAAAACTAGAGCAAATATAAGCAAAGCAAAAACATGGAGACCATTTAAAAGAACAAACAGAATAAGACCGAGAGGGTAAGTGCCTTCTGTTTCCTGGACGACACCCCCATGTAATCTGAGATCTAGGTCAAATCAAACTGATGACGTCTTCATTGTGAGAACTTCGACCTTCATATCACACAAAGAAGTAGTATATTTCCCAATGTGATCAGGATCGCAACCATAAAACCATAAAATGCTGCATTGTCAGCTTGGAGACATCTACCAGGCTGTTCGGTGTAAGATCCAGCATTGTCAGGGTGGAGACATCTACCAGGCTGTTCGGTGTAAGATCCAGCATTGTCAGCTTGGAGACATCTACCAGGCTGTTCGGTGTAAGATCCAGCATTGTCAGCTTGGAGACATCTACCAGGCTGTTCGGTGTAAGATCCAGCATTGTCAGCTTGGAGACATCTACCAGGCTGTTCGGTGTAAGATCCAGCATTGTCAGCTTGGAGACATCTACCAGGCTGTTCGGTGTAAGATCCAGCATTGTCAGCTTGGAGACATCTACCAGGCTGTTCGGTGTAAGATCCAGCATTGTCAGCTTGGAGACATCTACCAGGCTGTTCGGTGTAAGATCCAGCATTGTCAGCTTGGAGACATCTACCAGGCTGTTCGGTGTAAGATCCAGCATTGTCAGCTTGGAGACATCTACCAGGCTGTTCGGTGTAAGATCCAGCATTGTCAGCTTGGAGACATCTACCAGGCTGTTCGGTGTAAGATCCAGCATTGTCAGCTTGGAGACATCTACCAGGCTGTTCGGTGTAAGATCCAGCATTGTCAGCTTGGAGACATCTACCAGGCTGTTCGGTGTAAGATCCAGCATTGTCAGCTTGGAGACATCTACCAGGCTGTTCGGTGTAAGATCCAGCATTGTCAGCTTGGAGACATCTACCAGGCTGTTCGGTGTAAGATCCAGCATTGTCAGCTTGGAGACATCTACCAGGCTGTTCGGTGTAAGATCCAGCATTGTCAGCTTGGAGACATCTACCAGGCTGTTCGGTGTAAGATCCAGCATTGTCAGCTTGGAGACATCTACCAGGCTGTTCGGTGTAAGATCCAGCATTGTCAGCTTGGAGACATCTACCAGGCTGTTCGGTGTAAGATCCAGCATTGTCAGCTTGGAGACATCTACCAGGCTGTTCGGTGTAAGATCCAGCATTGTCAGCTTGGAGACATCTACCAGGCTGTTCGGTGTAAGATCCAGCATTGTCAGCTTGGAGACATCTACCAGGCTGTTCGGTGTAAGATCCAGCATTGTCAGCTTGGAGACATCTACCAGGCTGTTCGGTGTAAGATCCAGCATTGTCAGCTTGGAGACATCTACCAGGCTGTTCGGTGTAAGATCCAGCATTGTCAGCTTGGAGACATCTACCAGGCTGTTCGGTGTAAGATCCAGCATTGTCAGCTTGGAGACATCTACCAGGCTGTTCGGTGTAAGATCCAGCATTGTCAGCTTGGAGACATCTACCAGGCTGTTCGGTGTAAGATCCAGCATTGTCAGCTTGGAGACATCTACCAGGCTGTTCGGTGTAAGATCCAGCATTGTCAGCTTGGAGACATCTACCAGGCTGTTCGGTGTAAGATCCAGCATTGTCATCTTGGAGACATCTACCAGGCTGTTCGGTGTAAGATTCAGCATTGTCAGCTTGGAGACATCTACCAGGCTGTTCGGTGTTAGATTTTGGATTGTGAATCAACTGCGTAAACACCGCTGGTTGGGAACGCAATTATGTTACTATCAAGAAAAAGAAGGTTCACAATAAGAAATTTGAAAATCGTCCCGTTTATCGAACAGTTTAGTAATAAATAAAGATCGAGGAAAGCGGTCAAAGGAGAAGAGTCTGCATTCTCCCTGATTTCAAGCTAAGGAGCATATACAATCGACGTTGTCAGTGAACATTTTGTTATTTGAAGACAGCATATTGTCGAAATAGGTAGGGATCCTATGCAAGCAGTCATTGTCATAGTGTTTGTTAAGATTAGATTATGATATTGTTTCCTGCCGAAAACACTATATAAATATGAGGGTAAACAAATACTTACTTCTGTTTGGTTACCAGCAGTAAAATTATATATTTTAATGATGGCCCTGGTAGATATGACCTTCCCAGAAAGTGAGTCCTTTTCCACATGCTCTCGTTTTGCCCATTGTCTGTCGTTATATTCCACTGAATCAAGCCGTATCTAGAAATGTACATTCTCCTTGCGAGTAGGGGTCTCTCGACACTCAGGAACCTTCATAAAAACCCTTGTATCACTGCAATATGGATAATATTTAGACAACATTTACTAAATGTCCAGCTAGACATAGACCTGTACATTGGGTCGAAGTCAAATCATCTTATTTAATATGAAAAGCCTTAAAAGAGCGAAGCTTTTGTTGATCTCTGATATTTACTGATTTAGAATGAGACATTTTTAATACTGATTTCAGAATGAGGCAAGATACAATTTATTTATTGTCGGCTAGTCGAGGGATAACAATAAAACATAACTCTAATGAGATTAAGACCGACATAACAATAGGGGAGATCGGGGCAAATTCGGCCCTTTTTTTTTTATTAAATTCCGTTCTGGAAAGCATGGCAGCACGTCCGTTTTTGAACATTATCTAATTTTCCCTGTCGGATGACCGAACGAACTGCGCAATGGGATAAATTCGGACAGGCATTCGGGTAAGTTCGGCCCCCATTGGCCGAAACTGTCCGGGCCCAAATTGATATTTCAATAAATTCTTACAGTACAGCAATATGATAGTGAGTGCTTGGCTTGGCTTTTATGTACATGTTTATCATTTGAAGCTGTCAGCGTGTTACACGTTTGACCGTAAAAAAATAGCAATTCCGTTTACAAAAAGTTCGCATAACTAGAAGCGAGATCATGATTTTGTTTCTAATCTCTCAAAAGTAATTTTCTCCTGTTTAGTAATTTTACATTAGAGTTTTCCTCGCCATTTTGTCGTATGAATGCCCAGCCAACTAAACTGCTAAGGTCTTTAAGATGTAAATATTAGCTCAAAAACAAAAATATCAGGGGTAGCCGAACTTGCCCCGGTCTCCCGTATGTAGTTTTTTTGTATCGTTGATGATTGGTAAAAATCTATTCACAATATATTTTTTGCATCAATAACGCCATTTTCAAAGCTAAAGTAGATATTTGTTCTTGTGCGTAATGTATATGATGGGTTGGGTGGCGCAGTGGATAGCGCGCTCGTCTTCACCAAGATGACGATAAAAGTTTATAAAAGTAAATGTATAGAGATGTTAGTTAAAAAAAGGAAATTAAAAAGGAAATTAAAAAAACAAAAAACATTGTAATACTTTGATGTAACTGAGATTGTCGTTATATCGATATTTAGAATTCCTGTTCCATCCTAAAACACCGGATTGAATTTAAAATGTTGTAACTGTCACTGAGGTTTGACAGGTAATAATGCCAAATACAATTAAACAGTTTCTGTCTCTAACTAGTTATAAATCGACATGCGTTGTGAAAAAGTAACACGTTGCGTTGAACGCTACCAGACTTTCAAAAATGTTTATTATTTCGTTCATATTCTCAACAAATGGAAATCAAAAGCAGATGAAATTTTAGACAATGAAAAAATAAATGTACACGTTGACCTATTGGTTTAATGCGGCTCTTTTTGAAAATATCTCCCGGTAGAAATATTAACAGAACCTGGTTGATGACAAAATAGGATCTTCAGAAAACATCAGCGTTTTTACTTTTTGTGCCTGTGGCAAAAACTGAAATTAAAAAGTCATGAAGCACCGACAAAGAGATGAATGCAACGGCTATCAGTTCCAAGATTTTCCGTTGTTTTTCATCCTTCCGGAAATAACCGATGAAGGCCGATGGAGTGTGAAGCGATTGTGACGTCACAGTATGATACTCTTTGAACGACGTTTCATGTCTGCTAGTATTAAAATTTATGTGAAAGATTTTTCTTGCACATGTGCAATACAGAACGTTGTATTTCATGGTCTGAAAATTGCTTGTATTACTATAACAAGATTCAACAGGTATGTGATAAATATGCAAGACCACACACTTGTGTTTTTCTAACGAATCAGAAAGCACGAGTTTATTGAGCTGACGAATATATTCACGAGTGCTTTCTGATTCGTTAGAAAACCACAAGTGTGTGGTCTTGCTTTTATCACATGCCTTCCGTATTTGGCAGAGATCGATATAAAGATTTTATATACTTTGATATTTTTTGCAAATACCGGGAACTTTTCAGTTCGTCATGACAAAGGGATTCCCATAAAATGAGTTCCGGCTCAACATTCCGTAATGCACATGTGCAATACAGAACGTTGTATTTCATGGTCTGAAAATTGGTTGTATTATTTTAACAAGATTCAACAGGTATGTGAAAAAAGTGAGCATCGCTGTCTTCGGCACTCTGCATCTAACAGCTAACTAGCTAGCCACCCACTACTCCACAAGAAGAACAATAGGAATACTATATATCCAAACGCTGTTAAATGGTCGATTTGACTGTAAGTGTAATCAACACAAGAGAGGAGGGGTAACCAGTAGGACAAAGTAAGAAATAGTTATTCGCTACAAATATTTATTGAATAAAGTATTAGCTATAAGGATACATTTGGTGAAGACAGAGGGTGTGGTCTCCCTGCTAGCATACAAATGGTAGGAATGCTGTCAGTATCATGTGTCATTATTGTTTAAGACACCGACATGAATCTCACATATACCTTATATAAACACTATAGTTATATCTACGTCAGACAGACGAATGACTCCCTAATATGTTATACATGTACCACACAGAACCTCAGAATGTCCGACATCCGTACAGGTATGAGAAAATGTAAAATAAAGCATTATATCAGCATAATGGTTGTTTTACATAGGTATTCAAACATTTAATTTGAGCTTTTATACCACGTTACATTTGTGTGTATGCGAGTGAATACGTGAACGTATTACGTGACAGGTTTGATGATGAATGACCTTGTAAATCTGTTTATTGTCGTAAGTGTTACCCCGACATACGTTATCTTTAACCTTTGGTTAGCAATATCTAGTTCACCTGTTTGTAATAAAACATGTAACTTTTTAAAAATAATTTACTCATTTAATTAATGTTTTGCTAAGTAACATATGAATATATGAACAGTCGTCCATGTTTTCAAATATTGCTATAGATAAGTATGTCGATAATAAAGGACCTGTATTTTTTAAGTGTTGTTATCCGACATTTTCTACGTGATAAAGCTATGCCTACGTCGATACAGATGTCGTGACAAGTAGACAGCCTTAATACCACGTATAAGGGGCTATATATCACAGGATATCTCAGCTAGGTAAATACTGTCTGATGGGTACAGGTAGGGCGGGGTTTAGCTACGTATACTTTACTATTGTAATACTGTCTGATGGGTACAGGTAGGGCGGTGTTTAGTTACGTATACTTTACTATTGTAATACTGTCTGACAGGTACAGGTAGGGCGGTGTTTAGCTACGTATACTTTACTATTGTAATACTGTCTGATGGGTACAGGTAGGGCGGTGTTTAGCTACGTATACTTTACTATTGTAATACTGTCTGATGGGTACAGGTAGGGCGGTGTTTAGCTACGTATACTTTACTATTGTAATACTGTCTGATGGGTACAGGTAGGGCGGTGTTTAGCTACGTATACTTTACTATTGTAATACTGTCTGATGGGTACAGGTAGGGCGGTGTTTAGCTACGTATACTTTACTATTGTAATACTGTCTGATGGGTACAGGTAGGGCGGTGTTTAGCTACGTATACTTTACTATTGTAATACTGTCTGATGGGTACAGGTAGGGCGGTGTTTAGCTACGTATACTTTACTATTGTAATACTGTCTGATGGGTACAGGTAGGGCGGTGTTTAGCTACGTATACTTTACTATTGTAATACTGTCTGATGGGTACAGGTAGGGCGGTGTTTAGCTACGTATACTTTACTATTGTAATACTGTCTGATGGGTACAGGTAGGGCGGTGTTTAGCTACGTATACTTTACTATTGTAATACTGTCTGATGGGTACAGGTAGGGCGGTGTTTAGCTACGTATACTTTACTATTGTAATACTGTCTGATGGGTACAGGTAGGGCGGTGTTTAGCTACGTATACTTTACTATTGTAATACTGTCTGATGGGTACAGGTAGGGCGGTGTTTAGCTACGTATACTTTACTATTGTAATACTGTCTGATGGGTACAGGTAGGGCGGTGTTTAGCTACGTATACTTTACTATTGTAATACTGTCTGATGGGTACAGGTAGGGCGGTGTTTAGCTACGTATACTTTACTATTGTAATACTGTCTGATGGGTACAGGTAGGGCGGTGTTTAGCTACGTATACTTTACTATTGTAATACTGTCTGATGGGTACAGGTAGGGCGGTGTTTAGCTACGTATACTTTACTATTGTAATACTGTCTGATGGGTACAGGTAGGGCGGTGTTTAGCTACGTATACTTTACTATTGTAATACTGTCTGATGGGTACAGGTAGGGCGGTGTTTAGCTACGTATACTTTACTATTGTAATACTGTCTGATGGGTACAGGTAGGGCGGTGTTTAGCTACGTATACTTTACTATTGTAATACTGTCTGATGGGTACAGGTAGGGCGGTGTTTAGCTACGTATACTTTACTATTGTAATACTGTCTGATGGGTACAGGTAGGGCGGTGTTTAGCTACGTATACTTTACTATTGTAATACTGTCTGATGGGTACAGGTAGGGCGGTGTTTAGCTACGTATACTTTACTATTGTAATACTGTCTGATGGGTACAGGTAGGGCGGTGTTTAGCTACGTATACTTTACTATTGTAATACTGTCTGATGGGTACAGGTAGGGCGGTGTTTAGCTACGTATACTTTACTATTGTAATACTGTCTGATGGGTACAGGTAGGGCGGTGTTTAGCTACGTATACTTTACTATTGTAATACTGTCTGATGGGTACAGGTAGGGCGGTGTTTAGCTACGTATACTTTACTATTGTAATACTGTCTGATGGGTACAGGTAGGGCGGTGTTTAGCTACGTATACTTTACTATTGTAATACTGTCTGATGGGTACAGGTAGAGCGGTGTTTAGCTACGTATACTTTACTATTGTAATACTGTCTGATGGGTTCAGGTAGAGCGGTGTTTAGCTACGTATACCGCACTATTATAAATACTGACTGATGGGTACAGATAGAACAGGAATATGAATAAAACTTTCGCTAAATGTTATCATGTTTGGAAGCATCAGCTCTTCTCTGCATTATAGCATTTTAGAGTCGTTATGTTGTATTAACGTATAATTGGAAATCGACAGACAGTTATGCTATAAAACTTGTAATTGTGTAACCATTTGTAGCCGTGTATGTGAAGTCTTGATGTCACCATTTGTAATCGTGTATATGACGTCATGATGTAATCATTTGTGATCGTGTATATGACGTCATTATTTAATCATTTGTGATTGTGTATATGACGTCATGATGTAACCATTTGTGATCTTCTGCATGAAGTCTTGATGTAACCATTTGTAGCCGTGTATGTGAAGTATTGATGTCACCATTTGTAATCGTGTATATGACGTCATGATGTACTCATTTGTGATCGAGTGTATGACGTCATGATGTAATCATTTGTGATCGTGTATACGACGTCATGATGTCACCATTTAAGATCGTGTATATGACGTCATGACGTACCAATTGTAACAGTATATAAATGGAATCTTGATATATTATTAATTATGGTTGATACATTATGAAGTTAATAAATCACATTATCTTTTTATTAACGCATTGTGAATATAATCGTCTTTCCGGTTAAGTGTGAACAAACAGAAAACAATGTATTAGAATGATAACTGTAGTTAGATAATAACATATAGGCCCCACTGAAACTGAGGCAGAGACCTTCAGAGCAATACATACAGTCACCAAACAACTTAGTATCGTATTCGTTAGACCGGAAGTACCACTCGAGCGGCTCGGTCGCTTGAGTGTTTGAATATATGTTGCAAAGAAGTCTGTAAATTGTAACCTTGTCATTCATAAAAGTCGCGCATACAATCTTTGTCGGTGTATGCTAGGTTTACACGTGGGAGACGACATAGATTACATGACATGTACGGGACTCGATTCTCTATAGTGACCTCACTGATGCAGTTATATTTTTTATAATAGTCTATTCTTTAAATATGGAAAGATATTTTTTGTTTGAATATCTTTGATAAAAGTTTTGGATAGTTCAATAACTGACGGTTAATGGCTTTTTAATATGTGATAACACGCATTTTTTGGTAAAGTCACTGTACAGGGATTATTGTTAGTATCAGGACCAGGAAACCTCGACACACACAACCCCGGCGACCATGGTATACGTTGGATTTAGCTATCGGACGATGTGGGTTTGATAAGGAGACGAGGAAGTGATTTGGGCCCCAAGTGCTTACTATCTATGTGTGCGCAGTAGTCGGACTTTGATACGGGTTTTATAGTCAACGGTCGCATTGTCATCGTGAATGTTACAGGAAAGTAGCCGTTGTCATTTCCAAGTTGTACCTGGTAAATTTGATAGGCTATAGTGTCTGGATATACCCTCCCCAAGCCACAGGGAACTAGGTTGGCCTAGCTGGTTCCAATCTGTGTATTCCGAGGATCGTACGGATACTATCGGCGTCGGACAGGGTGTCCGGACCTGACCATCAGGATGAGGGGCTGGATACCTAAGCTGGCCTTTACACTACTAGTGGTAAGTAATTATAACTTATACTTTTGTAGTGGTAAGCTTTAGTACGTGGTCTATGGGTGTGGCGTATAGAGCTGATATGATTAGAGTACCCCCTAACAACGTCCAGATAACACATTATATTTATCTGTAGGACAGAACACATTTATACGTTAGTAACATAAGTATTCAAACTACCTGTACTTATTACATGTAAACAGCAAGCAGTGAAAGTACTTGTACAACACTTCCGGCTACCATATTGTTTGTATTGACGTACATTGTTTACTCTGACCAATAGCTGGGCCACACACACGTGTAGGTACAGGTAACAAGTGCCTCCCCTACATACCTCTACACAGAACCACCATTTCCAACACATTTAGACTTGTACAGGTTCAGAGACACATCCCTTTCATATTGTGTTATACTATTTATGCATATATATATAATTCGTATAGTGACCGTTTATTTATATATAGGTCAAAGAAGTGATGTCAATGGTGACTTCCCAGATAGCACGGGATCCTTACAAACGTATGTTTGTAGGAAACGAATTACTTAAAATTAGTATATAGGGCGAGGCAGTCATTCTTATAGTGTAGACAGTATGATGTCAAATTTTCAGAGCAATCCGTTCTTTATCGAGACACAGAAAAACACAAAACAATTACATTACGTAAAACAATATTTAGAAATATTAAATAAGATATAGCTAATATTTGAAAACAATAAGTCCCTCGGCAAGCCTAAGCCAAATGCATAATTTACAATGCACCCTTTTTTTAAAAAAATGTATTGTATTTGTTCGATTGTTTTTGTTTTTCATTGCTAGCTTGTTTTAAAACCATACATTTAGTTAAAATCGCATGCTTCTGTCAATCCAGTGCTAACAGATGTATTGGGCATCTTGATGTTAAAGGAGGAAGTCATGACCTTAATAGAATTAAACATCTTTTATTTAAAACTTGCCTTTCACAAGTTAAATCTATGAAAAAGGGTAGGCAATGTTATTCACTTCAGCACAACGGAAATACAAGCCATTCATTTCAAGGGCCTACTATACACATAAGTAATCGTATCCTTGAAAACGTACTGGCTATCCTCCTACAAACGACGAGGAAGTCCAGCCCTCGGTATATAGTAGATCTGTACACGAAATACAAACGGGTTCAACCGACTAATGAGCGTGTTATTAACGCGATATTGCGGTATATAGAAGGATAAACAAAGTAGCAGCCTCAATGCTACGTGTGCTCCTCCTCTTTAGAAACCCTATAATAAGAGGTAGAGAACAATCGGTTGGGTCGTGTTTGATTTTGTGTGTAACACTGTACGTAACGGCTGCATTTCTGTTTACTTACCGGCCGGCTGCACATGCTAAACTTGCGTCTGATTATCATCATCATATATAATTATACATAGGTATGCTTACTACAAATTAAGACAACTAATCTTGTTTCTACATATCTATACCTTCTCAGTGGCCTAGTTTAAGTTTATTTCAGACAAATTGTAAATAATAGAGCGGATTTAATGGTTTCACGTTCAATTAGATATATATTTCGTGAGTATACTGATAATTTTTTGCACGAAGCACGAGTGAATATATCGTAATTCTGCGATACGAGTGCCATATTTATCGTAATCAACGAAAATATCTTTATTGTTATTTTGTTACATTTAATATCGTAATATTTGGCGCCATATTCAAATTGCGCCATGACTAAAGACGGGACTGCGCGCCATTGTGAATGGACTAATTAACGCAATCCTATCGTTTACTGCTACTATCTGGTAAGTTATGCTAACCAAATGTTATCAGCTGTGTTGATCGATGGGTATCTTAGTGCACGAAAACATTCCATAACTTACCGACGTTTCATCAGCATCTGCAGAGAACAAGAAGAACAATTTTGATTTGGCAATAAAAATAATATTTTCACAGTGTTGACATCATCAGAGCGTGAGAAATGTCAGTTTTATCAAGTTGATAGAGTTCGATCTCTCACAGGCAACTGTACAATAAGTCACTCTATTTGTGGCTGGCTTTCACCTTTATGTGTACATTCAATGTATGTAACTGTTTATGTCCTGACTACCCAGACCGTACGATATGTTACTACAGAATAGGACATTGAAGGTTATACAACAAAATGCAATTTCCTTTTTTGTAAACAAACGTAGACCTACTGTACTCATTCAAAATTGTGATGAATTGAAAAAACAACTAAACGGCACATATGTATTTTGAATTATCATTCTTTTTAACTAAAAATGCTATTTATTCATGTCAGGGTTTTTTCTCAATATTCTGATACAATACATAGAGATACAATTCCATTTCTCATTTTTTACAACAATGCCATCATTTTTGTTTAGATTATTTCCAATTTCTCATTTTGTTGCCATAGTTTCTCTATATCTACATAGTTATATTACATCATCACATTTATACTATATATCCATAGTAACACCATAGTCACACCATAGTAACACCATAGTCACACCATAGTAACACCATAGTCACACCATAGTCACACCATAGTCACACCATAGTAACACCATAGTCACACCATAGTAACACCATAGTAACACCATAGTCACACCATAGTTACACCATAGTCTCACCATGGTCACACAATATCATCACAGTTACTCTTCATTACCATAGTTACTCTAAATTTTGAAGACCTTTCTGCTCCTAAAAGTTTCAAAATTGACTTTGTAGATCCCATGACAATATGATCATATCAACACTATGACGTAATAGAAATACAGTTCCGGAGTGAATATTTTACACACTTTGGAGTCGGCTGGTGTTATCGCCCCTAATGAGTTGGAAGTTTTCACTACGTGTATTTATCGCTTTATTTCCCAAAAACACGATATATAGGCTTTCGTTTTTAATCACGAGGAAAATGCGTATGATAAGTGAAAAATTACACCATTTCATTATATTGAATTTCGTCTCACGTTACGTCACGCATCCCTTTGTGTTTAGTTCTATGTCATCAGGGCAACAGCGTAAATGTGCCGGTTGCACATACAACCCTCATTTATAAGTTATCTACTTAACTCAAAACAAAAATAGACGCTTTCCAGTTTAAATATTGTTATTTAACAAGTAGTGGCAAACCACCATGTCTCCATCCAACTTCATTTTTAATATAACGTCACAAAACATTTGAAATCAATGCAAATGCGTCTAGCATGTACACTGCATGTACATATGCTAACGAGTAAACTGCTCCAAATGGTAGGACGGCTGGGCAATCCACACGTTATAGTAGATTAAACAATACGTGTTTCTTCCTTGTTTTAAGTAGGTATTTATTTACCTGTTCGTAGGGAGATAACAAGTTTTGTTTCCTGTAGTGAAACAGACTTCCAGAAGGAAATATGATATCATGAGGGATTTCATATTTCCCTACCTCCAGATTGATACAGTTTTTGATTAAACTAAACATTAAACAACAAACAATGAAAGCATTCATCAGATAAACTTAACTTGTTTAAAAAAGAAAAACTCATGCAAAGGTGATGATTTTGCACACACAAAGATACCGAACGGAGGCCACGTGTTGCCGGAATGGCCTGAAGTCATTTCTGCTCGGTTCATAGCCTTGTACAAGTATGTAGTATTCTTCTAATAGCAATAAAACAGTCAAAGGGTTTGCCAAAGAAAGTGATAGCTTATAGTATAGTATATTTTTATTAAATACTGACTTCTCCCAGGAAATATCAATACACATATTTTAATATCTATCCGTCTCAGTACCATTTCCAGTGGGTAAATTGCACGAACTTGGAATTCTAAATTAAAATCATGTTGTTTATTGTATTTTATATCAGCACACATAATTGCTGAAGACACGTCCAGTATAACAGCTTAAGCAGTGGTTGTCTTTGGGGGGAGGGAAGGGGGGGATTCACATGCGTACCAACCTTTGTGAAGGTCGCTAATGATTCCACCAGGGGATAAGTAAGACAACAAAGAGGGACACTACTTTATATAGTTCAAAAGTCCCTCCTCTTCAACCATGATCCCAACCAGATCCAAAGGAAAATCTTTTGATTTCTAACATAATGTTCTACTATCCCAAAAATGTCTGCACGCTATCCATTGAAATCAGTGTAATCTATAATCGGAACTAATTGATAGCCTGGCTGGTGGATCTTTGGTGTACAGTTAATAGGAAAAGTGTTTTCTGATGTCGGATAGACCTTTACATATTGTTTTTCACTGAAAGTGCCCTTGTTTCCTTATGTTTGTTGGAATGGTGATCAGTTAGCGTTTACATGTTGGTGTAGGATCTTTTTTAAGCACCTCATATGTTTTTGTCATTATGTACAATGCTTATCATGGTGGCTGTAACATCTACTAAGGAATGGGTAAACATATTATCATGGTGGCTGTAACATCTACTAAGGAATGAGTAAACATATTATCATGGTGGCTGTAACATCTAATAAGGAATGGGTAACTATACTATCATGGTGGTGGTAACATCTACTAAGGAATGGGTAAACATATTATCATGGTGTCTGTAACGTCTACTAAGGAATGGGTAAACATATTATCATGGTGTCTGTAACGTCTACTAAGGAATGGGTAAACATATTATCATCATGGCTGTAACATCTAATAAGGAATGGGTAGACACATTATCATTGTGGCTGTAACATCTACTAAATATTATCATGGTGGCTGTAACATCTACTAAGGAATGAGTAAACATATTATCATGGTGGCTGTAACATCTACTAAGGAGTGGGTAAACATATTATCATGGTGGTTGTAACATCTATTAAGGAATGGGCAAATATATTATCATGGTGGCTGTAACATCTACTAAGGAATCGGTAAATATATTATCATGGTGGATGTAGCATCTACTAAGGAATGGGTAAACATATTATCATCATGGCTGTAACATCTAATAAGGAATGGGTAGACACATTATCATTGTGGCTGTAACATCTACTAAATATTATCATGGTGGCTGTAACATCTACTAAGGAGTGGGTAAACATATTATCATGGTGGTTGTAACAGCTACTAAGGAATGGGTAAATTTATTATCATGGTGGCTGTAACATCTACTAAGGAATGAGTAAACATATTATCATGGTGGCTGTAACATCTACTTAGGAGTGGGTAAACATATTATCATAATGGTTTTTACATCTACTAAGGAATGGGTAAACATATTATCATCATGGCTGTAACATCTAATAAGGAATGGGTAGACACATTATCATTGTGGCTATAACATCTACTAAGGAATGGGTAAACATATTATCCTGGTCGCTGTAACATCTACTAAGGAGTGGGTAAACATATTATCATGGTGGTTGTAACATCTATTAAGGAATGGGTAAATATATTATCATGGTGGCTGTAACATCTACTAAGGAATCGGTAAATATATTATCATGGTGGCTGTAGCATCTACTAAGGAATGGGTAAACATATTATCATGGTGTCTGTAACGTCTACTAAGGAATGGGTAAACATATTATCATGGTGGCTGTAACATCTACTAAGGAGTGGGTAAACATATTATCATGGTGGCTGTAAAATCTAATAAGGAATGGGTAAACATATTATCATGGTGGTTGTAACATCTACTAAGGAATGGGTAAATATATTATCATGGTGGTTGTAACATCTATTAAGGAATGGGTAAATATATTATCATGGTGGTTGTAACATCTACTAAGGAATGGGTAAATATATTATCATGGTGGCTGTAACATCTAATAAGGAATGGGTAAACATATTATCATGGTGGGTGTAACATCTCCTAAGGAATGGGTAAACATATTATCATGGTGGGTGTAACATCTACTAAGGAATGGGTAAACAAATTATCATGGTGGCTGTAACATCTACTAAGGAATGGGTAGACATATTATCATGGTGGCTGTAACATCTACTCTACTAAGGAATGGGTAAACATATTATCCTGGTGGGTGTAACATCTACTAAGGAATGGGTAAATATATTATCATGGTGGCTGTAACATCTACTAAGGAATAAGTAAACATATTATCATGGTGGCTGTAACATCTACTAAGGAATGAGTAAACATATTATCATGGTGTCTGTAACGTCTAGTAAGGAATGGGTAAACATATTATCATGGTGGGTGTAACATCTACTAAGGAATGGGTAAATATATTATCATGGTGGCTGGAACATCTACTAAGGAATCGGTAAATATATTATCATGGTGGCTGTAACATCTACTAAGGGATGGGTAAATATATTATCATGGAGGCTGTAACAGCTACTAAGGAAAGGGTAAACATATTATCATGGTGGCTGTAGCATCTACCAAGGAATGGGTAAACATATTATCATGGTGGGAGTAACATCTACTAAGGAATGGGTAAACAAATTATCATGGTGGCTGTAACATCTACTAAGGGATGGGTAAATATATTATCATGGAGGCTGTAACAGCTACTAAGGAAAGGGTAAACATATTATCATGGTGGCTGTAGCATCTACCAAGGAATGGGTAAACATATTATCATGGTGGGCGTAACATCTACTAAGGAATGGGTAAACAAATTATCATGGTGGCTGTAACATCTACTAAGTAATATTATCATGGTGGCTGTAACATCTTCTAAGGAATGGGTAAACATATTATCCTGGTGGGTGTAACATCTACTAAGGATTGGGTAAACATATTATCATGGTGTTTTTTATATCTACTAAGGAGTGGGTAAACATACTATCATAATGCTTTTTACATCTACTAAGGAATGGGTAAACATATTATCATGGTGGGTGTAACATCTACTAAGGAATGGGGAAACATATTATCATGGTGGCTGTAACATCTACTAAGGAATGGGTAAATATATTATCATGGTGGCTGTAACATCTACTAAGGGAGTGGGTAAACATACTATCATAATGCTTTTTACATCTACTAAGGAATGGGGAAACATATTATCATGGTGGCTGTAACATCTACTAAGGAGTGGGTTAACATGTCATCATTGTGGCTGTAACATCTACTAAACAGTGGGTAAACCTATTATCATGGTGGCTGTAACATCTACTAAGGAATGGGTTAACATGTCATCATTGTGGCTGTAACATCTACTAAACGGTGGGTAAACCTATTATCTTGGTGGCTGTAACATCTACTAAGAAATGGGTAAACATATTATCATGGTGGCTGTAACATCTACTAAGGAATGGGTAAACATATTATCATGGTGGTTGTAACATCTATTAAGGAATGGGTAAATATATTATCATGGTGGCTGTAACATCTACTAAGGAATGGGCTACTAAGGAATGAGTAAACATATTATCATGGTGGCTGTAACATCTAATAAGGAATGGGTAGACAAATTATCATTGTGGCTGTAACATCTACTAAGGAATAGGTAAACATATTATCATGGTGGCTGTAACATCTTCTAAGGAATGGGTAAACATATTATCATGGTGGGTGTAACATCTACTAAGGAATGGGTAAACATATTATCATGGTGGCTGTAACATCTACTAAGGAATGGGTAAACATATTATCATGGTGGCTGTAACATCTACTAAGGAATGGGTAGACATATTATCATGGTGGCTGTAACATCTACTAAGGAATGGGTTGACATATTATCATGGTGGCTCTAACATCTACTAAGGAATTGGTAGACATATTATCATGGTGGCTGTAACATCTACTAAGGAATGGGTAGACATATTATCATTGTGGCTGTAACATCTACTAAGGAATGGGTAAACATAATATCATTGTGGCTGTAACATCTACTAAGGAATGGGTAAACATATTATCATGGTGGTTGTAACATCTACTAAGAAATGGGTAAACATATTATCGTTGTGGCTGTAACATCTACTAAGGAATGGGTAGACATATTATCATGGTGGCTGTAACATCTACCATATTATCATGGTGGTTGTAACATCTACTAAGGAATGGGTAAACATATTATCATGGTGGCTGTAACATCTACTTAGGAATGGGTAGACATATTATCTTGGTAGCTGTAACATCTACTAAGGAATGGGTAGACATATTATTATTGTAGCTGTAACATCTACTAAGGAATGGCTAAACATATTATCATGGGGGCTGTAACATCTACTAAGGAATGGGTAGACATATTATCTTGGTGGCTGTAACATCTACTAAGGAATGGGTAGACATATTATTATTGTAGCTGTAACATCTACTAAGGAATGGGTAAACATATTATCATGGTGGCTGTAACATCTACTAAGGAATGGGTAGACATGTTAGCATTGTGGCTGTAACATCTACTAAGGAATGGGTAGACATATTATCTTGGTGGCTGTAACATCTACTAAGGAATGGGTAGACATTATTGTGGCTGTAACATCTACTAAGGAATTGGTAGATATATTATCATTG
>NW_018408732.1:224767-229839 GCF_002113885.1 Mizuhopecten yessoensis
TTAAACATATTATCATTCTGGCTGTAACATCTACTAAGGAATGGGTAGACATATTAGCATGGTGGCTGTAACATCTACTAAGGAGTGGGTAAACATATTATCAAGGTGGATGTAACATCTACTAAGGAATGGCTAAACATCTTATCATGGTGGCTGTAACATCTACTAAGGAGTGGGTAAACATATTATCAAGGGGGATGTAACATCTACTAAGGAATGGCTAAACATCTTATCATGGTGGCTGTACATATTATCATTTTGGTTGTAACATCTACTAAGGAGTGGGTAAACATATTATCAAGGTGGATGTAACATCTACTAAGGAGTGGCTAAACATCTTATCATGGTGGCTGTAACATCTACAAAGGAATGGGTAGACATATTATCATTGTGGCTGTAACATCTGCTAAGGAATGGGTAAACATAATATCATTGTGGCTGTAACATCTACTAAGGAATTGGTAAACATATTATCATGGCGGGTGTAACATCTACTAAAGAATGGGTAAACATATTATGATTGTGGCCGTAACATCTACTAAGGAATGTGTAGACATATTAGCATGGTGGCTGTAACATCTACTAAGGAGTGGGGAAACATATTATCAAGGTGGATGTAACATCTACCAAGGAATGGCTAAACATCTTATCATGGTGGCTGTACATATTATCATTTTGGTTGTAACATCTACTAAGGAGTGGGTAAACATAATATCATTGTGGCTGTAACATCTACTAAGGAGTGGGGAAACATATTATCAAGGTGGATGTAACATCTACCAAGGAATGGCTAAACATCTTATCATGGTGGCTGTAACATCTACACAGGAATGGGTAAACATATTATCATTTTGGCTGTAACATCTACTAAGGAATGGGAAGACATATTATCATGGTGGTTGTAACATTTACTAAGGAATGGGTAGACATATTACCCCCCTGGCTGTAACACCTACTAAGGAATGGGTAGACATATTATGATGGTGGCTGTAACATCTACTAAGGATTGGGTAAACATATTATCATTGTGGCTGGAACATCTACTAAGGAATGGGTAGACATATCATCATTGTGGCTGTAAATATATTCATTGTGGCTGTAACATCTACTAAGGGATGGGTAGACATATCATCATTGTGGCTTTAACATCTAGTAAGGAATGGCTAAACATATTATCATGGTGGCTGTAACATCTACTAAGGAATTGGTAAACATATTATCATGGCGGGTGTAACATCTACTAAAGAATGGGTAAACATATTATGATGGTGGCCGTAACATCTACTAAGGAATGGGTAGACATATTATCTTGGTTGCTGTAACATCTACTAAGGAATGGGTAGACATATCATCATTGTGGCTGTAACATCTAGTAAGGAATGGCTAAACATATTATCATGGTGGCTGTAACATCTACTAAAGGGTGGGTAAACATAATATCATTGTGGTTGTAACATCTACTAAGGAATGGGTAAACCTATTATCATGGTGGCTGTAACATCTACTAAGGAGTGGGTAAACATATTAGCATGGTGGTTGTAACATCTACTAAGGAATGGGTAAACCTATTATCTTTCTGGTTGTAACATCTACTAAGGGGTGGGTAAACATATTATCATGATGGTTGTAACATTTACTGAGGAGTGGGTAACCTGTTATCATGGTCGGTGTAACATCTACGAAGGAATGGGTTAACATGTTAGCATGGTGGCTGTAACATCTACTAAGGAATGGGTAAACATATTATCATTGTGGTTGTAACATCTACACAGGAATGGGTAAATATATTATCATGGTGGCTGTAACATCTACTAAGGAAATGTGTAAACCTAAGAACTTGTTCTTATACAAATACTGCTTATGTTGTACTTTGTATTTCCACTACGAATTAAATGAAAGAAAAACTGTGACAAAAATGACAATTTCATCAAGAGCGTCAGAAAACTAGGGGTTTGGGGAACATCATATATTGGAACACGCATATTTTTATTTAAAGCGTTGAAATAACCTTTACCGGTTTCAGAATTTGAAAATATTTTAACCCTACAAAGAATGTATATGTAACATAATTTATAATCAATAAAAAATGCTGGACTGCAACTATTAGGTATCAAACGAGGAAGGTGATGTTATGTCATGTGCTCAATTGAACTCATTTTGGACTTTTGGAGTTTTGACAAAGAACCAAGTACTGGCATCACATATTCTAGTAAACAAGTACATATTTGGTATCAAAATCATCAACTACACTGTCGAAGCAGCATTTTAAGGGAACAAAATCAGATCTAGATTAAAATAGTGATCTTTCAGGCTCTTGAGTAAGTATATCTTCATTTTCTGACCAGGAGTACATCAAGGAGCTCCCATTTGGTCTGGCTATGGTGTTTCAAATTTTGAAAAAAAAATCGTTGGCAGATCATTTGGGATTTTTAGCATTGGAGTGGAATCCCACTTTCAGTGAAACTTTTGTACATTTATATATTCCTTTTTAAATATTACCTCATCCATGCTATAATCCCGCTAATCATATCGGATACACGAATTACCATTTGCGCTCATCTAATTGTAACACAAGATATCAAACATAAGAATTAAATGGTCGCCGTATCCAAGAGGTCCTCTATGATCAATGTCCTTATGTATTTCTTCCTCATTGTCATGATGAGGACCAGAGTGCTTGGTTACATTCCCACTGTACATCTTTTAAATGTTTGCGTTTGTTGAGAAAGGTAGTTCCTTTAATCATTCGTTAAACATTGCACTTTCGTTGACATATGGCTTTTAAAATATAATACGAATTTATAGTAGGGGAAAAGGACCCACTACGTGTTTTTGTAGTCCTCATTCATTTTCAAAATGTAAAAAGACACTCGATAAGCCTCGTATGCTGGTACATTTTCAAAATTAACTTACTCAGGTTCAATAAATATGATACATGTAACCAAACCGAATTTGTTGAGACCTTCATAAATATATTCCCTGTATATAATGGTAAGCAATATATTAACAAGGAAATATAAATGTAATATAAAACTATATAGATGTTGTCACTAAATATTAAACGTTACATATACCACGTGTGACGTATGTCATATACTTTACCATTATAAATATAAAACTATATAGATGTTGTCACTAAATATTAAACTATATCATATACCACGTGTGACGTATGCCATATACTTTACCATGATAAATATAAAACTATATAGATGTTGTCACTAAATATTAAACGATATCATATACCACGTGTGACGTATGGCATATACTTTACCATGATAAATATAAAACTATATAGATGTTGTCAATAATTATTAAACGATATCATATACCACGTGTGACGTATGCCATATACTTTACCATGATAAATATAAAACTATACAGATGTTGTCACTAAATATTAAACGATATCATTTACCACGTGTGACGTATGGCATATACTTTTTTATTGTCTTTACCTTTTTACTTTTTGTTTCGTTATCCAAGGAATATTATTATGATTACATATTTGCAGTATCACGCGGTGATATAATGAATTCTTGGCAATTCTGTAGTTTTTCAAGGTTAGATATATATTGACAGTGGGACAATCATATATACTGTAACATAGAGTATAGCCATGTAATGAATCCACAATGGGACAATCGGCTCTATAAAATATGGAAATTATTATTGACAATGGGACAATCCTATATAACATTTAGTATTTCCTGGTAATAAATTGACGGTAGAACAATGCTATATAATATCTAGATTTGCTACGTGACACGGTACAGTGTAACAATCCCGTATACACTGAAAACAGAACTATTTCCGAAAACACAATACCACGAGTGTCACATGTCACAGGACAAGGAAGATCTGCGTTCCTGAGTATGAAGGACTACAAGGACAGGACAGGGTGTCGCGTCCCCGAGTATGGAGGACTACAGGGATAGGACAGGGTATCGCGTCCAGAGGATGGAGGACTACACTCTGACAGGACAGGGTATCGCTTCCCGAGTATGGGGGACTACCAGGACAGGACAGAGTATCGCGTCCCCGAGTATGGAGGACTACAAGGACAGGACAGGGTGTCGCGTCCCCGAGTATGGAGGACTAAAAGGACAGGACAGGGTATCGCGTCCCCAAGTATGGAGGACTACAAGGACAGGACAGAGTATCGCGTCCCCGAGTATGGAGAACTACAAGGAAAGGACAGGGTATCGCGCCCCCGAGTATGGAGGACTACAAAGACAGGAAAGAGTATCGCTTCCCCGAGCATGGAGGACTACAAGGGCTGGACAGAGTATCGCGTACCGAGGATGGAGGACTAAAAGAACAGGACAGGGTATCCCGTCCCCAAGTATGGAGGCCTACAAGGACAGGACAGGGGATCGCGGCCCCAAGAATGGGGGACGACAAGGACAGGACAGAGGATCGCTTCCCCGAGTATGGAGTATCGCGTCCCCGAGAATGGGGGACTACAAGGACTGGACAGGGGATCGCGTCCCCGAGAATGGGGGACTACAAGGGCAGGACAGGGTGTCGCGTCCCCGAGTATGGGGGACTACCAGGACAGGACAGAGTAGCACGTGCCCCGGATGGAGGGCTACAAGGACAGGACATGGTATCGCGCCCCCGAGTATGGAGGGCTCCAAGGAAAGGACAGGGTCTCGCTTCCCCGAGTATGGAGGCCTACAAGGACAGGACAGGGGGTCGCGTCCCCGAGTAGGGAGGACTAAAAGGACAGGACAGGGAATCGCGTCCCCAAGTATGGATGACTACAAGGACAGGACAGGGAATCGCTTCCCCGAGTATGGAGAACTCCAAGGAAAGGACAGGGGATCGCGGCCCCAAGAATGGGGGACGACAAGGACAGGACAGGGTATCGCGTCCCCGAGTATGGAGGACTACAAGGACATGAAAGGGTATCGCGTCCCGAGGATGGAGGACTACAAGGACAGGACAGGGTATCGCGTCCCCGAGTATGGAGGACTACAAGGACTGGACAGGGTATCGCGTCCCCGAGTATGGAGGACTACAAGGACAGGACAGGGTATCGCGTCCCCGAGTATGGAGGACTACAAGGA
>NW_018408732.1:232055-239906 GCF_002113885.1 Mizuhopecten yessoensis
GGACAGGGTGTCGCGTCCCCGAGTATGGAGGACTACAAGGACAGGACAGGGTATCGCGTCCCCGAGTATGGAGGACTACAAGGACAGGACAGGGTATCGCGTCCCCGAGTATGGAGGACTACAAGGACATGACAGGGTATCGCGTCCCGAGGATGGAGGACTACAAGGACAGGACAGGGTATCTAACACTAGAAACATTATAGTGATTATTTCCCAATATCTGATATAGACTCCAGGCTTACTTTATCTTTTTATAGAAAAACGTAGAAAAGAAGCAATAAATCCCCAGTAAGTTATCTCCTACATTTTAAATGATGTGGTAATTACAGACAATGAAGTTCATACGTACACCCAAACTTCCCTACAGGAACACGAGTTTATATGTGACGAGGTAGCATGTGCAAACCTATCTCCATCTTGGTAGATCAAGACAAACTTATCTTTCCCTGACAAAATCAGAAATACGCCTGTGAAAGGTGAGACTATTGTTATTAATGCCCAGAGAACAGTATTTCAGATGGTCATATCGGCAGTTGTCACAGGGACAGGGATCAGTAAGCTCTATGACTGATATATATGTGTCGTAAGTCCTGTCGTAAGTCCTATATATGTGTCGTAAGTCCTATATATGTGTCGTAAGTCCTATATTTGTGTCGTAAGTCCTATATATGTGTCGTTAGTCCTATATTTGTGTCGTAAGTCCTGTTGTAAGTCCTATATATGTGTCGTATGTCCTGTTGTAAGTCCTATATATGTGTCGTAAGTCCTATATATGTGTCATAAGTCCTGTCGTAAGTCCTATATATGTGTCGTAAGTCCTATATATGTGTCGTTAGTCCTATATATGTGTCGTAAGTCCTGTCGTAAGTCCTATATATGTGTCG
This sequence comes from Mizuhopecten yessoensis, assembly GCF_002113885.1. Taxonomy (NCBI): domain Eukaryota; kingdom Metazoa; phylum Mollusca; class Bivalvia; order Pectinida; family Pectinidae; genus Mizuhopecten; species Mizuhopecten yessoensis. The sequence continues at coordinate 232,940 of NW_018408732.1, forward strand.
TAAGTCCTGACGTAAGTCCTGTAATTTCACTTCTAGGTAGATGGATGAGATCTTATGATAACAAAAATACATTAACCACGTCAATCGTCAACTTGAAATCACACTACAGGTTCATCTACATCGCTCGCTTATCTCAATCCTTACTTACATCGCCCGCTTATCTCAATCTTTACTTACATTACCCGCTCATCTCAATCTTTACTTACATTGCCCGCTTATCTCAATCTTTACTTACGTCGCCCGCTTATCTCAATCTTTACTTACATCGCCCGCTTATCTCAATTTTTACTTACATCGCCTGCTTATCTCAATCTTTACTTACATCGCTCGCTTATCTCAATCCTTACTTACATCGCCCGCTTATCTCAATCTTTACTTACATCGCTCGCTTATCTCAATCTTTACTTACATCGCTCGCTTATCTCAATCTTTACTTACATCGCTCGCTTATCTCAATCTTTACTTACATCGCTCGCTTATCTCAATCTTTACTTACATCGCTCGCTTATCTCAATCTTTACTTACATCGCTCGCTTATCTCAATCTTTACTTACATCGCTCGCTTATCTCAATCTTTACTTACATCGCTCGCTTATCTCAATCTTTACTTACATCGCTCGCTTATCTCAATCTTTACTTACATCGCTCGCTTATCTCAATCTTTACTTACATCGCTCGCTTATCTCAATCTTTACTTACATCGCTCGCTTATCTCAATCTTTACTTACAACACGACACACAATATAAGCTCACTATTAAGAATCCCCGTACCACATTCAAAAACTTTCCAGTATCACGATAGATTTGAAGAAAAAACAATATTTTGGAAAGGAAAGTTATTCCCTGTGGGAACTTAATAAAAATAATAAATATGAAATGAAATAAACAAAATGTTATCTACAAGGTTCCAGAAAGTATGATGGTTTCAAAATCCAATCGATGATTTTTTTTATTATAATACTTTATCAATATACAATGTCATAAAATTGCTAAAATTGCTAAACTTCCTAATGCAATGTACATATTGCAATTTTTCTTATAATTCTTATTTTTTTATAATTTTCAAGCAAGGAAGCAAACATATTCATAAATGTGTCTCTATGATTATCCAATCATTCAGCAATACAAGGGATGTCATTCAAAGGACACAACTCTGCTTTTAATTAACATTCAGTAAAGCAATTATTAGAAAAAATAATGTTTGCTAGACAGACGGATCAAATCAGTGTAAATGTTACTGGACTCGAACCAGGGACCGCCTACTCCATTAGAGTGTATACAAAGTATCATGGTCGACAGAGTGAAGCGTCATCACAACATGGGGATGCTGTCTATATAACATAGACTTCAGTTTATATCTAGTGATGTTCAGATATATTGACTGTATAACTGTGATTAATGTTATGGTATTACAGAATACAAAGATACAAATGAAATGTTTATAATCCCTAGTTCCCTTGGTCCTGTAGTATCGCTTGTTAGCAACACATTCAGATCGGGGGACATCGATGTCTTACAACTACATATAGCTTTATTTCGTATGCCAAAAGTACTCATATATGCATTCCTCGACACCCTATAATACCGGTACCATGTCTGACTCACCTACTCAACCCAGCGTCCCTAAGGGACCATACGTTCAATCCCAGCCAGCCAGCCAGCCAGCCAGCCTACCTTTCCAGCATATGTTCTTCCAACAAGCCTCCCAGTTTACTGGCTATCCTCCGGCTTCTGGTTCTATGTCGATTTCCGAATCTGATGTAGATAGGATAGCCAAGGCCGTCAGGGGCCTGCTACTGGAGGACATCAACACTGCTGTAGAGCGTCAGATTGCCCCTCTGGTCGATCGAGTGTCAAAGCTCGAGGCTGAAAATGATGTACTTCGCCTTCAACTCGACGATCTAGAGCAATATGGTCGAAGACCCCTGGTCCGTTATCAGTCATAGAGCTTACTGATCCCTGATCCGTCACAAATGACCTGCTCCTCCAGGCTGCAAGGGAATCATCGATAGATCTCATACCAGAAGATCTAGAAATATCTCACCGTGTTGGACGTTCGACTTCAGGAAAGTCTCGCATTAGTATCGCCAGACTACGATCGACCGAAACGAAATTCAAACTCCTCAAATCAAGCTCCGGATTTCGTGCCACCAGTAAATTTAAACACATTTCGGTGAACGAGGACTTAACCCAGTACCGAAGCAAACTCTCATTCTTCGCTAGAAGACTTTTCAAGGAAGGAATGATTCTAAAGACTTGGACTACGAACGGTAAAATTTCTGTTCTTGATAAAAATTCCAAAGTGTTCAACATTCGGAGCGAGAGCGATTTAATCCAACTTGGACATCATTTTTTATCTCCTTACCACATAATCTATATTACTTTCCTTATCCCATCCAGAAAATGATTACCTCTTTTTTTTAAATGTCACTATTACTTTTATCGTAAAAGCAGTCGATTCAATTTATATATGATATGCATGAAACTTGCTTGACTTGCTGAAGTGCGCCTCGCTTCTCATGTTCTGGGCGGACGTTTTAACATTATGGACTTTATGTTGTCCGTACAGGCTGGAGGGCAGGGTTGAAATTCAGTAGTATTATCAATATGACTTGATGATCACTTGTTCCCTTCTTTGTACATTAAAAAAAATCCTATGTACTAAATCTAACCATCTTACGTCACAATATCAGAATCATTGTAGCGGTGAAATTACTTTACTAAATAATGTGGAAACGATACTCATATACGCTACCTTGCCTTAACTCTTTTTGTATTGTCACACTTTTAGTTATTTAATTCGTATCAAACCTATACATAGGTTGTTACCGACTACGGTAGCATATAATCCTGTAGGTAGTGGTACATATCTATACTTGCTTGTGAATTGTGATTCTGTGAAACGTGGAAGTGTACATGTATCTATCATCAAGTTTTATGATCTTCTCATTCATCTCAATAAGTTTATTTTGCGCGTGTTCCACACTATCGACTGTGTCAGATACGGATAGTGAAATTACTCTAACAACTAAATGTGGTAATGATATTTCATATACGTTACCATGATTTGATTATCATTTCTGTATTGTTACACTATTTATTTATATATATCAGACCTATACGCAAGCTAGAATATAAATTCTTATAACTTGTACGTAAGCTTTTACCAGCTCCTCGGGACTCTGGTATATAGATTCCTGTATGTAGTAGTACCCATTTTAGCGGCGTCGATTAATTTATATGTCTATAATCATTATTTCAATAGAGATTCCATAAACAGTGTAAAATTGACACGTTAGTGTAACCAAAATCAATCTGTGTTTTATGTTTTTTTTGTCCGTATTTTACACTAATGGCCATAACAGATAGTGAACTACTCTCCTATCATAATATTTAAATTTGGTTATGATATTCTTACATGTCGAATTGCTTTATATCATGCTATGTGCTGTTACATTGTTTATTTCTGTACCAAAACCTGTAAGTTGTGTGTTATCGGCTAATCCAGCATCATAGTATCCTGAATGTAGTAGTACCTATTTGATTTTATCCCCCTTGAGTCGATTTATTTATTATCATTAACACTACTATTATTTGTATTATTATTACTACTTATTTAAAAAAATAAATGATAATGCATAAATTCTGCGTGCTATACATTTGCTATATATTGCTACACTGCAAACATATACCTAAGTTGTATACCGGATCCTCCGGAATCCGGTTAATATAATCTTGTATGTAGTAGTACCCATGTTTTCTCTCAAAGTGAGTAACTATCATTCTCACCAATATATGAGTCTATTTTGTACATATTTTTTTTACACTATTTAGTTGTGGCAGATACCAATGGAATTACTCCACTAGATAATGTAGGCCTAGTGATAATGTTCACGTTATTTTGATTTGAGCCTTAGCATTGTGTAAGTTAATTTATGATCGCTAACACGAGCATGTATGAACGTGTGTATGTGTGTGTGTGTGTGTGTGTGTGTGTGCGTGCACGATACTATTTGTATTTACAGTTCCAGTACCGGTCACAAAATATTAACAATTACCTGGTCTTTTCCCCCTCTCTTCAAATTTGGTTCTGATGAACGTATTTCAACTCTTCATAGTCATTTTTTTATATCCGTTTCCTCTTGTGCCCTACCCCCTCCCCTATTGCCCAGTGTGCCTCTGACTACTTCTATTATCATGATCACGACACCTTCTCGAGCACTCACTTACCTCCTTGCCCAGTCTGGCATTACATAATGCCTGTTGATGTTTCACTCTATCGTGTTCGAATTGGTGTCTTCAGCAACTTTATACAGTCTGCAAATTTCGCTCATTACGTGACCGTTCCCGACATGTTATGTATGGCATTACTCTTACTTTTGTTATATGTTTTTACGTCTTATTTACATAATATTAGTACATCACTCAGAGAGTCGTTCCGTAGCAGTTCATGTTACCACTTCGCATCCTTTTTAGCAGAATTACTTACTTTTATATCAATACATTATGCATTGATCAGCTGGTATTAGTCAGGTGACATTGAGTTACATTCACAGCACTTTTCTACTTCTACCATTCAATCAATTGCTTCTACTTTCTCTTCAAGTATCCATTTCTTTAACGATAGGCATTCTTTTGTCCATCTTAGCGTCAAAAGTTTCAAATATAACCCTGATATTCATTACATAAGTGCTAAATTCATCTTCTCTTCTATCATGTCCGCTACTGATAAATTATCTATATCTCTACGTCGTGCTTTGGACTATTGGCATCTGTTGTTATCTGGAGATATAGAGCTGAATCCTGGTCCCATGTCTTCTAGCTCATCTTCCTTATCTTCCTCATCTATATTTTCGAATATTAGTGGCCTGCTCGATGCGGTCAGTAATTTTTCATTTGTCCATCTTAATGTTCAAAGTCTCAAACAAAAACTTGATATTCTTTACACCGAGTTAAGTAATATAACAATTTTATCCTTTACTGATACTTGGTTAAATTTATATGATATCTCATCTGCCCTTAACCTGCCTGTATATTCTGACCCATTCTGCTACTGTAGACCTGATCGAATGGGCGGCGGTATATCGGTTTATGTAAAATATAATATTCCTGCAAAAAGAAGATCAGATAATTATAGAGATAGCTACCATTGAATGTGTCTGGTTAGAAATTGTACTTGGTTCAGAGAAAATATTATATAGTACTTTTTATCGGCCTCCAAACTCGCCTGTCATTATATGGTCTCATATCTCGCATTCTATAGAAAAAGCGTATAATACAGGCATCTCTAATATTGTGATAACCGGAGACTTCAATGCAAATGCCCTAGTAGACCACCATTCTTCCCACTTACACGATATACTTGCTTCCTTTAATCTAACTCAGCTTGTTGAATCACCAACTTTTTATACAGAAGCCTCGGAGTCATTGTTAGATATAGTATGTACTAGTAGTAATAACCTTATTAATAACTGTTATGTTGGAGAAAGCTTCCTTGATCAACCGGTTAGATACCATTGTCCAATTTACTGTTCTTTTTAATATTTCAAAGCCAGTGCAGCAGGTGTTTAAGCGAAACGTTTGGCTTTTTGACCTAGGAAATCACGAATTATTTAGGGAAAAACTCAGCTCAGTTAACTGGAATTTATTGAGTGATTTTGATGATATTAATGATGCTGTCAAAAAGTTCTTAGATATTTTACTTACTATTGCTAAATCTTCGAATAAAATAAATAACCATCAGATCTAATGAACCCCCTTGGCTATCAAACGAAATAAGGAGATTAATTCGTAAACGTAAGCGCGCTCATATAAAAGCCAAGCGTACCCTTACTGAAGCTCATTGGGCAAAGTTTCGTCGACTTCGTAACAAATGTGTTAACACAATCAAGCACGCCAAAGTAACATGTTTTTCTAATTTATGTAGCGAACTTCGCAAACCTTCCAACATTAGTGCTCAACAATGGTGGAAAACTGTAAAGCAACTATTACCTAACTCTGGTAAATTTTGTTGACCACCATTGCTTCTTAACAACAGCACTGTCTCAGATGACTTTGAGAAAGCTTGCTTATTTAACTTCTTGACTTGACTTCTTAATTTGACTTCTTTTGTGCCCAGTCTACAGTTGATGATTCCAATGTAAATCTCCCTAACATTAACGACGAATGTATTAATTCCTTATCTGATATTAACATCACAGCTTATGATGTCAGAGATGCTATTCTTACCACTGACTGTTCTAAGGCCATTGGTCCTGACCTGGTAAATCCTCGTCTTCTTAAAGAATCAGTAAATATCATATGTGTCCCCTTAAGAAATCTCTTTAACACGTCAATTAGATCTGGGTTATTCCCATCTGAATGGAAGCTTGCTAACGTCACCCCTGTGCATAAAAAAGATGACAAGTCTATATTAACTAATTAAAGACCTATATCACTGCTATCGATCGTTATTAATGGAAAAATGTGTCTTCAAATATGTCTACATTTTTTTGCACACTCACTCCCTCCTATCCCCCATCAGTCTGGGTTTAGGCACGGTGACTCACCATCAAATCAACTTCTTGCGATCATTCATGATATATATTTAGCCTTAGACAATGGTAAGGAAATACGTATGGTCTTCTGTGATATTAGCAAAGCTTTCGATCGAGTTTGGCATAAAGGCCTACTTTGTAAATTATCCAGCTATGGGATTCGAAATTCGCTATTAGTTTGGTTTGAAAATTATCTTTCCGATCGAAAGCAGAGAGTTGTCATCAATGGTAAAAATTCAAATTGGTTAAATGTTAAGGCTGGTGTTCCACAGGGCTCAATTCTTGGACCTCTTTTATTTTTGATATATATAAATGACATTGTTAAAGATATACAAGCTAAAATAAAGTTATTCGCTGATGACACCTCTCTTTACGTAACCGTTGATATTCCTAGAGTCAGCGCAGATATTCTTAATAGTGACCTTAATAAG
>NW_018408732.1:240869-258426 GCF_002113885.1 Mizuhopecten yessoensis
CCCCCCCCCTATGTTATTCAATGTGGACTTCTGTAAATAGGCTGTTAAGTTTATTTTTGAATGTTTTAAAAATATTAGTTTTTATGTTGAAAATTGATTTTTATTTAAATAGGAGTTTTAGAACAAATATCAGCTTTAAATTTAAGCTTGCAAATTTGCTTTAATTGAATCCTTTAAAAAAAAATATATATAAATGGAAAAAATATTTCTGATAATGTAGTACTTCTCATAATAGATAAAACAAGGGTGACAGTACTGTCAATAAGATATGTATTTTATTTGATTTTATTTCGTTTTATTTTATTTGTTTTATTTTAATGTGTTTTTGTGTGTTGACGCCGTGGTATTGTTTAGTTTTGTGTAGATGCTGTAGTTTAACTTTTTATATATCGAGTGAACTTACGCTGTAGTACTGTTTTCTGTTTTATAAGTACGCCTTGACACCATGGTAACAGGTTTTAAGGTGTACGAGTGTGATGTCATATGGTGCAGTAAGATGGGTTTTTTATTTTATTTTTTTCGTTTTTTAGGTAACTTATTGTCTATTAAAGTGTTGTTTAAATCTTACTGATTTTCAATTAAACATACTGTAAATAAATGTACTTCTGTTTAACAGTCTAATTAAATGATGGACTATATCATCAAGGATAACTGTTTTGTTTTGAACACTCAAGTTAATTATGTTATTAAATTTAACATTTGCTTGCAGAGAAAAAAAAGACCTGCATCGCTGTACAGTGTGGAGATATCGCTTACACAATTGATCATTTATTTTGTAAAATGTTAATGATTTTCGTTCTAGTGGGGCTTACATTATTTCATATTCTGATGATTATCTTGACAATTTTGCCTACTCTTTTCGTCCGAAGTGTACAGTACCAATTAGATCGAGACATAAGTTTCACATACAGCGTTTAAGAATTTGCTAAATTGTTTTGGTGCAGTTTACATGAAACACCTGGTAATTATAAATGATCTGTTTGGATCAAACATTGAAATTTCCAGCATTATAAAGGATTTGATAGGCACCTTTCTCTTTTGTTGCATATCTACATATATTTATGAACACTTAGAATGAAAAATACTTGATTGTTCTCAACTCAAAATGCTGATAAGAAAATGATGCTCTTGAAATATGATCATTGTACCAAGAACACAAGATCTATTCACTATTGACTTCATTGTTTTAATGTATTAGTACCGTAAATGGCAGTGGATAATTACGATATAAACAGTGTGACGTCTTCATAATATTAACAAATATCTTACGTTGATTTTCTACATACTATCGATTTTTTCACAGGTCTGGTTCAGTGCCGATTCCAGTATGACATCCACAGCAGGACCTGGTTCTACTACTCTTACTAATTCGCCATCCACAGCAGGACAAGGTTCTACTACTCTTACTAATTCGACATCCACAGCAGGACCGGGTTCTACTGCTCTTACTGATTCGCCATCCACAGCAGGACCAGGGTCTACTACTCTTACTAATTCGACATCCACAGCAGGACCAGGTTCTACTACTCTTACTGATTCGGCATCCACAGCAGGACCAGGTTCTACTACTCTTACTGATTCGGCATCCACAGCAGGACCAGGTTCTACTACTCTTACTGATTCGGCATCCACAGCAGGACCAGGTTCTACTACTCTTACTAATGCGACATCCACAGCAGGACCAGGTTCTACTGCTCTTACTGATTCGCCATCCACAGCAGGACCAGGTTCTACTGTTCTTTCTGATTCGCCATCCACAGCAGGACCAGGTTCTACTGCTCTTACTAATTCGCCATCCACAGCAGGACCAGGTTCTACTACTCCTAGGAATTCACCATCCACAGCAGGACCAGTTTCTTCTGCTAAATCGTCATCTACAACAACACCTGCTACCAGTACGACCACTTCATCAGCCACAACAAAACCAGGTATTACAACCCGGCCTCGTATGTAGTCACCTGTGGTGTATACTTAACTATTATGTAAAGGAAGTCATTGAAATGTGACCTCAAACAAATTAATAATATTCGTCAGATTAGAAATAAGTAATATCAATTTTTACTTTATACACAATCAATGTACTTATTAAATTTGTTCGTAAGCAAGCTTTGATATGACCTCAAGGAGCGTTTATGTGATAGAAAACTTCTCCACATCAAAATTGTCTAAATTACTTTTGAAACAATTAAATAATTAAATCTAACAGATGAATATATATGTATATAAAGTGTTCTATGATATAATGTCATGTAATTAATTTTTGGCTTGCTGCATCTCCTACCAACTGTCAAAGATACATTACCTTGTGTGCGCGTTACGTTCATCTATAAACCGTTTATTATTTACCAACTTTATATTAAATAGTATTCAATAAACAAATACAAGACTATTTATCATTCTGAGGACTTCTTTTACTGTCTATGTACATGTATAATAGTGACGTCATATCAAATAATAAACAATGTTATCATTTGTTATAAACAAGATACCTATATTAGAAGAATGATTATTTCGTGTCGTATAAAGGTAGCAAGTAAGACAAGCTCGGTAGATCTATTACAACGACAAACCAGAGTACAGAACAGTCATTTCAGAAGTAACATCAATAGTAACAGTTTTATTTTTATCTGTTATATATTATGTAATAAAGCTGTCCCCGTTTTAAGTCACACAGGAATTTTCTTAAAACTGAGTTATAAAACGCAAAGGACGGATGCTATTTTGGGCCTCCTGGTGGCTGTCACCGATAAGTTTCTTATTTGTATTATATACATACCTTAGGTTAATGCTATCACAATATGACATAAAATTAGGTCAGCTTGGAAACCATTTCTAGATATGTGGGTAAAGTGGGGAACAAAATCACAAATGGTCTCTTTTTAACAAAACTACTTCGTGCATGTTATTATTTGAATGTTTCTTCATAACTTTGATGTATTGCGTAACACTAAAGCTGCAAATAATGAAATGGCCGAAAAAGGTAGCACCTAGTTGAAAAGTTGGTCAATGTAAAAAAACTTAAACTTTGGTGATGGCCACCAGAACGCCCAAATAAGCACCCATTCTTTGACTCTATTCAAAACGAAAAACTTTGTTGGTACATGTACTTAGTGTTGTTTGCTTATACGAATATCCTGTTCAAAACACAATGTGGACATGTAAAGGACCATACTATTCTTTGTAAGTATCTAAGATCCTGAGAATATGACACTGCTGGTATTGAATAAATGTGAATGTGAGATTATATTAAAAACAATGCTAGCAGACAGCTAATCTCATTGTAAATAACACACTAGCAAATCGAAACACTAGCCATGGTATTCGTTTAATGTTTAAGGATATCAATTGAAGAACAGCAATATAATATCTTTATATTTTTCTGTTCTGATACAAACATTGCAACGTCACATCTCAGGTTTTTACTTAATATCATCCCGGTATACATTTTAAAGTTCCATGAAGGAATAATGTCTCGACCCAGATATACGCTGCATTACCCATCGCATGCCCTCCCTCCAATGTGTACTAACATGGCTGTACTCCTATTAAATCTATAGTCAAGCCTCTATCTATATAAAAACTGAACAGAACGTTAAGAAGCCGTTGTAGTGTTACTACAAGAGATGACGCTTGTGTCATTTTGTTGAGTTCCCGAGATTGACCATCGATCATAACGAGAAATATCCAAGTACACAGAGTGCGACATTGATCGACCCCTTGTTTGACTTGTATTGTTTTATATTTTGTCTAAAGACCAGATGGACAAAATTTGCCTTTCAAGGGACTTTCGTGTAGGATATTACTGATGTTATTGGCATCTATTCATAAACTGGCAAAGGGCGGGTGCCGATTTCGGCCTCCTGGTGGCTACCACCGATACGTTATAATATTTGTACATTTTGTTGAGAGGATGTCACGAAACATTTTCGAATATGAAGATACTTTGACACTTTTGTCAGGAGGGAAAGTCATTTGGGACCTTTATTCTGTTTATTTCACTTTATTTCGTCAGTATTTATGGAGTATGTATGTTGGTCATTTTGACGTAGCAGTAATCCTATTTAATACGGACAGATGTCATGCATATGCGCACTTGATCATAACGTTTATGCAAACAAATCACATCTCCGTTGTTGTCCGTAATATGTAAAAATAAAATATGAAGAGAAGTATAGACAGACAGATTTATGGACGGAAAAAATAAAAACAAACTATTTTTTTCGGAAGTTTGCATGCTTATATTTTTATTCGGACGGAAACATATTTGCGATTCATTGCCTTAAAGAAATCTGTGACTTGGGATGTGATCATACTTACAGTCTTTCATGAATTTGTTATTGACTTTGAGATGACTTACACACTCTTGGATTAACGGGAATGCACAAGTACAATTGAAAAGTCATCAGTATTTCACAGCACTATAGGAGTACCAAATATGTTCTCCTAATCGATATATTTTAGACCAAATCATAACGATTTTATTTCAGTTCCCAACCCTCCTGGAACAGTCGCCGTTATTGCCAAAACGACTACAAACGTAACACTAAACATTACGTCACCCTCAACAGGAAGAGTCGATTGCTATAATGTTACGTTTACTGACGAGAACGGCAAGATGGAGACACGACGTACACCAACCAACGACACGTTATATATAGTAGATAGACTCACACCTGGATACAATTATACCTTTACGGTGGAATCTGTGTATAACGGCCTGGCCAGTACATCGTCCCAAGGCGTACCAACCTCTACAGGTAAGTTACACGTGTATTAGGATATAACCGGTATACCGTACCAAGGCGTACCAGCCTTTACGGGTAAGTTACACGTGTATCAGCTCCTGACCAGTACACCGTACCAAGGTGTACAAGCTTCTAAAGGTAAGTAGCACGTGTATCAAGTACTGACCATTATACCGTTTAAAGGTGTACCAGCCTCTACAGGTAAGATGCACGTTTATTGGGACATTTATACTGATACCCTAATTACATCTGTATTAGGACCTGAGAAGCTTAGTGTACCAAAGTGTACGACCAATACTACATTTTTAGCTAACCTGGCCCGAAGGCCCGAAGGCCGAATGTTAACCACCTTACCAATCCGCCCATAAAATATTCGTCCGAATGACCTTCACTTATATTCAAGGTCACAGGGGTCAATTGTATTGAAAACCTTTAAACAACTAACCAAAAGGACCAATAAAGTGATGTTTGGTCAGTAGCATGCTGGGATAAAGGGCTTCAAATTTTGTTCAAATAAATGAACTTTGCCAATATTCAAGGTCACATGGGTCAAGTGTATTCATAACTTTTAAAAACTTCTTCTGAATAACCAAAATGTCCAGGGTAATGATAACTAGCCAGAAGCATGCTGGAATGAATACCTACCAAGTTTGTTCAAATGAATGACCTTCACCAATATTCAAGGTCACCAGGGTCAATTGTCTCAAAAAACATTTCAACAACTTCTGAATAACCAAAAGGACCAGTATAGTGATAGTTTGTCAGTAGCACACTTGGATGAAAGTTGTTTAAAGGAATGACCTTGACCTATATTTAAGGTCACAGGGGTCAAATATGCTTGAAATTTTTGAACGACTTCTAAATAAGCAAAAGGCGCTGGATGATGATATTTGGCCCATAATAAAGGGCTACCAAGTTTGTCAATATTTATTCAAGGTCACAGGGATCAAATATGTTCAAAATCTTTAAACGACTTCTTCTGATTAACCAAAAGGGGCAGGATGATGATATCTGACAAGAAGCATGCTAGGATAAAGGGCTATCAAATTTGTTCAAATGAATAACTTTGACATTTATTCAAGGTCACAGGGTCAGATATGTTCAAAATCTTTAAACAACGTTTTTCAATAACCAAAATGCCAAAGATGTTTATATTTTGGCCAGTAGCATGCTAGGATGAAGGGCTACCAAGTTTGTTTGAATGAATGACCTTGAATGTCACAGGGGTCAAATATTTTAAAATCTTTAAACGACTTCTCCTGAATAACCATAATGTATTGAATGTTGATATCTTGTCAGTAGCATGCTGGGACCTACCAAGTTTGTTAAAGTGAATGACTTTGACTCATATTCAAGGTCACAGGGGTCAAATTTGTTTAAAATCTTTAAACGACTTTTTTTTAATAACCGTGGGGCACATGTTTATATTTAGCCAGTAACATGCTTGGATGAAAAAGCTGTTTCATTTGAATGACCTTGACCTACTTTCAAGGTCACCTTTGGTCAAATATTTAAAAAAATTAAAATGACCTAATTTCAATAAACAAAGGGATAAGGTGGTGATATTTTGCAAGTTGCATCTTGAGATGAAGGGCTATAAAATTGTTTAACTTAATGTCCTTGTTTGACTTTCAAGGTCACAGGGGTGAAATGTTTTTAAATCTTTTAACATGTTCTGATGAATGACTATTAATCATAAATACTGATATTTTGCCTGTAGCTTTATTTTAGATCACTTTTAAGGTTACAAGTGTGAGATTAATACCAGCTGAGCGATGCAGGCCGATTGTGCCTCTTGTTAATATTTCCTCATGTATGTATGCTGGCGTGTAAGTTGTTGATGAGGTTGTTATCATGTAAATGTAATGAGTTCCGTTTTGCGTGTTTTCCCTGCTTCCAATGCCATTCATTTTCACCTCACTCAAATGTAACAGCACAGACACTGCAGCCACCCTTTTTATACCCGACCCGACAAAAGAAAGCTTTTTACTAACGTTTTCACTGTAATAGACCGATAGGTACATAATACTAGTAAAGTATTGTGTGACATAACAGATTGTCCATCTATTGATGACATCATAATAATTTTAAGGACGTAATGCATAATTATAAAGGCATCAAGGTATAACTAACATAGGTATACTATCTGTAACGTTTATGAGAAGGGACCTCTAGAACGTTATAGACATTTACCAATAAGCCGACACATTACTGATGGAATGAATGCTCCTTCAAAATCTTTCCATTATATGTATTTTCGAGTCGCCTACAACACTAGGCGGCGTCGTCGTCGTCGGTTGCGTCGACCGAAACAAGGTTTCCGTGCGATAACTTGTTGGATTGGGTTGATTCATACAGTGCTTCCTAACCAACAATGCTTGCGTTGGATTGCTTTTAATGTCCGAAGGTAACAGGTCACAGTTACTATACTATAAAATCTGTTTCCGTGCGATAACTTGAGTTTCTTTAGGTTGATCAAGCTGATACTTCATACAGTGCTTCCTAACTAATAGTGCTGGCTTTGGATTGCGTTTTCGTGCGATAACTCGACATCCCTTGGGTTGATCGGAGTCACGTTAATATAAATATATCCCGTCTTCATAATCTCATTAGAGTTGCCTGCGCTGGCGACACTTCCACTCCTGTGGAATTCTTGTTTTCTAAAATACAAACCCTGTTCAAAGAGTTTTTAAAGAGATGGAAATCATGGAAAACCTGCGGCCTGATTTAAATATCAATGTTAAGTGAATTATAACTATGTTTTAATAAATATGCATTATATATATAATTATATAGTTATATAAATAACTATGTTTTCCTTCGCAAGGACTTATTTATTTATTATCTACTATATATATATATAAATGAATATGTCTGAAAGGAGTAGATGCGTCAAAACACAGAATACGTTACATCTAATTAACAAGATTAGACAAAGCATTAATTTTTAATTGGCTACATACACAATGTATTGGGACTTTTTCAAGAGATACATTGTCTCCTGAAATGTCATGTCGGCACTACGACGTACTATATCTGTTGCTCGGTGACCCGTATAGTAAGCTACAGAACCTGGATAAAAGAATTACAAAAACAATCATGTTGGTTGACCTGGGACTAACAATACAAATATAGATGTCCGACTTTAACATACAAATTGATGTTAAGAAAGTATGTTATCTCATATAGAAAGACAATGTTTTGCTGATTCAAACGTTTGTTTATATTTTTTACAACAGTGGCTAGAACACCTCCATCTATTACTAATGAGTTGTACTGGCTTAATGATGTTACATTGTTTGACCCAGCTGTTGTTAGTAGTTCAATGTCAGTTACATATAACTATAAATTCCTTATAAAATGTACGGCGTTTGATTACCATACGGTAATTGATGTATTTTTTTAATTACCAGTTCCCAGCAGTCCGTGTGACGTCACGGTAACTGATAGGACGACGACCAGTGTGACCCTGACTGTGGCCCCCGGTCCAGGGGGTTATGACGGGTACCGTGTCCAGACGGTCGGTGGTGGTATCAATCGCTCCGACACATTTCCACACCACACATCGACTGGTCCTCTACTGGTCAGTGGTCTTACTCCAGGAACGACTTTCACCTTCACCGTCTTTACTCAGGCCAATGGATGGGAGAGTGAACATTTCTATAGAACTCAGGATTCAACAAGTAAGTGACGAGGAATTTGTTAGTGATTTGATAACATTAGTAGATTTCTTGAAGGGATATGTTAGGCATTTTTGTATATATTAAAACAACTAATTCCCCTTTAAGGACTTCGCAATACACATATTTATCTTGTAATTGTTGTCTTATTTATGAGATCGTTGCTTTATAAGTAGATATTTTTAGTATTATCATATTTCATTCAATTTGGTACAAGGCTGATATTATTTCACTCATGAAAAAAAGACATGAATAAGCCAGTAATGAAATTCCCTTACAATTGCCATTTAATTGAAAGGTGACAAAGTAAAACGCTCAACAGTTAACCAAGCCGCGAACGAAACAACAGAGGGTAAGAGACAGCTTAATCAGAGCTGAGTAGAGTAGACCTTTAGGCCAGACTTTGCTATTAAATGTGATGTGTGTGATAGTAGTTGGGCTATTTTTCCATTCAAACAGAAACTGTTGCTGATTACAGTAAGCTTATGTAGCTCGTGGTTTATTTCTACTCTTTAACCATGTGACTTAAGTTTTCACATCATCTTTTATTGTAATAAAACAATATTCAGTGTAAACGCTTCCAGGAACCTATTAATATAATTTTGCCAAATAAGAAGACCTGAAACTCAGGGATATTATGTTGTTATCAATGGTTACGATGCGTTTGATAACGTTTGTTTACAAATACCACAAGTGAACCAGTTTGTTTATTTTAAAGTTGTCATAAGTAATAAAAAATTCTTTTGCACGTCGAATATTGAGCCATCTTTTTAGTAACTTCTTCAAGTATTAGTTTCTAGCATTAAGGAAATACAAATAACGGACCTAGCCAATAAAATTTAATACGGCAGTTCTGCTGTTTCTTTATTGATTTCACTTACATCAAAAACAAATTTATGTTATTTAACTTCAGACTGATGCGTTAAATCAATTTTTATTTTCCAAATCTATTAATTTTCGTTTGACAAATTAAATATCGTATTAGCAAAGACAAAAACAACGCAAGCACCAAATTAGCTGCTTTGATAATTTTGTTTTTAAGTTTTGGGATTATATTGCCAGGGCTTCATACAGATGTGGTTACCGAATCTAAATTAGAGTCATAGGGTAAACCAAACTGAGACAACTACAGATCAACTTCATCAAACTTATGCCATACTGCAAAACTCGGGACAATTGAAATATGAAGGACAAGTTAAGTAAACACTGGGAACTTATGTACACCTCATTTTTCCTATTTTTCCTATTGGTCCCATTGGACATATTTGAAATTCAAATGATCACTTGGAACAGCTGTACACTTCAAATTAAATATGCTTTGTATTAAATTTGCAAATGTAATTTGTAACTTCACAAACTTAGTTCAAGTGAAACTGTTCATTGAATGATAACTGGTCAATATGGTAAGAACTTGCACTAAAGCGGTACTGGTGTTGCCTCAAAAGACCGCCAACCACATCTTGAAAATACTGAAGACTATGACAAAGCACCCATCTTACTACACTTCTGTACACGTATAGGGCTTCTTCCCAGTGAGACGACAATGAATCCGTTACAGCAAATGTTGGCAACTGAAAATATACAACACATTTCTAGCAGTTTCTGAGATAGGAAGAGAAAGTTATAGGAGAGATAACTCTGACAGTCATATGGTCAGCTAGGTTGAGGTACCAACCCACCAATAAACATAAACATGATTTGCGCTTAGATAAATTAAAGTTTTTAATATTAATTGTTATTATAGCCCTGTACAAAGACAAACATTACGGCAAAATCATAATCTTGTAGTCCAAATTGGGTTCATCAACGTTACTTTTGGAATTTTGTCGAATTTTAAAGACAACACAGAACATATTTGGATACACTTATGTTTATTGTAGTTGTGATATGTAGGATGTTAATAAGAATGGATTTAAAGAAAAGATGATTGTTGTTACACAATATCATCGCATATCTACATTTAAAGTGCAACACACGCTCAAGTATTTGTATCAACATGAGGTTAATTCATTGCAGCAAATCTCACTGACTGGATCCTTTATTCTCATGCAGACCGATTTTCCGGTGAACGTTGATCCCTAAATATAACTTTCACGCGCTGTACACTACGTTTGTACATTTCTGAACACTTTAGACATCTGTTTTACCTGCAGAACTACTGATGAGTCCTTAATTAACAACATGGTTATAGGGTGCAGTAACACGTTCAATTAGTTTGGCTTTCTGCATCGACAAACAAGGTTTCCTAGCAGTTTCCTTATTTCCAGTAAATAGTAAACTTTAACCGTTAATGAACAATTGTTTGATAAATATATAAATAAGTTTAAGGTATTTACTTGATTGTTTACATTTTAACATTTCTCTTCTTAGCAAATCTGTACGGTTTGTAATATGGAATAAAACATGTCAGTAAACCTATTGACCTCCCTTTCTCCTTCAATATCACTTTTCCATTGTTAATATCACATCCTATTCAGCATCAAATAAAGATAAAATATGAATCGACGAAATAAGAAAAAGCAACATTTCTATAACATTTCCTCGTGTTTATTATTTTCAGTTTAAAAATTATTGTAGAATATAATAATTTCATTCGTCACTTAATAATTTCTGTATATAAATCAGTTTTACCAATTATAAGGGCTCACACAACTAAATAATTAACGTTATGAGCTAAAAGTGTTAATATTTGAAGTTCAACACTAGTGACAACTGTCTAGATTCACAGATACATACCTGACAAAGGATTCAAAAGGGTTTTTTTGGTGAGTTTGGTGGCATATAGGAGCGCTACATGAGTCTGCTTTTGACAACCGGACGTTAACAAGCCAAACCGATGAAGTGGGACGGGAACACCTCCTGTTTTTGACCCCACATCAATCTGCCATCACATTTTAAAATCTCCTAAAACTATGCATTTTTCTAAAGTTCAATATCTGTAGATTACATTCAATGTAAAATATGTCATCAATTACTTATTTAAATTACTCAGAGGCACTGTATTAAACCGGAAAACTTTAAGGTAGGGACTACCATCGCATGACACACTTGCTGATTGGCTGATTTAGTTGTGTGAGTCCTTATAAATACATGACTTTGTAGTGTACTCTGGATAGTTATCCTGCTTAAATAACGCAGTGGATTTCTATCGTTAATTTTGCATGCCGAAGCTGATTCGAAAATTCTATATTAAACAGTATCATATTAAGTCTTTTGCATCGATTACATATGTTTGTTTTAAAACCGCTCTCGGCAGGAGCCGGGCCGCCTATTGATTTTATTTGTGGGTGAAGACGGAAGTCGTGTGGTGTGTTGCTCGCGCATGCTTTTCATTTCTATAGTTAAGTTATCGAAAAGAGAAAGTTAGAAGCTATGCCACTCACTTACTTATATCAAGTCCCCTGTTGTTCTTTCCCAAAATACAAAAACACACTAATAATAAGTTGTAAGCCTCCGCAGTGTCTTGTACACAGTCCGACTCTCGGGAGTCAGCTTTGGTGTTCTACACAAACCGTTGAGGTCGGAATTATGTTTGATTCGAGTTCTTTGAGCGCCCGAGATTAAAGAGTTTTCACGATGCGGATTTATTCCCAACGTGTTAAGTTTTCAGTTTATTTCAGTTCTTTGGTAAGTAAAATTTTGACATGCATGTAAAAACATTGGAAGGGGTAGACGTATCACCACATACATAAAGATGCAAATGGCGACGCAATTTATCTGCCGTGCTTAGGTCGACATGACGACAACCAGTACTGATACTTGGGCAAGCAAGGCGGACGTGAACAAAGACGTGCTTCCTTTTCACAAACACCTCCCGCACCAATGTTTATGTCTTTTGTGTCTATTTTTGGCGCTGAAACAATTTACGAAGATGGTGGACAAGAATTTACATTTTGTGTCGTACAATCTATAATCCAAGTTGTTGAAAGGGCGACAACTCTTATAACTTTAGTTATAGTCTAAGTGGAAAAAAAACATTCTTGCAGGTTGCGGATTTTTGTCAGAAGATATTGGATACATATGTTTATTTGTAGACCAGCTTTTATGTAATTATTTGTGAAATAAGGCACACAAAAACATACGTCTGTTTCCTACTTCGTGGCCAAAAAAAACTTAAAGGGTCAGTAAAATATTCTAATTCATGTTTTATTGGGTTCATATTATTTCAGTGATTTCGTGTAAATCCGATATCGCATATAGACATCTTTATACATTCAGCCATGGAAAGGTATGATATTCGTCTTTTATTATGGCTAAATATCGTGTTATGTACACTGACTTCCTTACGCGAAGACACAAAGACAGTTGAAAATATTTTGTAATTATTGATGTGAGCCTTTTTTGATACTAAAGAAAAGATTAATGACAGAATTTTTCGACGGTATTAATCAGAGTAAAATTTAAAACCCTTTTTGCAACGGCTGATTGCACACAGCGAGGTCGCCGCCTCGTCGTTTTTGGTATATTCTAAATCACAGGACAGGGCCGAAATCTGGAATAAATAGGGTTGGTATGATTTAAAAAAAACAAATCTAGAATGCCAAAAATATTTTAGGGTCGGTAGGGTAGCAGAAAGCAGACCTATCTCTTTTGGCCGACGATGGAGAAGATGCACAACAGTGAAAACAAAGAATGCCTAAACTTTTAATCATTCATGAGGCTGAACATTAATTTTGAAGACAATATGGCCGATGGGAATAATAAAATGTTATGTTAGTAATCCAGTTACGACATGTTGACTCCCGAATGATAAAGTCTATAAAATATATTACCTGCCCTGAGTTTTATAAAGCGGTGAGATGTCATACTGACATTATTCTAGTTTGATTTCCAAGTTTGTCTTCTGGATACAATAGATATATATTTTGGGGGATACGCCTACTGTGTTTTGAGATTTGCGGAGATATAGCGAGATTATTATGTCGAGATTTGATTTTGGTGGTGAGTTGATGATAGGAATATTTCTATTATTTGGTATCTTAGCTCTAATAACTTTACTTCTCGAATGCTATTTTAGATACATAGACCAAGAACAAATTGAGGGAAGGTCACACAATTCCTTCTGTTTTATCTAAAGTTAGATGGGTTTAGAAAAAGTATGAGTTATGCTTTGAGTACATATACTATTGTATGTTGAGTCCGAATGTATACTAGCTTCGAGGGAATCATGATGTAGAATATTTCTGGTGTTATTGGCATCTATTCACAAGCTGGATGTGTGCCGATTTAGATGATACAGACAGGTAGAGGCAACAAAGATTAGTCATGGAATTTTGAATGGTGATATAAATATTGATTATTATCCGGGTTCCAATGCGAACCAAGAATTTCAAGAATCGGCATTTGCAATTTAGAGGTTTAAACATATTCCAATTTGTTTTTCTTTCGAATTTTGAAATTCAATATGACGGTAACATACACATCTTCCTTTATTATCTCCATACCTTCACGTGCATCTACAGTATGTCTTTATTGTTCGCTGCATTGCCAAAGGATGTTTAATGTCGCGATTACCAAAGAGTACTCTACAGTGTTTGAATTTTTCATTTAATATTCTATATCGCCTTTAAGAACTGTCTTTACTCTTTATAGATACATTTTGCTGTGCAATTATTGGCGTCACAAGATTTCTTTTCAATCTGCAATGAAGAAATTTCCGGTAGCCGTTTTGAATTGATGTTCATCTGGAAAAAAATATATATAGATACATGCTTACTACATGATATACATTAGTATGTACTTTCATTCTTTCCTGGATTAGAAAGGAAACATACAAATGGACAGAAACACATGTTATGGAGTTGTCCTATTGTCCCTTTTTGTCTGTTATATATATTGAATTTGTCTTATTGTGTTGATACTTTGTTTGTTACGTTGATGTTTTGGCGCTTTTAGCACGGGAAATGTGGTTACATTTAATTTTTAATGTGAAGCACACTATGGTAATGGTAAGTCATTAGTATTTGTACAGTAAAACCTTGATATAATGCCCCTCATCTATAGTCAGATTATTGATATGATGCTTCTTGCTTATATACTGTAAAATATTTATATAAAACCCCCGCCTACAACATCAATGTTATAAACATTTCATTGAAATGTTGATGCTTCGAATATAAAGGAAGAGGGTTTTCTCTTACCCTGCACATGTGTATGCGCACTTCTACCAGTGTGAGATTAATAGAATCTATCGCTACTGGTTGTGTAAGATAGAGAAATCTTAGTCCGAGGGTTGAGATTTCTCTATCTTACACAACCAGTAGCGATTGATTATTTTTCTCCCATATCTAACAGTATTTTAATGTGAAATAAAGGTAAACATGGACCCAAAACACATACAGGCAATTTGTTGATGGATTGTTGACGTGACGTCATTGTATTGTTGAAGTGACGTCATGCCATTGTTATGAATAGGGGAATCCCCCCGTCTCTACCTTAGGGCGGAGACAGATAAATCTAGCACCGGCAAAACGGGAGATAAATCTGTCAGGTGTGGGAGAATACATGATACACAATGGGAGAACAGGGTAAGAGAAAAAGAATCATTTACCCACTTGTGAGTGAGATTGGGGAATCTCAACCCTCGGGGAAAGATTCTTAAGTTGCCAAACACTCGGCTTTAACTTAAGAATCTTCCCCCTCGGGTTGAGATTCTCCTATTTCAGCCCCAAGGGGGTGAGAGATTGTATTAGTCTTTTTTCTATACAACTCATGACCTTGTAGCGACTATAAACTTAGAATTGTATCAACGTGAAGAAATACTATCAGTAGTGTTGCTTTTTACCCGTCTGGATGTATTTCCTTTAAATTCGTTTTGCTAATTTAAGTCATTTTTAGCTCACCTGCCCGAAGGGCAAGGGCAAGTGAGCTTATGTCATGGTGCGGCGTCCGTCGTCCGTCCATCGTCCATCGTCGTCCGTCAACCTTTTCTTTGAACAACTTCTTCTGAAGAACGAACAAGCATAGGGCCATGATGTTTGACTGAAAGCTTCGTTGGTAGGAGCCAAACAAAATTTAAGAACGAAAATGACCTAGACCTACTTACAAGGTCACAGGGGTCAAATGTGTCAAACACTTTGAACGACTTCTTCTGAAGAACTGAAAGGTATAGAATCTTCAAATTGGATGGTGGATTCCTGGGATAAATCCCAACAAAGTTTGAGAATGAAAATGACCTTGATCTACTTTCAAGGTCACAGCGATCAAATATGTTAAACGCTTCAAATGACTTCTTCTGAAGAACTAAAAGGTATAGAATCTTCAAATTGGATGGTGGCTTCCAGGGATAAATCCCAATAAAGTTTGAGAATGAAAATGACCTTGATCTACTTTCAAGGTCACAGCGATCAAATATGTTAAACGCTTCAAATGACTTCTTCTGAAGAACTAAAAGGTATAGAATCTTCAAATTGGATGGTGGCTTCCAGGGATAAATCCCAACAAAGTTTGAGAATGAAAATGACCTGGATCTACTTTCAAGGTCACAGCGGTCAAATATGTTAAACGTTTCAAGTGACTTCTTCTGAAGAACTAAAAGGTATAGAATCTTCATATTTGACTTGTGGCTTCCTGAGATAGAGCCCGACAAAATTTTAAAAATGAAAATGACCTTGACTTACTTTTAAGGTCACAGCGGTCAAATATGTCAAACTCTTTAAACGACTTCTTTTGAAGAACTAAAAGGTATAGAACCTTCATATTTAATGTTGGCTTCCAGAGATAGAGCCCGACAAAGTTTGAGAATGAAAATGACCTTGACCTACTTTCAAGGTCACAGGTGTCAAATATGTCAAAAACATCAAATGACCTCTTTTAAATAATCGAAAGGCATGAAAATATAATATTTGGCTGGGGACTTCCTGGGGAAGAGCTCACCAAAGTTTGCAAATGAAAACAACCTCAACCTACTTTCAAGGTCACAGAGGTCAACAACATTTCAAAGGATTTGTTCTGAAGAACCAAAAGGAATGGATTTAAAAGAATCGGCTGGTAGCTTCTTGGGATAGAGCTAACTAAGTTTGAGAAGGAACATGACATTGACCTACTTATAAGGTCACAGGAAAAAAACAACTTCTGAAGAAAAACCAAAAAGTAAAGAATCTTATAATAACATTTGGCTGGTAGCTTCAACAGATGGAGCCGACAAAGTTTGCGAGGGAAATATTTGTAGTGCAATATCATATTTAATGCTATGACTGCTTAAATATTCAGGTGAGCGATACAGGCCCTCTGGGCCTCTTGTTGTGATTGATTGAATGCAACAGATTTACTTGTTGCAATGTTTCCCCATCTTCCATGTGTCGAAGGCTTGCCAATATATGTAATTGAAATCTTGTCTTTATACGTCCTATAATTATTTTCCTGTGATATTAGACATTTTGCAACCAATACCACATACAGGCGTATTGAGACTAACATCATAATCCAATTCTGTTTTTAAAATTTATTCAAAAGAATGCTTTTAAATTATTTCGATAAATTCAATTTAATTAAAGTGATTATTTATTGTGATATCATACGTATATCGATACTGAATAATGATCGTAGCACTTCCTGTCTCGACACGTGTGTCACTATCTCAACGCGTGGTGTCTGTTTTATTTCAGGGCCTTCTGCCCCTGATAACGTAGAAATTTCAAGCCAGACAAACGTGTGTGTGACGTTGACCGTTACCCTGAATGGCAGCGGATATGACGGATTCCTAGCCCAGTACAACAACCTCAACCAGTCCTTTCAAAACATTACGGCAGATGACGACACCAGTGTTTCCCACAACTTGCCTGTAAATGAACTAACACCGGGGACAACCTACACCTTTGAAGTCTACACACTTTATAATGGCTCGAAAAGTACAAACAACACCGGGGACATCGGAAGCACGGGTAACTAAACGTAGTACATTGTAATATTCAAAAATTGTCTAGCTATGCATTCGCTCATTTTTCAAAAGATTTCTTTGATTCTTTTTACGTAGTAACAGAACCATAGGTTATTGTGACCCTGATATAATTTTACGTAGTAACAGAACCATATGTTATTGTGACCCTGATATAATTTTACGTAGTAACAGAACCATATGTTATTGTGACCCTGATATAATTTTACGTAGTAACAGAACCATATGTTATTGTG
>NW_018408732.1:259746-288380 GCF_002113885.1 Mizuhopecten yessoensis
ATTTTACGTTGCTATTTCAGTTCCAAATCCCCCTGGTCATGTTTCCGTTAATACCCAAACAACCACTACCGTCACACTGGACATCACGTCTCCCTCAACAGGAGGAGTCGATTACTATAATGTCACGTTTACCGACAAGGACAGTAATAATAACACACGAAGTACACCAACCAACGACACATCATATACAGTAGAGGGACTCACACCAGGTTACAGTTATGTCTTTAAGGTGGTATCCGTGTATCAGGACCTGACCAGTATACCGTACCAAGGTGTACCAGCCTCTACAGGTAAGTTTCACGTATAACAGAACGTAACTAGTGTACCGTACACATGTGTATAAGCCTCTACATGTAAGTTACACGTGTATCAGGACCTGACCAGTGTACCGTACCAAGATGAACCAGCCTCTACAGGTAAGTTACACGTGTATCAGGATTTGACCAGTATACTATACCAAGGTGTACCAGCCTCTACAGGTATGTTAAACGTGTATCAGGACCTTACCAGTAAACCGTACCAAGGTGTATCAGCCCCTACAGGTAAGTAACACGTGTATCAGGACCTGACCAGTACACCGTACAGAGGTGTTCCAGCCTCAACATGTTACACATGTATCAGGATCTGACCAGTATACTGTACCAAGGTTTAAAACTTCTATAAATATTAAATAGATAAGTTTTAAGTTATTTTATTAGTTAGTAATATCATTTTACGTTGCTATTTCAGTTCCAAATCCCCCTGGTCATGTTTCCGTTAATAACCAAACAACCACTACCGTCACACTGGACATCACGTCTCCCTCAACAGGAGGAGTCGATTACTATAATGTCACGTTTACCGACAAGGACAGTAATAATAACACACGAAGTACACCAACCAACGACACATCAAATACAGTAGAGGGACTCACACCAGGTTACAGTTATATCTTTAAGGTGGTATCCGTGTATCAGGGCCTGACCAGTAAACCTCATCAAGGTGTACCAGTCTCTACAGGTAATTATATATAAGTTTCACGTGTTTCAGGATTTGACCAGTATACTATACCAAGGTGTACCAGCCTCTACAGGTATGTTAAACGTGTATCAGGACCTTACCAGTAAACCGTACCAATGTGTATCAGCCTCTACAGGTAAGTAACACGTGTATCAGAACCGGACCAGTATAACGTACCAAGGTGTATCAACCCCTACAGGTACGTTGCACGTGTATCAGGACCTGACTAGTGTACCGTACAAAGGAGTACCAGCCTCTTCATGTAAATCACACGTGTATCAGGACCTGAGCAGTATACCTTACAGAGGTGTTCCAGCTTCTACAGGTAAGTTACACGTGTACCAGGATCTGACCAGTATACCGTAGAGGTGTTCCAGCTTCTACAGGTAAGTTACACGTGTACCAGGATCTGATCAGTATACTGTACCAAGGTGTAAAACTTCTATAAATATTAAATAGATAAGTTTTAAGTTATTTTATTAGTTAGTAATATCATTTTACGTTACTATTTCAGTTCCAAATCCCCCTGGTCATGTTTCCGTTAATAACCAAACAACCACTACCGTCACACTGGACATCACGTCTCCCTCAACAGGAGGAGTCGATTACTATAATGTCACGTTTACCGACAAGGACAGTAATAATAACACACGAAGTACACCAACCAACGACACATCATATACAGTAGAGGGACTCACACCAGGTTACAGTTATATCTTTAAGGTGGTATCTGTGTATCAGGACCTGACCAGTAAACCTCATCAAGGTGTACCAGCATCTACAGGTAAAAAGTTACACATATAACAGAACCTAACTAGTGTACCGTACACATGTGTATAAGCCTCTACATGTAAGTAACACGTGTATCAGGACCTGACCAGTGTACCGTACCAAGATGTATCAACCTCTACAGGTACGTTGCACGTGTATCAGGATCTTACCAGTATATCGTACAAATGTGTACCCGCCTCTACAGGTAAGTTGCACGTGTATCAGGATCTGACCATTTTACCGTGCAGAGGTGTTCCAGCTTCTACAGGTAAGTAACACGTGTATCAGGACCTTACCAGTATACCGTACCAAGTTGTATCAGCCTCTTCAGGTAAGTTACACGTTTATCAGGACCTTACCAGTATACCATACAGAGGTGTTCCAGCTTCAACAGGTAAGTCACACGTGTATCAGGATCTGACCAGTATACCGTAGAGGTGTTCCAGCTTCTACAGGTATGTTACACGTGTATCAGGATCTGACCAGTATACCCTACCAAGTTGTTCCAGCCTCTACAGGTAAGTTTCACGTATAACAGAGCGTAACTAGTGTACCGTACAGAGGTGTTCCAGCCTCTACAGGTTGGTTACACGTGTATCAGGATCTTACCAGTATACCGTACAGAGGTGTTCCAGTTTCAACAGGTAAGTAACACGTGTATCAGAATCTGACCAGTATACCGTACAGAGGTGTTCCAGCTTCAACAGGTAAGTAACACGTGTATCAGGATCTGACCAGTATACCGTACCAAGGTGTTCCGTATAGGTAAGTTACACGTGTATCAGGATCTGACTAGTATACCGTACCAAGGTTTTCCTGCCTCTCCAGGTTAGTTACGCGTGTATCAGGATCTGACCAGTATACCGGACCGTGGTGAACCAGCCTCTACAAGTAAGTTACACGTGTATCAGGATCGGAGCTTTATACCGTACCAAGTTGTTCCAGCCTCTACAGGTTAGTTACACGTGTATCAGGATCTGATCTTTATACCGTACCAAGTTGTTCCAGCCTCTACAGTTAAGTTACACGTTTATCAGGACCTGACCAGTATACCTTACCAAGGTGTTCCTGCCTCTAAAGGTAAGTTACACGTTTATCAGGACCTGACCAGTATACCGTAGAGGTGTTCCAGTTTCAACAGGTATGTTACACGTGTATCAGGACCTGACCAGTATACCCTACCAAGTTGTTCCAGCCTCTACAGTTAAGTTACACGTTTATCAGGACCTGGCCAGTATACCGTGCCAAGGTGTTCTAGCTTCTAGCGGTAAGTTACACGTATATTGAGTTCTGGCCAATATATAAAGGTGTACAAGACTCCACATGTAAGTACATTGACACGTGTATCAGGACCTGGCGAGCGTACAAACGTGTACTTGTCTCTACTTGTACGTTACACTTTGAACTGGACTGTCTGTGCAACTACGCTACATGTTACATAAATTCTTTATTGATATTTGTCTTCCTTCATTCGTTATTAACTCTGTCACCGCAATGAAGCTGATTAAAACTATAGTAGTTCCAAGCCAATCTCATTAAAATCATATCCTAATTTCCGTTCCTCAACGATACTCTTACATTAGGATCTGAGGTAAACACATGATGAAGGAAAAAGAAATATGATTCATCACAGAACCAGCGCAGAATACCAGAAACAAAGTACATTATTATATTAGTTATTGGTCTTTGTCTAATTTTGTAAAATATATGATCCGGTTTGCTACAATTTTACAATACTTTGACCTGAATTGTGATCAGTGAACTAGAACAGATATATAAACAGTAATGAATGAATATTAACGTGATGTCAAGGTTTATACATTAAAAAAATCAAATATAACATTGAAATCTATTTTAAAAGTAAATACAAAGTATAAGTAAAGTTTCTGAAATAACGAATGACTTAACATATTAAAAATTAAATATACATGAAATATATATTTATTAATGGTAAGAAAATATTAAGAAATATTGTTTAGATTCAATAAGAGATAATAAGACATATTCATTGTTTAACATCGTACATAAAATCCTACTTTGGTTTTTGTGATGATGAAAACATGAGCCAATTTTTTTTCTGAGTGCTAAAATAAAATAAAAATCGGTTCTCGTATATGGAGGCCGATCAACATTTCTGTGTTAAATTAGGTAGTAGAAACTTACTAGGGCTGAATGATGATCACTGGGGGCATTTTATAATCGGCATACTTCCTGATCTAAAACAAATTATGGTTGATATGGAACTAAAAGTACAGGATTAGTCTCTATTAAGTGTTCAATATACACGTACGTGTACTGGTGTTCTACTCTTGACATTATTGAAGACTGGATAAATATAGTACATTTATATAAAATTAGCGTATTAATATCTTATGTAAATGAAATATCAAAATCTAGTGTTTCTATTTATCCATGTGAGAGTGCTTCTTAGTGTTTATATAAGGGGCAAATACTCATAGTTGCTAACAATTTAATTAAATGTGAAACCTGCAGTGTTGTAGCAAATGAACTGTGCTGTTTTGTCTTTAAATATCTACATGTAAATATGTTCTAAAATTGTGTATTAATCAATGCAATATTTGTTATCTCTTTAACGAGAAAAAAATATATCTATCTACCAATCTCAACATGTAAGATACACGTGTATCAAGACTAATTAGTTTATATCAAGGTTTAACAACCTTTATAGGGAAATTATATGTGTAATATGAATTGGGGCCCGTACATGAACCACACTCTGAGTAAGGATTTGGGGCATAAAGATCAT
Organism: Mizuhopecten yessoensis; assembly: GCF_002113885.1. Classification (NCBI taxonomy): domain Eukaryota; kingdom Metazoa; phylum Mollusca; class Bivalvia; order Pectinida; family Pectinidae; genus Mizuhopecten; species Mizuhopecten yessoensis. The sequence goes on from NW_018408732.1 coordinate 264,284, forward strand.
AAACGAATGCTGGAAGTGTGTGCCTGGAATCTGTTAGTATGGCTCTTATTGTAGTATGATTTTGTTCTGTAGATGTCCAATACTCTATTTACAAATATTTTATTTCCCATCAAATTTCTAAATGTTATATTATATTATAAAACATGTTACAGTGTACCATCAAAATGAAATACTTGAATTTAGATATTTATCAGTTACTGACGAGAGAAAATGAATGAGAGCTATTGTGAGGACACCATATTGTTCAGAGGACTGATTCCAGGGCTCCCCATCCCTGGCAGTTCCTATCAACTTAAATATATATTAATGTATATACGTATCAGGATAGTGTGTATATATATTTATCATATGATTACCGTGTTATGCAGTGTCATAAATCAATCATATAAATTACGTTTTTGTAACGTGTGTAATATCACTCCGGAAATAACGTCACAATCGAAAAGGAACAATCAATGTGACGTCATGCCATTGTGAAGCGGACGCTATTTTCATCGTTTCAGAGGAGGCCAAGAGCAAAAAATTCGTTTTAGTTTACTTTGTATTATATGATAAGAAGATTCTGTCATTCGTTTCCCTTCATGTTACTCGTTTTTGATTTTTCATATTTGCTCGCCAGAGGCTCGCAAACATGAAAATTCCAAAACTTGTATCATGAATCTAATATGACGGGAAACTTCTGACAGATCCTCTATATATATATTGGCTGGAGAGGGGAAAAAACACGTGGAAAATAAAACCGAAAAAAACCCCAATAAAACAAATGTCTTGGGATATTCTGAAGATGGAGTCAAAAGAGTAGGACAGCCCTGAGTTACGAAATGACATTTGTAATAGACGAACTGTACCAGTTACACCTTAGTATGCTACAAAACCACTTAAGATAGTCGTTACAAAGTAACAGAGCTTTTGGTTACACCACCTCTTAGTTTAAGTGGTACAAAGGCAAGGCCCCGCTACTCGTAATGGTTGAACCGTTACCAATGTACATGCCTTGCCTGTTGAGCGACACAACCGTTCTCGCATACCACAACCTTTAATCTTTTTTCAGTTACACATTTAATCGTTAGGATCATGTTAAAATTGACCTTAGCCTCTAAAGAGAGTTCTTAGTAAAGGGCTCCTGACAAATATACCTTATGTCCCTGAAACGGAAAAGTTTCGCTGTACTTATCGACTATGATTAAGGAAAAATGGAGAAGTTCGTTATTAAGATTCGAAACATTAAAATATGTTTACATGTGTAACTATACTATGATCTTCAACAGCTTTATACAATACAGTTGTTTTGTCAGATATTTATATAAAAAGACTGATATGTTTTATTTTGATATACATATGTATAACCGATCACGCATGAATATGTATCGATAAATCAGAAACCGGTTACAATGGATAAGTGATAAGTTTGATCAGATACTTGTGACAGTTGACTAGTAAGCATGTATGTCATATTCATCAGGTTGATTTGGTATAAAACAATAATTGCAAACTTCTATATGAGACGCTGGCGACCATTTATTACTAAGTATGTATAGTAGATACTGATGACCGTGGATTCAATTGATGTTTGTATAGTGTTTAAGGTGGCTCCACACTTTCGTAATTAACCAGCGAAATTCGTTGAAACTTTCATATAATGGTTATGCAACTATGTAGAGTTGATTTTATGAAAATCTAAACACTCCGATAGTTAGGGGACTTTTTTGGAAAAAATACCAAAAAATTGAATTTCCGTCAATTTTAATATTTTCCCGGTTTTTTTTGGGTGTGACATTGTTCGGAACAATAACAAAAATAATAAAATGAAAAGAAGCATTTCTAATTAACCATACAAATATTTTATTTATCGCAAAATATGTAACACATGTTACACAAAGTGTTTTTTATTGAATTTGAACGGATGAAAGTGATTATCTACAAGCTAAAAGCCAACAGGACACAAAGATCTATACATATAGAATGGGAAATTGAACAAAATATACACAATGGCTTTATAATTAATTTATTTTACATTTTACAATCACTTCGATCCGGGTAAGAGTTATCTTCCTTGAAAAAAATCGGAACTTTTTGCAGAGGGGTGACATTTACACAATGACAGTTGTCCCTGTTTACATATAACAAAAATGATGGAAATAAATCAAAAATATGATATCAAAATTATCAATTTATTGTTCTTTAATGGAACCAAATTACCCTCAGTCATGTACACTTTGGACATCATTCCACAGTCCGCTAACTCACGGTATGTTTATAATTACATGTCGGAAGTACGTCACGAAAATGGACGCTGATGACGATGTGTGGAGCCACCTTAAACGAATCCATTCGTACATGCGTTTATTTCAGACTTATATTAGAACGGGGTTATTTTTCTGAAGGAAAATTCCAAAACGTTTTTATAAATTATCAAAACATGTTATTTATCAATATCAAATATTTTACTATGCTATAAATTCCACAAATGTTCCAAACAAATATTTTTTATTTTGATAGTATGACGTCACTGATATTTTTTGTTTGCATCACAGTGCCTGATGTCCCAAAAAAATACGGATGCTCTACCACAAACGACTCGATAACAGTCACACTTAACTCCCCTACTCCCGGGAAAGTTGATAACTACATCGCCAGCGAGGATTGTTCCAGTAGTGGGGACATAATCAGTCCCGGTGTCACAGTAAGCGGACAAAACGTGACGATAGGCGGTCTCAGTCCCGGTATCACCTGTAACCTCACAGTAATCGCTGTCTTTGGTGGACACAACAGTTCTGCCGCAGTATTCTCAGGACTCGGTATAGATGAAGGACGTAAGTGGGATTAATGATGTAATATACTTATAATATCGGAAGTAAATCACATTCCATGTTATATGGACATGTATTGATGCGGGCTTGTATGTTTGGAGTTTGTTTTTAAAGTATCGAAATAAATGTCATATTGTTTTGTTAAACTTCTTTGAACTGTTGGTTCCAGTCGGTTGTTGGTTTATAAAGGAAACATTTAAGTGATGTCATGAGTAACTTTATTGTCACTGTTATAGCTCTGCTGTTTCTATTGCCATTGTTTACATAATAGATATAGTATGCTTCATGTTTCCTTAGTTTCAGTTTTGTCCTTTTGTTTGTAAGCTATAGTATATTGTTTATTATTATTTTAACTGTAACACTTTAAAACATCTTATTATGGACTTCATGGTTTGAATTAAATACAATTACCAAGAATGAAGCTGGTATTTTTTTCCAAAACATCTCATAAGTGATTCGGAGTTAGTGTTACCTGTTCAGTAAGACCAGTTTCTTCTTCATCCTCACAATAAACTCTTGATATTCGATGACTCTTGTAGGTTTTGTTCAGTTGTGTTTCGGCGTTTTTGTTGATCTCACAATATATGTAAAATTTCCATTATATGCATTATGTTCATATGTCGCCTTAGACATATTGTCTAAAGCTGTTTTTCGCTAGTTTAATTGAGGAAAAGGAAGAACTTCAGACATTGGTATTGGTCGTTGGCCTTGTGATATCCGGTACTGATGTGTCGACTGAGAGTATCACTTCACTGTTACACATGTTCTTCATTTATTATATCCGATTGTGAGTTTGTCCACTTATTTTCAAAACAAGTTGAATGAGAGCCGTTTATGTTGATGGTTAATTGTCTTTCAAATAAATTTGAGATTGTTTCAAATGATTATATTCTCCAGACTAAAACAGCAGTTTGCAATAGTTTGAAATAATCAAATGTGCCAGTACAATTTAGGATATGTTAGTCCCCGTTTTGAAGATATATTTTCATCGTTTACGTTTTTTGACTGTATGTCTATATATACATGGGAGTGATACAGATAGACAGGATCAATACCACGTGATCTGCACATTGTTCAAGCACCCTGCAGATATCTTCTATGTTCCTGGTTCGACAGAGAGATTATGCTTTAAAAACTGCTTCACTAGAATTTGAGCCTCCCCTTTATTTTTGCTTTCATTTTGCTGATCATGTATATCTTCTATCTTTTTGAGTGGTTGCATCCAAGTAGATTAGTGTTGTTCTTGAAAGTAGATAATACCAGAAAATAGCAGAAAACGACAGAATCACGCGCAATTGTCCATTCAGAATGGCGCACATCTTTGTTGACGGATGCTGTCGGTATATACATTGTAAGAATGTACATCAAAAACAAACTTTATCAAACTAGACGGTTAGCACAGCTTCTGTCTAGAAAACAATTGATAACACGGCGTGACTCTTCCCTCTAAATCTTTCACATCCATCCTCTCCTCACATGTGCATTTGAAATGTGATATTGACATCCATCAAATGCCTTCTGTGGTGCTGGCTGTGCAAAACCTAAACTAAAAGAATCGTTTTTTCTTTAGAATGTCCTACCCTCCGACTCGTTCTGAAGGTTAGCGTCATTAACTGTTTATGTGTATCCATATATTTCATAAAACATATCACTTTCTAACGGTTTTATCTTTTTCTTCCCGTAAATGAGAAGTGCCTGGGATAACTAAAAATTACAATATTCGATTTATATAAAGAATTGTGTGATAATGTCGGTTTATCAACTATTTCCGTTCTGATACTGTCGTCTTTACCTCTGATATTCCTTGTTTATAGCTCCCGGTCAGGTCGGAGATCTAGCCGCCCAAACATTGTCCGCCACAGCTATTAGTTTGACGTGGAAAAAACCTACAGAGCCAAATGGTGACATCATACAGTACAGTGTATACGTCACAGATCCCGTGGAAACGTGTGCACAACTTCTGTTGACGGTGGACAGTACAGCTTCACAGGTATACACTATATGTTTGTTGATTATTCGTTACTTTGTATGTTGTCACTATACTGTCAATGTTAGGATTAAACACTTATATTCTGTTACTAAATTAGTGGAGTTGATATTTAATAGTACCTATTTACTGTTAACAAAGTTAAACACGTATGATTGGTTAACTTTGCAATCTATATCAAGTGTCTTCTACTTACTTAAAGGACAATGAAACGTGTAATGCAACCAGGAAAGACACTTTCATCAAAGTTCAGTCGGATTTCAATGTGACTATCAATGACCTGCTGGCCTATACACGTTACACGTTCAGCGTGTACGCCTACACAGAGGCCGGTAAAGGGCTTGAATCGTCCCAGGTATCCAACACCAGTGAATCAAGTACGTACAGTAAAAGGGCTGAGAGAAACAGTAGTTCCCCATGACGTAATGCCAGGTGATATAAAACATGATACAAACCTTCAAGGACAGATAAAACGCCACGTAGGCCAAAAGTTCGACAATTTCTGCATCTTTATTTTGGTAATGAAGGATCTGACACATCTATCATCAGAAATACCTCGCTTCATAAATCAGTGCAGGCATGTCCTATACCTATAGATAGGAAGTGCATCTAAAGCTTTAACTAAACGATATATATGGATGATAAGCTAATAACAACCCTGCCATCTTGATTTTGTCCAGTTGGTTATATGATCGTACCTGTCAGTCATTACGAAAGACCTCTGCGTTATTAAGCATTACATAATTCAAGTTTATATGGAAATGCCTCTAATACAGAATCAACATTCACCATCCGGAACTAATGTTGGGTTACAACTAATATCAAATCTTTTCTGTTCTGTTCATAAATTCCGCTTCAACGGTAAGATCTTACCATTTAATGCAGATGTTTAAAACCATTTGAATTTTGAATTCTATTTTAGTATAAATACTATTTAGAAGAACATGAAGCTGAATATCTCAAAAAATGAAAAACTTAATTAGTTCAATAAAAGTACATTGTTTTCTGAAATACATATCACATTGATTATGATACACTGATAAAATGTTAATACAAACAAGTACATAATTAACTTACCTTTGACAAGTCACCTGCTACAGTTTTCCATGCACTTTGTGTTCGATGCTGTGTTTTGATAGCTGAGCATATTAATGTTGTTTTTCAACGAGACGTTCTTATCGGTGAAAATACTACACAGTAATACACACAGGTGTGTTATTGTGTAAGCATTTGTTATTAGTAAATTTGTAACAGAGTTCATATAGGTGTTTTTTTTATTTGCAGAACCTTACAAAATTACTAACTTAACACAAACCAGGATTACCTCGTCAACAATTACAATATCCTTCAAGGAACCGGAACCAAGTACTGGCCCAATAACGACGTATGAAGTACAGTATGTTTACACGGAACGGTGTAACAATGGGTCGAGTACAGGTAAAGACATAACACACAACACCACCTGTACCCCCTCAAGTGGTCGGACTGTCTGCTCTATAGAGAATCTCTACCCCTACTGGGACTACAGTATAAGTGTACGGGCATACACTAGTATAGGATCCGGTAACTGGAGCGATCCCTTACCACAAAGAACAGAACAGGACAGTAAGTAGGATGAAGTTGATGTTGTGAAATGTGTCACCATTTCAATAATTAAAGTGTTTGTTTGTCTTATTACTCATCAAATCAGTACTTACTGTTAAGTGAATTATGGTTTGTTCATTTTAAAAATCATAATTTTCATCTAAATAATCGTGTTATATTATATGATTTATTGTAAAATTTGTTAAAAGTGCCTGAACAAGTAAATTGTGAAGAGTAAATTAGCATTTGAAAAATTCTGAGTATTGTTTCGGTATCATTACAACAGAATACTTCTAGTGATGCTTAGAAATATTGTAATTGTGAATGTACCATAAAGTGACATTAACCATGTGGTAGGGACTTAGGATGTTACTTTCTGTAAATGTTACTACTGTCAATGTACCATTAACCATGTGGTACGGACTTAGGATGTTACTTTCTGTAAATGTTACTGTCAATGTACCATTAACAATCTGGTACGGACTTTGGATGTTACTTTCTGTAATGTTACTGTCAATATACCATTAACCATGTGGGACGGACTTTGGATGTTACTTTCTGTAATGTTACTGTCAATGTATCATTAACCATGTGGTAAGGACTTTGGATGTTAATTTCTGTAAATGTTACTACTATCAATGTACCATTAACAATGTGGTAAGGACTTTGGATGTTACTTTCTGTAATGTTACTGTCAATGTGCCATTAACAATGTGGTACGGACTTTGGATGTTACTTTCTGTAAATGTTCCTGTCAATGTACCATTAACAATGTGGTACGGACTTTGGATGTCACTTTCTGTAATGTTACTGTCAATGTACCATTAACCATGTGGTACGGTCTTAGGATGTTACTTTCTGTAAATGTTACTGTCAATGTCCCATTAACAATGTGGTAAAGACTTTGGATGTTACTTTCTGTAAATGTTACTGTCAATTTACCATTAACCATATGTGGTACGGACTTTGGATGTTACTTTCTGTAAATGTTCCTGTCAATGTACCATTAACAATGTGGTACGGACTTTGGATGTCACTTTCTGTAATGTTACTGTCAATGTACCATTAACCATGTGGTACGGTCTTAGGATGTTACTTTCTGTAAATGTTACTGTCAATGTATCATTAACCATGTGGTAAGGACTTTGGATGTTACTTTCTGTAGATGTTACTGTCAATGTACCATTAACCATGTGGTACGGTCTTAGGATGTTACTTTCTGTAAATGTTACTGTCAATGTCCCTTTAACAATGTGGTAAAGACTTTGGATGTTACTTTCTGTAAATGTTACTGTCAATGTACCATTAACCATGTGGTAGGGACTTTGGATGTTACTTTCTGTAAATGCTACTGTCAATTTACCATTAACCATATTCGGTACGGACTTTGGATGTTACTTTCTGTAAATATTACTACTGTCAATGTACCATTAACCATGTGGTAAGGACTTTGGATGATACTTTCTGTAAATATTACTACTGTCAATTTACCATTAACCATATGTGGTACGGACTTTGGATGTAACTTTCTGTAAATGTTACTGTCAATGTTCCATTAACAATGTGGTAAGGACTTTGGATATTACTTTCTGTAAATGTTACTGTCAAAGTATCATTAACCATGTGGTAAGGACTTTGGATGTTACTTTCTGTAAATGTTACTACTGTCAATGTACCATTAACCATGTGGTAAGGACTTTGGATGTTACTTTCTGTAATGTAACCTTCAATGTACCATTAACCATGTGGTACGGACTTTGGATGTTACTTTCTGTAAATGTTACTGTCAATCTACCATTAACCATATTCGGTACGGACTTTGGATGTTACTTTTTGTAAATGTTACTGTCAATTTGCCATTAACCATATGTGGTACGGACTTTGGATGTTACTTTCTGTAATGTAACCTTCAATGTACCATTAACCATGTAGTACGGACTTTGGATGTTACTTTTTGTAAATGTTACTGTCAATTTGCCATTAACCATATGTGGTACGGACTTTGGATGTTACTTTCTGTAAATGTTACTACTATCAATGTACCATTAACAATGTGGTATGGACTTTGGAGTTTACTTCCTGTAAATGTTACTACTGTCAATGTACCATTAACAATGTGGTAAGGACTTTAGATGTTACTTTCTGTAAATATTACTACTATCAATGTACCATTAATCATGTGGTAGGGACTTTGGATGTTACTTTCTGTAAATGTTACTACAGTCAATGTACTATTAACCATGTGGTACGGACTTTGGATGTTACTTTCTGTAAATATTACTGTCAATGTACCATTAACAATGTGGTAACGACTTTGGATGTTACTTTTTGTAAATGTTACTACTGTCAATGTACCATTAACAATGTGGTAACGACTTTGCATGTTACTTTCTGTAAATGTTACTGTCAATGTATCATTAACCATGTGGTAAGGCCTTTGGATGTTACTTTCTGTAAATGTTACTGTCAATTTACCATAAACAATGGGGTAAGGACTTTGGATGAGACTTTCTGTAAATATTTCTACTGTCAATGTATCATTAACCATGTGGTAAGGACTTTGGATGTTCCTTTCTGTAATGTTACTGTCAATGTATCATTAACCATGTGGTAAGGACTTTGGATGTTACTTTCTGTAATGTTACTGTCAATGTATCATTAACCATGTGGTAAAGACTTTGGATGTTACTTTCTGTAAATGTTACTACTGACAATGTACCATTAACCATGTGTTAAGGACTTTGGATGTTACTTTCTGTAAATGTTACTACTGTCAGTGTACCATTAACAATGTGGTAAGGACTTTGGATATTACTTTCTGTAAATATTACTACTGTCAATGTACCATTAACCATGTGGTAAGGACTTTGGATGTTACTTTCTGTAAATGTTACTACTGTCAGTGTACCATTAACAATGTGGTAAGGACTTTGGATATTACTTTCTGTAAATATTACTACTGTCAATGTACCATTAACCATGTGGTAGGGACTTTGGATGTTACTTTCTGTAAATGTTACTGCCAATGTACCATTAACAATGTGGTAAAGACTTTGGATGTTACTTTCTGTAAATGTTACTGTCAATGTCCCATTAACAATGTGGTAAAGACTTTGGATGTTACTTTCTGTAAATGTTACTGCCAATGTACCATTAACAATGTGGTAAAGACTTTGGATGTTACTTTCTGTAAATGTTACTGTCAAAGTACCATTAACCATGTGGTACGGACTTTGGATGTTTCTTTCTGTAAATGTTACTGTCAATGTATCATTAACCATGTGGTAAGGACTTTGGATGTTACTTTCTGTAAATGTTACTACTGTCAGTGTACCATTAACAATGTGGTAAGGACTTTGGATGTTACTTTCTGTAAATGTTACTACTGTCAGTGTACCATTAACAATGTGGTAAGGACTTTGGATATTACTTTCTGTAAATATTACTACTGTCAATGTACCATTAACCATGTGGTAGGGACTTTGGATGTTACTTTCTGTAAATGTTACTGTCAAAGTACCATTAACCATGTGGTACGGACTTTGGATGTTTCTTTCTGTAAATGTTACTGTCAATGTATCATTAACCATGTGGTAACGACTTTGCATGTTACTTTCTGTAAATGTTACTGTCAATGTACCATTAACCATGTGGTAGGCACTTTGGATGTTACTTTCTGTAAATGTTACTGTCAAAGTACCATTAACCATGTGGTACGGACTTTGGATGTTTCTTTCTGTAAATGTTACTGTCAATGTATCATTAACAAGGCGATAAGGACTGTGGATGTTACTTTCTGTAAATGTTACTGTCAATTTACCATAAACAATGGGGTAAGGACTTTGGATGAGACTTTCTGTAAATATTTCTACTGTCAATGTATCATTAACCATGTGGTAAGGCCTTTGGATGTTACTTTCTGTAAATGTTACTGTCAAAGTACCATTAACCATGTGGTACGGACTTTGGATGTTTCTTTCTGTAAATGTTACTGTCAATGTATCATTAACCATGTGGTAAGGACTTTGGATGTTCCTTTCTGTAATGTTACTGTCAATGTATCATTAACCATGTGGTAAAGACTTTGGATGTTACTTTCTGTAAATGTTACTGCCAATGTACCATTAACAATGTGGTAAAGACTTTGGATGTTACTTTCTGTAAATGTTACTACTGTCAGTGTACCATTAACAATGTGGTAAGGACTTTGGATGTTACTTTCTGTAATGTTACTGTCAATGTATCATTAACCATGTGGTAACGACTTTGCATGTTACTTTCTGTAAATGTTACTGTCAATGTACCATTAACAATGTGTTAAAGACTTTGGATGTTACTTTCTGTAAATGTTACTGCCAATGTACCATTAACAATGTGGTAAAGACTTTGGATGTTACTTTCTGTAAATGTTACTACTGTCAATGTACCATTAACAATGTGGTAACGACTTTGGATGTTACTTTTTGTAAATGTTACTACTGTCAATGTACCATTAACCATGTGGTAGGGACTTTGGATGTTACTTTCTGTAAATGTTACTGTCAATGTATCATTAACAACGTGGTAAGGACTGTGGATGTTACTTTCTGTAAATGTTACTGTCAATGTATCATTAACAAGGTGATAAGGACTGTGGATGTTACTTTCTGTAAATGTTACTGTCAATGTATCATTAACAAGGTGATAAGGACTGTGGATGTTACTTTCTGTAAATGTTACTACGTCAAAGTACCATTAACCATGTGGTACGGACTTTGGATGTTACTTTCTGTAAATGTTACTACTGCCAATGTACCATCTCATGACTAGCTATATATAACTTACTGTGAATGTACTATTTAGTGATTTAGCAATTGATATAGTTTTATCTATATTTACCAAATAGTCGTGACTTTGTTTGTAGCCTACGAATGGTTTTACATCCTTTTTATTGCTAGCGTTGTAGAACTACGAATGGTCTTACACCCTATTTATTGCTAGCGTTGTAGAACTACGAATGGTTTTACACCCTATTTATTGCTAGCTTTGTAGAACTACAAATGGTTTTACATCCTATTTATTGCTAGCGTTGTATAACTACGAATGGTTTTACATCCTATTTATTGCTAACGCTGTAGAACTACGAATGGTCTTACACCCTATTTATTGCTAGCGTTGTAGAACTACAAATGGTTTTACACCCTATTTACTGCTAGCTTTGTAGAACTACGAATGGTTTTACATCCTATTTATTGCTAGCGTTGTATAAATACGAATGGTTTTACATCCTATTTATTGCTAGCGTTGTAAAACTACGAATGTTTTTACATCCTATTTATTGCTAGCGTTGTATAACTACGAATGGTTTTACATCCTGTTTATTGCTAGCCTTGTATAACTACGAATGGTTTTACATCCTATTTATTGCTAGCGTTGTATAACTACGAATGGTTTTACATCCTATTTATTGCTAGCTTTGTATAACTACGAATGGTTTTACATCTTATTTATTGCTAGGTTGTAGAACTACGAATGATTTACATCCTATTTGTTGCTAGCGTTGTATAACTACGAATGGATTTGAAATGTAACTTAACACTATCACTTTATTATGATGTCTGTGTGTGATATTGATTTTGAACTTTCTATATACGGTTTGTTTTTGAAATTTAACGGAATATATGGGTTTTATTATTTCTAGTCTATTCATATTTCATCACTTTATAAATTTCATATGAACTACACTTTTATTTGCTACATTTTACGAAACATTAACACTTATAACAACACTACGATAACTGTATTATATTTCATTCTAGAGCCGAGTTCTATTGGCAGTATCATGCATACAGGGATCACAGCTAACAGTGTAACTTTGAAGTGGTCTGCCCCTTGTCCCCCTAACGGCGTCATCAGTAACTACGTGATACTATGGAACATGTCCTCACATATCAACACCACTGATAATTCCTCGTCATACTTAGTGTCTGGTCTACTGCCATACAGGACCTATACATACCAGATTGCTGCTAAGACTGGGGCGGGTAAAGGACATTACTCCACCGAACAGAACTTCACGACATTAACGGATGGTAAATATATATCAAAATTCAAACCATAATGTGATCATTTAAAACTTTGTTACGGCTTGTTAAGAAATAGTTTAATAGCGTGAAACCCTTGTAATTAAAGCATCAAAGAGATTGTTTAATCATGTAATTATGGTTCCATATTTAATGGAATAGTATGATTGTTTGATCTTAATAAAATGATTCGTCTCTATTTTAAACTGGTGAACATCATTCCATAAAATATCATAGAACTAAAAAATTTGAACAGTAATGTCTATATACATTTATTATTTTCCATTAGCCTACACAATAGTGAATGTATGATACGGGTTTACGGATAAACTGATTTCTTTTTTTACAATTTACCACGTAATTGGTTTTATCTAGCATAACACACACTAAAATATAACCACGCATCACCACATGAAATATATCTTGGTTCGAGTTCTTGGTTTTGAGATGAAAGACTAAATGTTCAACTAATTTTACTATTCTTACCTGAAAACACTTACATCATACCTGCCTTATAAACTGACATTGTAATTACGTTATGAACCTAAATGTACCTTACAATTGAATTATACAATTAACTCATATATTACATTATAAACCTACCTTACAATTGAATTATACAATTAAATTAAAATTACATTATAAACAAAAGTTATTGTTTTAACATTATAAGCAGACAAGATATTTACTTTTTATCAAATAAACGTACATTGTGTACATACATTATTAAACCCCATTATACACCTACAATATAATTGAGTTTTAAACTAATTATGTATAACATTCACATTACACATTTACGTTATCAACTAATGGTTATAATAATATTTTAAATAGAACAAATACATATAAAACACTTTTATCTTTACGACTGTTTATACAGTAGACTAAACTTATGCTTTATCATTGTTGACGCCGTCTGATTATTCACATTAGTCATCTATGGAACATTTGTTCAATGTGTTTTGTATAAGATGTATTCCTGTTTTCCCAGGACATCTTGGCGAATGCTATGAATTGATGTAATAAAGGTTAAAATATCGACTTCACATGTTAAAACCCCTACGCTATAGCTACATATCCAGTGCGATACAAGCTAAATTATCTTCTCGTTAAACAAAATTTCTGAATGCTAGACGCGGACTTTATGAAAATCGTCATTACTGACAGAAAGAAAGCATTTAATTTGTTTGATATGTTTGTTTTATTATGTATATATTTCAACTGTGAGTTAAACTAACTCAACGAAATAACTCTCTTTCAACGTAAATAAAAACAAAATATTGGGCTAGAGTTCATAAATGAAGTCCTAAATCAGAGTCAATACGGCAAAGACAAGACCATAAACCAGAGAGACACCAAACAAACCCAGAAGTGTGAATATTTCATGTATAACATGCTGCAACCTTTATAATGTCTTTCGTCAAATCCAGTAAATGTTTGGAGACTCACTGAACAGCTTGTAAATCATAAAAGAAACTTAATTTGAAAACAGATAGGGAACATCATTTCAACATATGATTAACATAAGAAAATGTTATCATATTTTATGTCGTTTGTCATACAGCTATCCATATTAAATGTATTATGATATGCAGACCGTCAATTATGTACCATTTCTTTAAAGTGCCGCATCAACCAGGTGAAGTTACGGTAAATGAAAAGAAAGCTACCAGTATGTCTGTGACATGGGGAGAACCGGATTTGAAAACAGGTCCAACCTACTACGTCGCTACTGCTCTAGATAACCGCTCGCAGGCAAATACGTCATCCTGTTATACAAATGGTAATATTCTAAAATAAGACATCCTGCAGTAAAAAGATTGATTTCTAAAATATTTCATTCTGTAATAAATATGGTTAACAAACGATAATTTCTCTAATTTGCCATTCTGTAGTACAAACGATGATTTCTAAGATATGTCATTATGTAGTACAAACGATAATTTCTATAATTTGCCCTTCTGTAGTACAAACGATAATTTCTAAGATATGTCATTCTGTAGTACAAACGATAATTTCTATAATTTGCCCTTCTGTAGTACAAACGATAATTTCTAAGATATGGCATTATGTAGTACGAACGATAATTTCTAAGATATGTCATTATGTGGTACGAACGATAATTTCTAAGATATTTCATTATGTAGTACAAACGATAATTTGTAAGATATGTCATTATGTAGTACAAACGATTATTTCTAAGATATGTCATTATGTGGTACGAACGATAATTTCTAAGATATGTCATTATGTAGAACAAACGATGATTTCTAACATATGTCATTCTGTAGTACAAACTATATTTTCTATAATTTGCCATTCTGTAGTACAAACGATACTTTCTAAGATATGTCATTATGTAGTCCAAACGATAATTTCTAAGATATGGCATTATGTAGTACGAACGATAATTTCTAAGATATGTCATTATGTAGTAAAAACGATGATGTCTAAGATATGTCATTCTGTAGTACAAACTATATTTTCTATAATTTGCCATTCTGTAGTACAAACGATAATGTCTATAATTTGCCATTCTGTAGTACAAACGATGATTTCTAAGATATGTCATTCTGTAGGACAAACGATAATTTCTATAATTTGCCATTCTGTAGTACAAACGATGATTTCTAAGATATGTCATTAGGTAGTACAAACGATGATTTCTAAGATATGACATTATGTAGTACAAACGATGATTTCTAAGATATGTCATTAGGTAGTACAAACGATGATTTCTAAGATATGACATTATGTAGTACAAACGATGATTTCTAAGATATGTCATTCTCTAGTACAAACGATAATTTCTATAATTTGCCATTCTGTAGTACAAACGATGATTTCTAAGATATGTCATTATGCAGTACAAACGATCATTTCTAAGATATGTCATTCTGTAGGACAAACGATAATTTCTATAATTTGCCATTCTGTAGTACAAACGATGATTTCTAAGATATGTCATTCTCTAGTACAAACGATAATTTCTATAATTTGCCCTTCTGTAGTACAAACGATACTTTCTAAGATATGTCATTATGTAGTGCGAACGATAATTTCTAAGATATGTCATTCTGGAGTACAAACGATAATTTCTATAATTTGCCCTTCTGTAGTACAAACGATACTTTCTAAGATATGTCATTATGTAGCAAAACCGATGATTTCTAAGATATGTCATTCTCTAGTACAAACGATAATTTCTATAATTTGCCATTCTGTAGTACAAACGATAATATCTATAATTTGCCATTCTGTAGTACAAACGATAATTTCTAAGATATGTCATTATGTAGTACAAACGATAATTTCTAAAAGCATCATCCTGGAAACATAAATGATGATCTCTTTCTTACACAGTCATCTTCTTATTTTCATATCATAAAACTTAATATGCTATGCAGAAAGACTATCGTTCCTAAACGATGTGTGACAGTTAAACAATTAACAAAGTTATGGTTGGAATACTTGCTTTATTCCATGTGTCCTATTTGATACAGTGTGTATTCGCTCTGTATCTGACATAAAAATATGAAATTTCGTCACATCGTTGCACAGGTAAAACATAAAAATCTCTCACTCATAGCTTGACAAAGGGACCAGTCAGTCTTGAAACGTTGCGACACGTTTAATATGTACATTGTTTGTGTAGAAAGTAAAACTTTGGTATTTGAATGTATCCTGGTTATTCATTACACATATTCTTTATAGGTTTTGACAAAACCACATGTAGGATACAAAAACTTGATGAGTTCTGGAATTACATCATTGTCGTCACGGCGACAACAGTGAACGGATCAATCAAATCCAACACAACGATCATCAGAACTGCAGAGGCTGGTATGTTAAAGATAACTAACAGGCTGAAAATCTTACTAAACGTGTATCTTGCTATGTTTATATTATGTAATTATTATTACTGTAAAGAATATTAATAACGTTAAGAATTTTGATCTTATTTGAATTCAAAGAGTATATATATGTTACTCATACACTTATACATAATGTTTATCGAGCAACTAATGAGATGGTTTACTGATTGTTGTCTCAGCTAACGTGGTTTCTAATAGAGAGAACTACCGATGAGTGTAGAAGGTTTCTGTAGTATCAGTTGTGTATGTGTTAAGATAATAGGAAACAAAGATTCGTACAGAACGCTTCTGTCAACGTATGATATTGATCTTACATCAATTAATGTATTTAAATGAATAAAAAGACAAGCTAGATAAATTAATATCAAACCTGTGTGGTAAACTTACGTAGGATACGTTAACGTCTATACCCACAGCTCCTGGACCAGTGACAGATGTCAAGGTGACAGTTCAGGGAGACGTCACCAAGGCACGAACAGTACAAATTACATGTGGCCTACCTAAAGAGATGGACCTAAACGGTGTCATTACCAATTACACATTGGACTGGGGATATTCTTTGCCTCTGGTAAATCAAATTAACATTTTCATGAACGAGTCAAATGAAACGGAAAAGCCAGCAATCATGATTATTTATCTTAGCATTCATCCTGAT
This sequence comes from Mizuhopecten yessoensis, assembly GCF_002113885.1. Lineage (NCBI taxonomy): Eukaryota > Metazoa > Mollusca > Bivalvia > Pectinida > Pectinidae > Mizuhopecten > Mizuhopecten yessoensis. The sequence goes on from NW_018408732.1 coordinate 281,260, forward strand.
AGGTAGTTTATATGTATACCTTTCCTCTGATATGATGATTTTTATTTTAATATTGATCCTGATAGGGTTTTATATTTATACATTAAAACTGATATAACTGTACATTTATCCTGATATTATCATTTATATTCATACATTAACTTTTATATATCTACAATGTGTGTACATTAATCCAAAATGATTATATATATTTATACATTAACCCCGAGTCAAGGTATTTAATCTTAGTTGTCTGTACACATCTGTACAATACATGATATTTTATCCGAAATCTTTATTTTGGATAGAACATTCATCAACGAAATAGTCCGGATTAACAAAATATGACATTTCAGGTGTATATACATCTCTCATTCCAACCACCAGAATAAGCTCAGAAACAAAGAATTACTCTTTCATGCCCAAGGGTGTAGGATAGGGAAATTCCACTCTCGGGTGGATGTCCCTATCCTACACTCCTGGGCATGAAAGAGTCTTATGTTATTACCCTGAGATATGTCCTCCTGGGTTGTATCGGGATCTGCTGCCCAAGATACCACTGACGTAACAAAATTCGATATCATTTCTACAACTATTATTTTAAAACGAGAGGATTTAAATATTGATTTCCTCACAGAAGATATAACGGGGTCGTTAGTTGCCCAGCTATATGTGTGTGTATATCAAACAAATTACTACCAAGTTGCGGTAAATTTCGCTACTTTATTTTCATATCTACACATTACTTCTATATGTATGTAAAACATGTTACTTCAAAATCGTATATTCCCTGACTGAATAAATACATTTCTACTGTCAGTTCCCTAGCTCTATGTGCATAATCACGCAATGCTACTCAGAGTGTAAGGTGTCGCCTCCGATTCTTTCTTGTGGCTCTTAATGTACTGTTTAAGATTTGATTTCCCCTCTGCTCTTGAACAATTTTCAAACAGACATCGATTCAATTCGGATTATGTTTTGAAAAAGCAGCATTTCCAAATGACAAAGACTCTTTGTTTTTTACATATGTTGTGGTTTCAAATTAGGCGACATCACTTTTATTCATGTATTTGTTTATTTTTGTATCAATTTATTATTCAAATTAAAGCTCACACTTGTGTGACGGTGTAATAGAATAAACCCGTTGTCATCTAATCACGTAGAAAACGATTGTTTTAGTAAAATACAATACTATACTCCTCATTATCTCAATTCCAAATTTAAGAACCGCAGCACAAGCAAACATTGTTCCTGGGATTTTTCTGTAAAGCCGCAACAGAACTACACCTTTAATGTAAGTATCTTAAAAGTAAATGTGTACCACTAAATGCAGGGAAAACATGGAACATGCTCGTATCGTATAATGGAAAGACGACGTGTAATAAAATTAGTCGTCTAAGAGCCGTCTTATTACTTATGTAACAGAAGGAATACTATTTAATGAATATTTTAACAAATTATGTTGTCTATAACACGCGTTGTTATAGCTGACACACCTAATAAAGCCTGACATGAATCCATTAATTATTAATTCAAGACGAAAACATTTAAAGTCACATGCTATCTGGATGTTATGTTATATAACTATTTTGAAGTAAATGTTAATCATTTTTCAAATCTTAGAACCAATGAATAGTTATCACGTTATTACAACATTTGACAGGTCTCCGCATCAACGAGTGTCGGGAAAGGTTTATCATTACAATGCAAACAGACAATTCCACCTGGAGGTAATGTATTCTATACTTTAATAACAAGTTTTATACGCTACTGTCATGAAAATGGGAAATATGGCTTGGTACAGTTGATCCTTCTATATATTCGCGTGTTCTTGTTTAAGTCTGAAAATGGCGATGATGGGGTATAATATCTCTACCTGTATACCAGAAATGCTGAAAAAAGATTTCTGATTTCTTCCTAGTAGTAATTACATTACCCTTGAATAAAGCGATGTTGATTTGTAAGATAAACGTTTTTTTTTATTAAAGCTCCACTGATTGCAAAAAATAGCGAAATGATGATAAAAGTGGAGTCCTCGTCAGCTGTCATCGATCCAGAGAAACAGTTCCGTATCGACTTTGATACAACTCTCGTTTGTAACTTTGGTAACGGAAACATCGAAAACCACTACGTGTTTGTGTCCGAGTCTACCCAAACATCCACTAACAACGGTACATATCATATCCCTGGGGTAAAACGTATATACTGTGTGGTCTTTATGTTTCTACTGTCCGAGTCTACCCAAACATCCACTAGCAACGGTACATATCATATACCTGGGGTAAAACGTATATACTGTGTTGTCGTTATGTTTCTACTGTCCGAGTCTGCCCAAACATCCACTAACAACGGTACATATCATATTCCTGGGGTAAAACGTATATACTGTGTGGTCGTTATTTTTCTACTGTCCGAGTCTTCCCAAACATCCTCTAACAACGGTACATATCATATACCTGGCGTAAAACGTATATACTGTGTGGTCGTTATTTTTCTACTGTCCGAGTCTTCCCAAACATCCTCTAACAACGGTACATATCATATACCTGGGATAATACGTATACACTGTGTGGTCGATGTGTTTCTACTGTACGAGTCTACCCAAACATCCACTAACAACGGTGCATATCATATACCTGGGATAATACGTATATACTGTGCGGTCGTTCTGTTTCTACTGTCCGAGTCTACCCAAACACCCACTAACAACAGTACATATCATATACCTGGGGTAAAACGTATATACTGTGTTGTCGTTATGTTTCTACTGTCCGAGTCTGCCCAAACATCCACTAACAACGGTACATATCATATGCCTGGGGTAAAACGTATATACTGTGTGGTCGTTATGTTTCTACTGGCCGAGTCTACCCAAACATCCACTAACACCGGTACATATCATATTCCTGGGGTAAAACGTATATACTGTGTGGTCTTTATGTTTCTACTGTCCGAGTCTACCCAAACATCCACTAACAACGGGACATATCATATACCTGGGGTAAAACGTATATACTGTGTTGTCGTTATGTTTCTACTGTCCGAGTCTGCCCAAACATCCACTAACAACGGTACATGTCATATACCTGGGATAATACGTATATACTGTTTGGTCGATGTGTTTCTCCTGTCCGAGTCTACCCAAACATCCACTAGCAACGGTACATATCATATACCTGGGGTAAAACGTATATACTGTGTTGTCGTTATGTTTCTACTGTCCGAGTCTACCCAAACAGCCACTAACAACGGTACATATCATATACCTGGCGTAAAACGTATATACTGTGTGGTCGTTATGTTTCTACTTTCCGAGTCTACCCAAACATCCACTAACAACGGTGCATATCATATACCTGGGATAATACGTATACACTGTGTGGTCGATGTGTTTCTACTGTACGAGTCTACCCAAACATCCACTAACAACGGTACCTATCATATACCTGGGGTAAAACGTATATACTGTATGGTCGTTATGTTTCTACTGTCCGAGTCTACCCAAACAGCCACTAACAACGGTACATATCATATACCTGGGGTAAAACGTATATACTGTATGGTCGTTATGTTTCTACTGTCCGAGTCTGCCCAAACATCCACTAACAACGGTACATGTCATATACCTGGGATAATACGTATATACTGTGCGGTCGTTCTGTTTCTACTGTCCGAGTCTACCCAAACAGCCACTAACAACGGTACATATCATATACCTGGGATAATACGTATATACTGTTTGGTCGTTATGTTTCTACTTAGTTGTTGGCTACTCAGGATTACATAGAAATGATTCTGTATGTTTTTTCAACCAACGAATCACTCAAATATTCATATACATTTAATTTCCAATATTTTGGCTATTTTGGCTGAATATCCCAGATTGAAGAAAAATGTGTAAAATATATTTTACATTTTACTGTTACTTAATGCCTTCGCCTTCCCAAAGACAATAACTTTCTAACATTGCACTGCCACATGACACCTATCCGAGCAATTTAAGTAAAACCCGCATTCTTAACAATACATGTCTTACTAAGGCGTTAGGATATCTGACTTTTTATTCAATTATTTTTTTTTAGTTGCTGAACCTTTTCAAGGATCTTTTGCTGCTTTCAAAAAGGATAGATTAAACAAATACCAAACTTGGTCAGCCATTGAAGATGCAGACAAGATAAGCCCTTACGTAGCGTCAAAGTCATGGAACCCGTGTACAATAGGCAAGTATATAATGTCAAGGTCGTAGAACCCGTGTATAAAAGGCAAGTATATAATGTCAAGGTCATACATGTAGAACTCGTGTAGAAAAGGCAAGCATATAATGTCAAGGTTATGTAACCCGTGTACAAAAGGCAAGTATACAATGTCAAGGTTATGGAACCCGTGTACAAAAGGCAAATATACAATGTCAAGGTCATACATGTAGAACCCGTATACAAAAGGCAAGCATATAATGTCAAGGTTATGGAACCCGTGTACAAAAGGCAAATATACAATGTCAAGGTCATACATGTAGAACCCGTATACAAAAGGCAAGTATATAATGTCAAGGTTATGGAACCCGTAAACAAAAGGCATGTATACAATGTCAAGGTCATGGAACCCGTGTATAAAAGGCAAGTATACAATGTCAAGATTATGGAACCCGTGTTCAAAAGGCAAGTATACAATGTCAAGGTCATACATGTAGAACCCGTATACAAAAGGCAAGTATATAATGTCAAGGTTATGGAACCCGTGTACAAAAGACAAGTATATAATGTCAAGGTTATGGAACCCGTAAACAAAAGGCAAGTATACAATGTCAAGGTCATGGAACCCGTGTATAAAAGGCAAGTATACAATGTCAAGGTTATGGAACCCGTATTCAAAAGGCAAGTATACAATGTCAAGGTTATGGAACCCGTGTACAAAAGGCAAGTATATAATGGAAAAGTTATGGAACCCGTAAACAAAAGGCAAGTATACAATGTCAAGGTTATGGAACCCGTAAACAAAAGGCAAGTATACAATGTCAAGGTCATACATGTAGAACTCGTGTAGAAAAGGCAAGCATATAATGTCAAGGTTATGTAACCCGTGTACAAAAGGCAAGTATACAATGTCAAGGTTATGGAACCCGTGTTCAAAAGGCAAGTATACAATGTTAAGGTCATACATGTAGAACCCGTATACAAAAGACAAGCATATAATGTCAAGGTTATGGAACCCGTGTACAAAAGGCAAGTATATAATGTCAAGGTTATGGAACCCGTAAACAAAAGGCAAATATACAATGTCAAGGTCATGGAACCCGTGTACAAAAGGCAAGTATATGATGTCAAGGTCATACATGTAGAACTCGTGTACAAAAGGCAAGCATATAATGTCAAGGTTATGGAACCCGTGTTCAAAAGGCAAGTATACAATGTCAAGGACATGGAACCCGTATACAAAAGTCATGTATACAATGTCAAGGTCATAGAACCCGTGTACAAAAGGCAAGTATACAATGTCAAGGTAATGGAACCCGTGTATAAAAGGCAAGTATACAATGTCAAGGTCATGAGTGCCATGTAAATAAAATTAGACAAGTCTGTAAAGGTCCTGGAAACCATATCTAACTAGTGAATATAAAACGTTACTCCAAGAGTCGGATCCCTGCCTAACAAGGGATTTATTTCCACCAAGTAAAGCACACGCAATATTGTACCAAAGTCATAAAGTTTCAAAATATTAAATACACACAAATTCGTCAGGAAAACGAGTCCATATCCAACCAGTGAAGTATATGTAATAGTGTTAAAGTCAATAGATTACTATCCATCAATTTATGTCTAGTGAGTTCTAGTAACACCTGGACTTCTCATTTACTGATTAAAGTTTCTTTACCAAACTTTCCTTACTATGTAAATAATGTAACCTGTTATTTCCTCAGTCCGACATAATTGTATTCTAAGATATTGAATAGCAAAAGGGATATTTGTACAATCCTTTAGTCCACGTTTATATGCTGAAATCCGAGAAAATAGTATTTTCTAATTTCCGCCCTCCTAGAGGGCTAATACTTCATAACACTATATGTGAGCCCATCGCTTACTAAAAGTGAAGGGCGAGATCATCAGTTGGCGACTGAACTTAGCGTTGAAGGTATACAGTTTAATGGGCGTAATTGTCACAATGTAGTACAATGATGTTTTTTAATGGTAGTGTTTGGTAATTGATAAATGTTTGTATTTTATTCATATATATATTGGTGAACGTGTTGACATTAATCATTATCATTACTTTACAGGTCACAGTGGTAGAAGGCGACGAAGAGCGACTACTCAAACTGTAACGTTCATAGTTGGTGAAGGTGGGGATTGTAGCGGAGACTGTAATGGTTATGTCCAGCCTGGGAAATCCTACAGGTACGCTGTAACCGCCTTGTTGTATACTGAGATGGTTACATAGCGTCGATAGTACCATATACGTAAACTTATAGTACGGTCACTGCCTATGTTACCTAATTAATTAGTGCACTAGGATTTCGGAAATGGATTTCTTATAAATAATATTATAGCTTATTAGAGTGAAATTAATATCAGTCATAGAGTAACACTATTATAATATCCGACACTTCATATGTTAAAAAAGTGAGGTCAACAAGATGTAATGTCTGTTGATATTCTTCAACGAATAATTTCATTCAAGCGATAATATATCTTAACAAATCTAGGTGATAGACAAGATGGTGATGTTACATCATATTAGCCCTCTACCAAGGTTAAACGATAGCGAGCATCAACACTTATCATGTCATTGCTCTTGCATCCATGTAAAAATATCTACACACAAAATGATATTTAATATAAAATGTTTTTCAAAGTTTTTTTTATTTATCACGCCGTGAAGTTTCTGCGACATTACATCACTAGCCATTGTCAAGTCACAACACAAGTGTGATCTGACGCTAACAGAGCAGACAGATTATGTCGATGGTTGTACAGAACTTTTCTGTGTTTGAGTTAGATAATACAATTCATTAAATACGATAGTCATATAAATATATATATGTAATTAGTACTTCCCTTTGTGCATAGAAAATTGAGCTGTGGTTAGGTTTTGTTGTCAGAGGTACGAGACAAGCCCGTGTCCCACACGTTTAGGTACTACGGGCT